>NC_041224.1:64713697-64720265 GCF_002837175.3 Physeter macrocephalus | reverse complement strand
CAGTTTGTATGGAAACACAAAAGACCCCGAATAGCCAAAGAAATCTTGAGAAAGAAAAACGGAGTTGGCAGAATCAGGCTCCCCGACTTCAAACTATAACACAAAGCTACAGTAATCAAGAGAGTATGGTACTGGCACAAAAACAGAAATCCTGTACTCAGAAAACTATAAAACAGTAATGAAAGAAATCAAAGATGACATAAACAGATGGACAAATATACCAAGTTCTTGGATTGGAAGAATCAATACTGTGAAAATGACTCTACTACCCAAAGCAGTCTACAGATCCAATGCAATCCCTATCAAACTACCAATGGCATTCTTCACAGAACTAGAAGAAAGTATTTTACAGTTTGTATGGAAACACAAAAGACCCCGAATAGCCAAAGAAATCTTGAGAAAGAAAAACGGAGTTGGCAGAATCAGGCTCCCCGACTTCAAACTATAACACAAAGCTACAGTAATCAAGAGAGTATGGTACTGGCACAAAAACAGAAATACAGATCAATGGTATAGGATAGAATGCCCAGAGATAAACCCACACACATAGGGGCACCTAATTTACAACAAAGAAGGCAAGAACGTACAATGGAGAAAAGACAGTCTCTTCAATAAGTGGTGCTGGGAAAACTGGACAACTACATGTAAAAGAATGAAATTAGAACACTCCCTAACACCATACACAAAAATAAACTCAAAATGGATTAAAGACTTAAATGTAAGACCAGACACTATAAAACTCTTAGAGGAAAACATAGGAAGAACACTCTTTGACATAAACCACAGCAAGATCTTTTTTGACCCACCTCCTAGAGTAATGGAAATAAAAGCAAAAATGAACAGATGGGACTTAAATTTAAAAGCTTTTGCACAGCAGAGGAAACCATAAACAAGACAAAAAGATAACCCTCAGAATGGGAGAAAATATTGCAAATGAAACAACAAAGGATAAATCTCCAAAATATAAAAACAGCTCATAGAGCTCAATATCCAAAAAACAAACAATCCAGTTAAAACATGGGCAGAAGACCTAAATAGACATTTCTCCAAAGAAGACATAGACATGGCCAAGAGGCACATGAAAAGATGCTCAACATCACTAATTATTAGAGAAATGCAAATGAAAACAACAATGAGGTATCACCTCACACCAGTCAGAATGGCCATTATCAAAAGATATAGAAACAATAAATGCTGGAAAGGGTGTGGTGAAAAGGGAACCCTCTTGCACTGCTGGTGGCAATGTAAATTGATAAAACCACCTTGGAAAACAGTATGGCAGTTCCTTAAAAAACTAAAAATAGAACTACCATATGACCCAGCAATCCCACTACTGGGCATATACCCTGAGAAAACCATAATTCAAAAAGAGACATGTACCACAGTGTTCACTGCAGCACTATTTACAATAGCCAGGACATGGAACCAACCCTAAATGTCCATCAACAGATGAATGGATAAAGAAGGTGTGGCACATATATACAATGGAATATTACTCAGCCATTACAAGGAATGAAATTGAGCTGTTTGTAGTGAGGTGGATGGACCTAGAGTCTGCAATACAGAGTGAAGTAAGTCAGAAAGAGAAAAACAAATACTGTATGCTAATGCATATATATGTAATCTAAAAAAAAAAAAAGGTACTGATGAACCTAGTTGCAGGGCAGGAATAAAGATGTAGACATAGAGAATGGATTTGAGGACACGGGGTGGGAGGGGGAAGCTGGGGCAAAATGAGAGCAGCATCAACATATATACACTACTGAATGTAAAATAGTTAGCTACTGGGAAGCAGCAGCATAGCACAGGGAGATCAGCTTGGTGCTTTGCGATGACCTAGAGGGGTGGGATAGGGAGGATGGGAGGGAGGCTCATGAGCGAGGGGATATGTGGACATATGTATGCATATGGCTGATTCACTCTGTTGTACAACAGAAACTAACATAGTATTGTGAAGCAATTATACTCCAATAAATATCTATTTAAAAAATACATATGAAAAAATGAAATAATGGCACCAAAAGCAAAGGCAAAATAAGGCAAAAATATGTTAAGTGGAACTACATTAAACTAAAAGGCCTCCATACAGCAAAGGAAACAACAATGAAAAGGCAACCTATGGAATGGGAGAAAATATTTGCAAATCATGTATCTGATAAAGGATTAACGTATAAAATATATAAAGAACTCAATAGAACTCAACAGCCATAAAAAATCCAATAAAAAAATGGGCAGAGGATCTGAAGAGAAAGTTTTCCAAAGACATACAAATGGCCAACAGGTACATGAAAAGATGCTCAACAACACTAATCACCAGGGAAATGCAAATCAAAACCACAATGAGATCACCTCATACTTGTCAGAATGGCTATTATCAAAAAGACAACAAGTGTTGGAGAGAGGCTGTGAAAAAAAAAGGAACCCTTGTGCACTGTTGGTGGAAATGTAAACTGGTACAACCACTATGGAAAAC
The DNA here is from genome assembly GCF_002837175.3 of Physeter macrocephalus. Classification (NCBI taxonomy): domain Eukaryota; kingdom Metazoa; phylum Chordata; class Mammalia; order Artiodactyla; family Physeteridae; genus Physeter; species Physeter macrocephalus. Next base: position 64,717,792 of record NC_041224.1, on the reverse strand, counting down.
AGAACGAAGGTTCCTCAAATAATTAAAAACAAAACTACCATATGATCCAGCAATTCCACTTCTGGGTATTCATTCAAAGGAAATGAAAGCACTATCTAAAAAAGATATCTGTACCCTCATGTTCACTGCAGCATTGTTTACAAAAGCCAAGACATGGAAACAACCTAAGTGTTCACTGATGGATGAATGGATAAAGAAAATGTGGAATATACATACAATGTAACATTATTTGGTCATAAAAAAGAAAGAAATCCTGCCACTTGCAAGGACAAACTCTATGGCATTTATGCTAAGTGAATTAAGTCAGAAAAACAAAAGACAAATACTACTCTGTGATCTTACCTATATGTGTAATCTATTTTTTAAAAAAACCTGAACTCATAGATACAGAGAACAGATTGGTGGTGGAGAGTAAGTGAAATGGATTGAAGGTGGTCAAAAGGTACAAACTTCCAGTTATTAGATAAAGAGGTCATGGGGGTGTAACTAACAGTTTAATGACTATATAGTTATCAATACAGTACTACATATTTGAAAGCTGCTAAGACAGTAGATCTTATAAATCCTCATCACAAGAAAAAAATGTAAGTATATGCTAACTAAACTTATTCTGGTAATCATTTTGTAATACATACATACATCAAATACATTGTACACCTAAAATGTATACAATGTTATATGTCAATTACATCTCAAAGAAACAAACAGATGTAGCAAGATAAGTGGTCTGAAAACATAGGACACTGTTGAATTACTCGCCAATAAAAATAAAATTACCTTTTCTCTGTATTTCCTCAAACAGTTTATTCTCCGAACTTCAACTATCAGCTGTAACAATGGTGCACAAATTTGAATCTCTTCATGTCAACTCAAGCTCAACAAGGTAAAACCTAACACTTCTCCCTCCTTATCTTTCCAAATCTTTTTAGGAAGAAACATCATTTAACTACTCTTGTAGTCTCAAAACATTATAATCTTCTATCTCACCCAACTCCATCCCAGATCCAATTAATTTACCAAATTAATGATCGCTTTCGAAGGTGTCCATCTTCTCCACTCTAGCGCCTCTCCTTTATGTTGAGACCACTGCCTCTTGACTTATCTTTGTCTCTTGACGCTCCAACCTCACATCCCACGCAGTATATATCCCAAGCCTTTTCTTTCTTTTATGGCCTGAGCCCATTCTATTAAGATGACCCTGCCTCCTATTTGACTGAGAAAACACAATCTACTTTATATAAACTGGATTTTCCTTTATATCAATACTTCAAAATTTCTTTATTTTCATCTCTTCTCTTTACTTTCTGTCACAAACATCACATTAAACCATTTGAAATTACAAACTTTTTAGGTAAAAAATTGGTCAAATATCAGCAATCTCCTATGGTTTAACCCTAAAAGAGGCACAATTCCTTTGCTCCCTCCATTTGTCTCCTTGGTGTCATTTCCCCCCCATATTTTCATCTAGATCTTATTTCATCATTTGGAGCAACTCTCTTGCTCCCCTGCTCCTATTCAATCTTTTCTTTTATACTGGATCTTTGCCCTGATCCACAAAAATGCCCCATTTGTCAAATGAAAAAAGAAATGTTTTCTTTATCTTTCCCTCATTCTTGCAAAAGCATTGAGATACCCTCTTCTCACTATTTCCTTTCACTGTCAAACTTGTTAAAATAGCAGTCTGTACTACTGCCCTCATCTTCCTCACTTCTCATTCCTTAACATTTTACAACCTGGCTTATGCACTCATCAGCTCTACTGAAACTTTTTCCAGGGCTACCAACACTCTCCATTTTGTCAAAAATCAAAGGCCTCTAACTCCTAAAGCCTTCAGGTGTTTCATGTTGACCACTCCCCCCTCCCTTGGGGCTCTCTCCTCTGTCACAGTGCACTTTCGAAATTCTTTCTTTTATCTCTACTTCCCTGCCACCTTCTATGATTCTCTAGATGAAAGTATTTCACAAAGATCAGTCCTCTTTTCTTTTTCTATACTCTTCTCCTTTGGAAATTATATGCAAATTTTCTGCCCTCGTGATAGTTGAGGGGTTTTTACACAACTCTGGATTAATGCTTTGAAGTATAAGTAGAAACTTAGGACACTTGCTGTTATTTGGACATCAGGATACAGAGAAATGACAAGGATTGTCCATAGGGAGCTAGGTTTCAGTTAGGAGAGGAGACCTATGAAAATTTCAGACTGGACTGGAGATTTGAACAAGAAATTTTACAATCTGTCGGGAAACATAAAAGACCACAAATAGCCAAAGCAATCTTAAGAAAGAAAAATGGAGCAGGAGGAATCAGGCTCCCTGACTTCAGACTGTACTACAAAGCTACAGCAATCAAGACAGTATGGTACTGGCACAAAAACAGAAATACAGATCAATGGAACAGGACAGAAAGCCAGAGATAAACCCACACACATACCGTCACCTTATCTTTGACAAAGGAGGCAAGAATATACAATGGAGAAAAAACAGCCTCTTCAATAAGTGGTACTGGGAAAAATAGACAGTTACATGTAAAAGAATGAAATTAGAACACACCCTAACACCATACACAAACATAAATTCAAAATGGATTAAAGACCTGCATGTAAGGCCAGACCTGTAAAACTCTTAGAGGAAAACATAGGCAGAACACTGTTTGACATAAATCACAGCAAGATCCTTTTTGACCCACCTCGTAGAGTAATAGAAATAAAAACAAAAATAAACAAATGGGACCTAATGAAACTTCAAAGCTTTGGCACAGCAAAGGAAACCATAAACAAGACGAGAAGATGACCCTCAGAATGGGAGAAAATATTTGCAAATGAAGCAACTGACAAAGACTTAAGCTCCAAAATATACAAGCAGCTCATGCAGCTCAATATCAAAAAAACAAACAACCCAATCCAAAAATGGACAGAAGACCTAAATAGACATTTCTCCAAAGAAGACATACAGATGGCCAAAAAATACATGAAAAGATGCTCAACATCACTAATCATTAAAGAAATGTAAATCAAAACCACAATAAGGCATCACCTCACACTGGTTAGAATGGCCATCATCAAAAAATCTACAAACAATAAAAGCTGGAGAGGGCGTGGAGAAAAGGGAACCCTCCCGCACTGTTGGTGGGAATGTAAATTGATACAGCCACTATGGAGGTTCCTTAAAAAACTAAAAACAGAATTACCATATGAAATGTAGAGATACATATGGACACCAAAGGGGGAAAGTGGCGGGGCAGGGGCTGGTGGTGGTGGTGGGATGAATTGGGAGATTGGGATTGACAGATATACACTAATATGTATAAAATAGATAACTAATAAGAACCTGCTGTATAAAAAATAAATAAAATTCAAAAAAAAAAAAGATACATGTACCACAATGTTCAATACAGCACTATTTATGATAGCCAGGACATGGAAGCAACCTAAATGTCCATCAACAGATGAATGGATAAAGAAGATGTGGCACATATATACAATGGAATATTATTCAGCTATAAAAAAGAATGAAATTGAGTTATTTATAGTGAGGTGGATGGACCTCAAATCTGTCATACAGAGTGAAGTAAGTCAGAAAGAGAAAAACAAATACAGTATGCTAATGCATATATATGGAATTTTAAAAAGCGGTACGGATGAACCTACTGCTAGGGCACGAATAAAGACAAAGACACAGAGAATGGACTTGAGGGCATGGTGGGGAAGGGGAATCTGGGATGAAGTGAGAGAGTAGCACTGACATATATACACTACTAAACGTAAAATGGATGGCTAGTGGAAAGCTGCTGCATAGCACATGGAGGTAAGCTCGGTACTTTGAGACAACCTAGAGGGATGGGATAGGGAGGGTGGGAGGGGAAATGGGGATATATGTATACATATAGTTGATTCACTTTGTTGTACGGTAGAAATTAACAACATTGTAAAGCATTTATACTCCAATAAAGATGTGAAAAAAAAAGTTGTTACTATAATACTGAGATTTTGATTAAATGTAAGCCTACATAAGAACTCACATAGGGGCTTCCCTGGTGGCGCAGTGGTTGGGAGTCCGCCTGCCGATGCAGGGGACGCGGGTTCGTGCCCCGGTCCAGGAG
>NC_041224.1:64704400-64712728 GCF_002837175.3 Physeter macrocephalus | reverse complement strand
CCCAGTCCGGGAAGATCCCACATGCCGCGGAGCGGCTAGGCCTGTGAGCCGTGGCCGCTGAGCCTGTGCGTCCGGAGCCTGTGTTCCACAACGGGAGAGGCCACAACAGTGAGAGGCCCACGTACCGCAAAAAAAAAAAAAAAAAAAGAATTGTTGTCCTGTTACTTTGTTAAAGGCAACTGAATGAAACTGAACATAAATTGAGAAAGCGACTTTTAAAATATTGGTATACAAATACAAGATCAGATTTTTTCAAAACTGTCACTGGAAAACCATGTTTCACAAGGGAGTGCCAGATGTCAAAAAAACGCCATTTTTCTTGAGCACACATAATTTCCTAAACACCAATGTGAAAGTTCCTTAGCCAGTTAAACTTGGTTCAAAGCTTTGACAAGTTTATATTCTGAAAAGGCCCAATTTATTATAAATACAAGGTGATTATATAATTTATTATCCAAACCAGGACATTTCTTGAGAGAGGGAACACTAAAAATAATTATACCAGCAACAACCGGTAAAAACTGCCCTAAGCAAACCATGACTTATGTTAACTACATATATGTAACCTTGCTAAAATACACCTAAAATCAGATTACTGACTACTATTTTGGGAGTCTTCTCTACTTTTACACCAAAGGAATCTGTTTCACTAACCTTGTAGATCAAGATGTCTATTTGACACAAATGACATAAGTATTTCCTACGAAAAATTTAAAGCACATATTTTCAAGAACAATTTCATTAAAGGTATATCATGTAAATTACTCAATAAAATCAGTAGAGAATAATACTATGGAAATTGTGAATCACAGGTCACACCATTAGCATGATCAGAATTAATGTCTTACTGATATTTTTTCACAGTCGGAATGTAAAAGTTTTAACTTCTATATCAAAACTATCTCCGTAAGTGTGTACACTTATAAAATATACTCACAGTCATTTGAAAAACTAAACTTTTAAGAATGGTACACTCCAGTCCTTAAAATTTCTTAAACTATGTATATACATATTCATATATTAACATGTATTTATATGTATTTGTATATAAAATATAAATATATATACAAACATTTTTCAAGTACCCATTAGGGAGAAAAATTTATACATTCTTTCTAGAAAGCAAATTGGTAATGTCTATGAAGAGTCAATATGTCAAACTCTAGTTCCAGAAACAAATCTTAAGTAAATTGTCAGGAAAAAAATTATGAAAAAGGCATTTATCACACTTAAATGTTCAACATTAGAATACTGTTTATGTACAATTATGGCATACAATGAAATTAGGAAGCCATACTGGGTCCAGGTATAAAAGACATTTGTAATATTATCCCAAACTTTGTTTTAAATACACACACGCACTTATATGCATTTAAAACATACACAGGCATATACACAAAAGAAGAAAACAAAAAAAAAATTCCAAAATGTTAACCATAATCATCTGAATTGTGAGATAAGTGATTCGGGTTCTCTTAATCAATTTCTATAGTGTCTAATAATATTTTCTTAGCTTTCTCCAATAAATACACTGTTATGCTGATTATGAAAGTTTTTATATTTTACATTTAGTTTCAGAATTGAATTTTACCAAATATTTAAAGAAGAAGTAACATTCTACACAATCTCTTCTAAAAAATAGAAAAGGAAGGAACACGGCACAACTAATATTATGAGGCCAGCACTACCCTAATATTAAAACCAGACAAAGACAGAACAAGAAAACTACAGATCAAAATTCCTCTTTAATATAGATGAAATAATTTAAGAAAATATTAGCAAATAAAATCCATCAATATATTAAAAGAATACTAAGTCATGACCAAGTGGGAGTTTATCCCAGGAATATAAGATTACTTTTATAATCAGAAATTAATCAATGTAATCTACCAGAGTAACAGACGAAAAAGGAAAACTGCATGATCTTACCAAAAGATGCAGAAAAGTCCTCGACAAAATTCAACTTCTATTCATGATAAAAACTGTCAGCAAACTAGGAATAGAAACTTCTTAATTTGATAAATGGCATCCACAAAAACTCTAAAGCTAACATCATATTTAATTGTGAAAGAATGAATTGCTCTCCTCCTAAGATCAGGAACAAGTCAAAGATGTTGACACTTACCATTACTACATCGCACTTTACTGGAAATCCTAGCCGGTGTAATATGGCAAGAAAAATTAATAAAAGGCATACAGATCAGAAATAAAGAAATAAGGGTGTCACTAGTTGCAGACCGTATTCGAAAATCACAAGGGATCTACAAAAAAGCTTCTAGAACTATTAAGTGAGTTAAGCAAGGTCAAAGGACACAAGGTCAACATATAAAAAATCAATCATATTTCTATATACTGGCAACCAACAATTAGAAATCAAAATGAGAAAACAAAACCATTCACAATAGCTCTAAAAACATGAAATATTTAAGTATATGAGAACTATAAAATACGGATGAAAGAAATCAAAGGTGACCTTAATAAATGAAAAGACATTTTGTTCATGGACTGAAAGACTCACACAGTTAAAATGTCAGTTCTTCCCAAATTGTTCTATGGATTTAATACAATTCCAATCATAATCCCAACCAGAATTTTTGTAGATAAAGACAAGATGACTAAAATGTATGTACAAAGGCAAACAAAGTAGAATAAAGAATTTCAAAAATTAGGAACAAAGTTGGAGAATTCAAACTACCCTATTTTAAGACTCACTACAAAGCTACAATAATAATGAGGTATTAGCAGAAGGACAAACACATAGATCACTGGAACCAAAGATAGAATCCAGAGATGGACTCACACAATTATGGTAACTGATTTCTGACATAGATGTAAATACAATTCAATGGAGAAATGACAGTCTTTTCAACAAATAGGGCTGGAAAAATAGAACATCCATATGCCACAAGAAGAAAAGAGGACAGAGAAACTTTACATAAAAAATAACTCAAAATGAATCATAAATCTAAATATCAAATGTAAGCTATAAAATTCTAAAAGAAATCAAAGAAGAAAAAGTTTTGTAAACCTGAGTTAGACAAAGTGTTCTTATACACAACACTACAAACATAATTCATAAAGGAAAATAAAATGATAATTCAAACCTCATCAAAGTTTAAATCTTTTGCTCTGTGAAAGATTGAGGGTATGAAAAGATAAACACAAGACTGGGAGAAAATATTTGCAAACCATTAACAAAGAAAATTGTAAACAGGCTATATAAGATAAGAACTAAAAACTGAAAACTCAACCATCAGAAAACAACCTAATTTTTTTAACGGGAAAAAGATTTAAATGGATATTTCACCAACAATGGCAAGTAAGCACAGGAAAAGACGCTCAACAACATTAGTCACTAGAAAAATGCACTTTTTTTTTAAAAGAATCATTTTATTTATTTATTTGTATTTGGCTGCGTTGGGTCTTCGTTGCTGTGCACCGGCGTTCTCTAGTTGTGGCGAGCGGGGGCTACTCCTCGTTGAGGTGTGAGGGCTTCTCAGGCTCAGTAGTTGTGGTGCACGGGCCTAGCTGCTATGTGGCATGCGGGATCCTCCCCAACCAGGGCTCGAACCCATGTCCCCTGCATTGGCAGGCAGACTCCTAACCACTGTGCCACCAGGGAAGCCCGAGAAATGCAAATTTAAAATACAAGATACCCCTACATATCTATTAGAATGGCAAATAAACAAAACAAAACAAACAAAAACTGACAATAGCAAGTACTGGTAAGGATACCAAGCAATTAGAACTCTCATATATTGTTGAAGGGAATATAAAGAAGTACAGCCACTCTGGAGAACAGGTTGGCAGTTTCTTATAAAGTGAAACACCTACTACATGGCCCAGCAATCTCACTCTGGGATATTTACCCTAGAGAAGTGAAAATATGTTGACACAAAACCTGTACATAAATGTTAATAACAGTTTTATTCATAATCCCCACATACTGAAGACAATCCAGTCATCCTTCACCAAGTGAATGGTTAAAGGAATCCACCATACACTAATAAAACTCATAGAACTGTACATGCATGCAAAGTTAATTTTATAATATATTAATTTAAATTTTTAACAGAATTAATTATCTTTACCCAACCCCCACTCTTGCCCCAAACTTTCTCATCACCTATGTTTCCTACATCAGTAAATAATACCACTATCCATCCGGTTGCTCTGATGCTCTATGAAAGAGCATCTTTCACAGAGCTTATGAAAAGCTCTATGGTTCAGCTAAGTACTAAGTATATCTAGTTGACAATTCTGTACCCAATGCCTAGAATATAGCAGGTACTCAGATATTTGTTATCTAAATGTGAAATCTGAAACTATTAAGGAAGAAGAGCATGTAGGAGACAAAGGGTCATTAACACAAAAATGCCCAAAGAGTAAAGTGAAATTTTTAAAAAACAATGGATTTAACCACATGAAAATTAATTATTTCTGTTCAAAAGACATCACAGGCAAAGTAAACAGATGACAGAGAAAAATGATTTGCAATGTCTAGAATCAACAAAAATTATATCAGGAATGTACAAAGAACTGCAAATTAAAGAAAAACTAGAAACCTGACATAAAAATGAATATAAAATGTAAATTAAAAAGTTACAGAAGCAGAGAGCTGAATGGTTGCAATCACTACAAGACTCATCAGTTATCAGGAATATAAAAAGAACTGCAAATCAACAAGACAGACCAGAAATCTGACATAAAAATTCATACAGGATGTAAATAGGAAAGTTAAGGAAGCAGACAGCTAAATGGCTGCAATCATCGCAAGACCCATTAGTAATCAGAAAAATGCAAATTCAACCAACACTGAAATAACACTATACCTGTGTCAAAATGGCAGGTTAGAAAGATTAAGTCCTATCAAATACTGGCGAGGACAGAGGAGATGGTAATTCACATGTATTGCTGGTGGGAGTATAAATGAATACAAACATTCTGGAAAACAATCAGGCCATATTTAGTGAAATTAAATGATAAGTATGCTGTATGTATGCCTCCCTTGCTAGTTTATAAACTCCACAAGGACAGAAGACATTTGGGTTGTTATTCACGTCTTTCTCTTCTATACCTAATACAGTGCCCGGTATATAATAAATATTTATTTGTATTAATAATCTAATTTAGGGCCATTAAATACTGTTAATGTATTTGCTTAAAAAAAACTTCAAAATGCCTCTGGTTGTTTTTCAAAGTGAATAAACAGAATGCTTTATTTCTCTCTCCAAAAAATTGTCTTTGTCCTGATATCTTTTTTGTTCTGAGTCAATGATTATTCATATTAAAAGTTTTAGAATAATTAACAACAAACTTTTCTTCTCAAAAAGCTCACCTCTTTCGAATTCAAGGGGAGTACATTCTCACAGTGATTGGAGTAACTATTTCAACTCAGTAATAAACAAATTTCATAAGCCAGGAAGAGTCCTATACGATGCAGTCAACAGAAATACATTAGTCAAAATTTCCCTGTTCTGTCATGTTTAAGTAACTTTTTCTCACTCAAAAAAAACTTACGGGAAGAAAATGTCATATCTAAAGAGGCTAAGTAGACTCTAAATCTAAACTCTCATCAAATATTTAGTGCTTGCTGTAATATTTCACCACCAGGTGGCAGATCCATACAACTTTCTAGAAATGCTCTTATCAGTCCCGAGAAGTTAGTCTAATTAGAAGGAATTTTAGGAAAAGTGAAATAATTTTAAGCATATCTGAACCTGAGCCAGTTAACCACAGGCTAGATATGATTGCTCCTTAGAACATTACACATCTATTTAACTGTAAATCTGTCTCCAGGCCATGCAGAGCACACAATTATCTTTAAAGAAAGCAGAACACTAAAATACAATTTTAAAATGTGGTTATCCACAGTCCAGTCATTCAAAACCCTCAGAAGTGTAAGAAAGAGCTTTGAATCCAAAAGTAAGGAAAGCAAGAGACGAAAAGAAATTGTGAAGAAAGACATGAGTAAAGAGAAGAAAGGACGAAGAGAAGAAACACCTACCAAACCAAGAAGCTATCAAAACCCAAGTTACAGCAACCCAAAAAACCAGTGACATTTCGGTGTTTTCAGAAAAATATTCTAATCAATAAACACTAATCTCAAGTGAATCAATTAAGAAATTGACTTTTCAAAAATTTTCATTAAAATGATTCTTAAATTCTAAGAATGTATTAAATTTCAAGATGAAATATACTACCTTGGAATGACTCTTCAGTTATTTTAAGATGCTATTGGAAACACTTCTTGCAAATGCATCTTTTCAATCTAAGGAGAACATCCTCACCTGCTCACCACCCTGGCTGTGGCAAACCCTCCCCTCCACCTCTCCTCCTCCAGCCCTAATCCAACTCCTCCTGCCTCTTCCTGGCCCATGTTTGCAGAAGCAGCAGCAATGGCTCCCGACACTCAGAAAGAGACCCCTGGCCACTGCAAATACCAGGCAATAGCTCAGCTTCCTCACTAATATTTCCTTCCTGGTATCCTTCAAATCTACTTCAGCCACGATTAGAAATCAATACCCAAGCTGCCTCATGAACCAGGGCTGATCTGAGTTTTGTGGGGTTTGAAGAATATATAATTTGGGGGCCTTTTGTAAGAAAAAGAATAGGGAAAAAGTCTCACTTTTGCAGATTGTACAGAAATATATAAGTACTGAACACATTGCTAGAGCCTCTCCCAGACCCTAAAAGGGGTCCCTGCAAATGAGGGGATGCAGAACTCATCAACTTACGGGTGAATCGTCCTGTCATGAACACACGCTAAGGAAAAACAAGCCTCTTGTTAAATACAACTGGTACATCAATTCCAGCCAGTAAAAGGAAAAATACTGCCTAGAGAGTTAGAGTGCTCTTAGTTACTTTAGAACAAAATGGCTAAAATTAAGGACAGAGCCCAACAGTCTAATGATGACATGAGAACAAAGCATGAGGAAGAAAAACTTAGTAGAACCAAGGAGGGGAATGCAGGGCACAGTTTTCCCCACTGGGCTCTTATTTACATAACCCAGCTTCAGAAAGCTCTCACTTTTCTTCCCTGACAGAAACACTCAAATAGAGAAAAAACAATTCTCAAACAACTTTGCACCATACACCCCATCATTCTATAGTCCACAGTCCCTAACACTATCAGAAGAAAGTTGCCAAACCTCTCATTCCTTCCTCTAATACAAACTGTTCTGATATACACAAAGGTCTCAGCAGCTTATCTAAGTGAACAAGAACACAAGTTCTCATTTCCTAATAACTTCCTGAATATTTTATTATCGTTTCCTCCCAGGAAATTTATTCACTCTATGTAGCTCCAACACTAACAGTCCATTTTTGAAGGGAAACTATTCAAATATACCAGAAGATCATACAAAAGATTACCTCCACTACCAGGTTATTGTTCGACATATGTCTGAATAAAAAAGATATGACTTGAAAATACATATGAATTTCATAACAAACACACAGAAAACAAAGGGAGACAATTATTTAAATCAGAATATATTTTCACAAACCAATTTAAAAAATGCAAAAAAATTAAGACTGTATATTCATACTGATTGAATAGTACACTTAAAATATACATCTACATTTCAACTATATCTACATTTCAATTATACCTCAGTAAAAAATTAAAATTAAAAAAAAAAGATCAAGAGTAAGATTGGGTAATTTCACCCACTAACAAGAAAAATTATTGGCATTCTTTACTAACTCTAGTTCCAGGGAAAATGCTTCCTAGAAATTACCTTGTTTTAACACCAGAATATTTTCAATACACAATTTGTATTCCTAGGGTCACAATTTGGGGCCTACTGTATGGCATAACAGCATATAATACATGCCAAACTTCACAGCAAAACCTCTGCTCTTTGGAGTAAAGGATTTGGGGCAGTAAATAACTAGTAACAGTAAGACTCCAATAATGGGCATCCTCTTCACCATATACATTCCTGAACAATTTAAAAAGAACTTCTTTCCCTTCTCATTGGAACAGAAGAAATAGGTATGACTAAATAAAGGGGATGGGAATGAGTGCACACTAAAGAGTTAAAGAGCAATGGTAAATGGGAGTGTTTCCTTAATTTCTCTTTCAGATTTTTCATCATTAGTGTATAGGAATGCAAGAGATTTCTGTGCATTAATTTTGTATCCTGCAACTTTACCAAATTCATTCATTAGCTCTAGTAGTTTTCCGGTGGCATCTTTAGGATTCTCTATAGTATCATGTCATCCACAAACAGTGACAGTCTTACTTCTTTTCCAATTTGGATTCCTTTTATCTCTTTTTCTTCTCTGATTGCTGTGGCTAAAACTTCCAAAACTATGTTGAAT
>NC_041224.1:64701971-64703936 GCF_002837175.3 Physeter macrocephalus | reverse complement strand
TAATCTATGACAAAGGAGGCAAGGATATACAATGGAGAAAAGAGGGTCTCTTCAATAAGTAGTGGTAGGAAAACTGGACAACTACATGTAAGAGAATGAAATTAGAACACTTCCTAACACCATACCCAAAAATAAACTCAAAATGGATTAGAGACCTAAATGTAAGACTGGACACTATAAAACTCTTAGAGGAAAACAAAGGAAGAACACTCTTTGACCCAAATCACAGCAAGATGTTTTTTGATCCACCTCCTAGAGTAATGGGAATAAAAAAAAAATAAACAAATGGGACCTAATGAAACTTAAAGCCTTTTGCAAAGCAAAGGAAACTACAAACATCTATTGTTCCTGATCTTAGAGGAGGCAAAAGACCTGTATGCAGAAAACTATAAAACACTGATGAAAGAAATTAAAGATGGTACAAACAGATGGAGAGATATACCATGTTCTTGGATTGGAAGAATCAATATTGTGAAAATGACTATACTACCCAAAGCAATCTACAGATTCAATGCAATCCCTACCAAACTACCAAAGACATTTTTTTACACAACTAGAACAAAAAAAACTTAAAATTTGTATGGAGACACAAAAGACCCCGAATAGCCAAAGCAGTCTTAAGAGAAAAAAACGGAGCTGGAGGAATCAGACTCCCGGACTTCAGACCATACTACAAAGCTACAGTAATCAAGACAATATGGTACTGACACAAAAACACGGTGGCATCTTTAGGATTCTCTATAGTATCATGTCATCCACAAACAGTGACAGTCTTACTTCTTTTCCAATTTGGATTCCTTTTATCTCTTTTTCTTCTCTGATTGCTGTGGCTAAAACTTCCAAAACTATGTTGAATAACAGTGGTGAGAGTGGGCACCCTTCTATTGTTCCTGATCTTAGAGGAGGCAAAAGACCTGTATGCAGAAAACTATAAAACACTGATGAAAGAAATTAAAGATGGTACAAACAGATGGAGAGATATACCATGTTCTTGGATTGGAAGAATCAATATTGTGAAAATGACTATACTACCCAAAGCAATCTACAGATTCAATGCAATCCCTACCAAACTACCAAAGACATTTTTTTACACAACTAGAACAAAAAAAACTTAAAATTTGTATGGAGACACAAAAGACCCCGAATAGCCAAAGCAGTCTTAAGAGAAAAAAACGGAGCTGGAGGAATCAGACTCCCGGACTTCAGACCATACTACAAAGCTACAGTAATCAAGACAATATGGTACTGACACAAAAACAGAAATATACATCAATGGAACAGGATAGAAAGCCCAGAGATAAACCCACGCACCTATGGTCAACTAATCTATGACAAAGGAGGCAAGGATATACAATGGAGAAAAGAGGGTCTCTTCAATAAGTAGTGGTAGGAAAACTGGACAACTACATGTAAGAGAATGAAATTAGAACACTTCCTAACACCATACCCAAAAATAAACTCAAAATCCATACGACCCAGCAATCCCACCACTGGGCATATACCCTGAGAAAACCATAATTCAAAAAGAGTCATGTACCACAATGTTTGTTGCAGCTCTACTTACAATAGCCTGGACATGGAATCAACCTAAGTGTCCATCAACAGATGAATGGGTAAAGAAGATGTGGCACATATATACAATGGAATATTACTCAGCCATAAAAAGAAACGAAATTGAGTTATTTGTAGTGAGGTGGATGGACCTAGAGTCTGTCATACAGAGTGAAGTAAGTCAGAAAGAGAAAAACAAATACCATATGCTAACACATATATATGGAATCTAAAAAAAAAAAAAATTGTTCTGAAGAACCTAGGAGCAGGATAGGAATAAAGATGCAGATATAGAGAAAGGACTTGAGGACATGGGGAGCGGGAAGGGTAAGTTGAGATGAAGTGAGAGAGTGGCATTGACATATATGCACTACCAAATGTAAAATAGATAGCTAGTGGGAAGCAGCCGCATAG
>NC_041224.1:64691970-64701926 GCF_002837175.3 Physeter macrocephalus | reverse complement strand
AAGCAACCCAAGTGTCCATCAACAGATGAATGGGTAAAGAAGATGTGGCACATATATACAATGGAATATTACTCAGCCATAAAAAGAAACGAAATTGAGTTATTTGTAGTGAGGTGGATGGACCTAGAGTCTGTCATACAGAGTGAAATAAGTCAGAAAGAGAAAAACAAATATCATATATTAACGCATATATGTGGAACCTAGAAAAATGGTACAGATGAACTGGTCTGCAGGGCAGAAATAAAGGCACAGATGTAGAGAACAAACGTATGGACACCAAGGGGGTAAAGTTGTGGTGGGGGTGGTGGTGGGATGAATTAGGAGATTGGGATTGACGTACATACACTAATATGTATAAAATGGATAACTAATAAGAACCTGCTGTATAAAAAAATAAAGTAAAATTAAAAAATAAAAAAACGAATTAAAAAGCCAGCATTCCAGGAGGGAAAACTACACTGTTTAGTATATTGTAGTATAGCCAGCTGGTTAACAGCCTTGCCTAAATTAAATTCCTGCTTGTCACTTACTAGTTATATAACAACAGAATAAATGACTTGTTACACGCGACGCACTTTTTTAAAGTCTCTGGCATATAGAGCTTTCCACAATGAGAAAACTGAGGCACAGAGAGGTTAACCAACTTGCCTAAAGTTCCCAAAACCTTGGGAACACCCAGCACTGCTAGTGAGATTTACAGAAAGACAAGGAAAATATAGCCAACTGTATCTTACACAGTAGAAACATAGGGCATCTCCTATACCTGTATAACCAACAACTGCTCATGCCACACCCTACTCCAGAGTGTCGCTAAAACCTTTAAAGAATCTTTTACTGTGTGCTGGACTTCTTACTGAGCAGCAAGGTAGGAAGCACTGCCATTATCTAAATTACACAGAACCCTCTGTGGAATGAGAAGAGGGGAGTGAGGCCAGCCCAATCACCTACACTGCTGCTCTTCAATCACCCTTGAAGGACATCATCATGAAAAACTGCAACAAATTTCAACTGACAAAATCTATAGAATACTGGAACAGCCACTATTTTTAATACAGCAACACAACTGAAAACACTATTACCACAGAAATCATTCTAAGATATCAATATCATTCTCCCTCTCCTAAGGAATTTTCTAACTTATTTGAGCAGAGAATACTTTTTTTTCCCACAATAAAACTAGTAACTTCTTGACTAGAGGAACAATGTTCCAAGAAACACCAATTTTTGGTAAATAGCCTAGACTCAACCCATTCCTCCAATTCACAGCATACCCCATTGCCAAATCAAGCACCCATACCTATCTTGTGCCACTTCACATTAACACTCCAAACCTCAAAGTAAATTACTTTCTGTGCCCATATCACAAACGCTTTCTTACTCATAGGTGTTTGCTCATTATATTTCCTGCCCCCCTTCCCATCTCCACATACTCTACTCAGCCAGGGCCAAGAGCCTGTGTTTTGATGCAGGGACCATGTACTCAGTCCTTCACCATCCAGCTCAAATTCTACCATTCCTATAAAGTTTACCCTGAGCTACTCTGTCTGGAAGTAACTTCTCCATTTTTAGAACTCTTAAAGCACTCTGCACCCCTTTTACAGCATCATCACTTGCTACACAGCATTTTGATTATTTTTATGTATGATATGCCCTTTAACTCTTATTTCTCCCATCTCTCAATACCTAGCACAGTGCCTTACACACGTTAGCTACTCAATAAATGCTTGTTGAATGAATAAATGAGTCTGAGAATCTATTTCCCATTGGAGAATCATAATTAGTTTTTAGTAAACAGAGTTAAATAGACTGGACTTCTCCCTCAGAGAACACAAACTATTTGAAGTTGCCAAGAGCTACATCTTAAATCAGAGAAAGTCACTGAGCTATAGAGCAGAATTTCATTCACACAAGCTTCCTTGTACTTACTTGTTTATGTGTTCTTCTCTGTGAAACAGGCCTTTATACTGCCAAAATTGAGGAGGGTGGAGAACATAACTAGTTTAATTTGTGTTTAAAAAAACTCAGCCAATTAAAATGTAGTTATGACAGCCTGAAAATGTGGCTCAAAAATTGCTATGTTATTATAAGATACCACCTACCCTACAGAATTTTCCTCTTAATCATAGATGTTCTGGAACTTTTTCTGATAACTCAGGTCTTTCCCAGATAGTGCCTCACCTCCTCTTCAAGGGAAGAGGAAACTAGGACCTAAGAAAACATAGTCACATTATAAACCAAAACATGATCCTATTAAATCCTAGGAGATAAACAGCAATGACTCGGGAAGAGAAGAAGAAAGGAAGATAAGGAGATGAACAAAGCAGTGGCAAAATAAAAGTAAAAGAAGTCAGGCTTGCCTCTGAAGGAAAAAATCAGGTATCAAAAGGAAGAAACAGCTTCAGGATTTGAAGAGGTTGGGGGATGGGGGGAAGTGTTGAGGTCAGGAAGAATCAGAAACACAAAATTGGACAGAATGAAGTTACTTACCCTTTGCACTGTACAAGATCTCAGTGCCATAGCCCTCAAGAGGCCCCCTTATGTTTACTGTCAGTACCTTCTATTTATCCATTGACTAATACTTACTGAAAATCACTATGTACGTGGCACTGTTCTACACACTCGGAAAATAGTAATGAGCATTCATCTGGCACAAAGAACAAGATATATGCTATTGTTATTTAACTTTTTCAGGTCCTTTAACCCTCAATCAGATTATACACCTTTTGAAGGCAATATATTTCAACTAGATTACAAACACCTTGAGAGTAAATATTATGTACTAAATGTCATTATCTTCATAGTTTCTTATATCTAGATATGACACAGGATCTGCTCATACCCCCGTGTTGCTACCAATAAAAAGGAAAATATTCATCATGACTATCTGCAGGTGAAGTTATGCCATCACAAACCAAAAGCAGCCAAAAGGGAGACCAGAACTGCACCTAAGTTCCTGGTTCTCTGTATTTCTGATAAATTCACTGGAATCAATATTTCACCATTTCCCTCCCAGATTTCTACACTCTCTTTCCACACTCAACTATTCCCCAAACAGTGAAAATATGAGAAATCCATTTTATACATGGCGAACTTTTTGCTAAATTTAGTAATAAAGGAAAGTCAGAAAGAAAATAAGCTACAAGAGAAAGTGTCATAGTGCCAGTCACAGCTCAAGTAATGGTGGATCTAATCAAGTGGACCAGAGAGAAAGGAAAGGGTGATGCAGATGATCCTGAAGGTCCCCTTCCAGTGGAAAATAATTCATGAGTTCTTATATATGCACACATATGCGGACAAAATAATTTTACAATAGGACTGAATTCCTTATTTGGTGACAAGGCATCATACGACACAAAAGAATCCATCAACCAGCCTGGTCTCCACATGGACAGTTTACACTGAGCAACACCCTTCCATCGTCTCCATCAAGTGGACAATAAGCACCAACATGTACTTCCAGATGTAGAGTTCTCCCAACTCAAATCTGTTCCCACTTCGAGAAAAGCAACTGAAAATACGTATCTTCCTAATGATGGATCATGAGCATTTTTTTCATTTTATAAAGTTGGCACATATAAAGGTGTACCACTTACTTGGCATTTAATCATATACAACTTTGAGACATATTGATTCTTACATTGTCTCATGTTACATTTGAAAAGTTCCTTAAGGGCAAAAGCTGTCTATGTCTTCTGCAACACTGTACCTGCCATATCACAGTATCCAGAATATATAGGCACCAGAAACAAAATGAAACAAACAAAAAAAAACACCACCACCAACCCGTCCAACACAGACAGACACACACACACACACACACACACACACACACACACACACACAGCTAGATAAATGGCTGACTTTCTATTTAACTTCGGATTCCTGGAAGGGTGCAATTGCATATTATATTCACTTACCTCTCTGTATGGTCTACAATATAATTAGCTACATCAGAGGAACATAAAGAGCTACTACTGAATCTAAGCCTCACATTTTTCACCTATAAAAGCAGAAAGATAAATTAAATAATTCCTCCTATACTCTGATTTTGAAATAGTCTTTCATTCAAAAATAAAATATTTCTGGAGACATAATATATGCCAGATACTGAGGCCCTGAGGACACAGAGATAAAAGTTTAGGCCACTGAGGATACAGAGATAAAAGTTTAGGCCACTACCTAGAGGGGCATGGTCTAGTGATCATAATTTGAATTCCTCCATCTGGCCTCTGCACCCTGCGTGACCTTGGTCACACTCTGCCCAGGTCACCAGATGACAGAATTTCATATGTTTGCAAAGCAATCCATGTAAGCACTGAGGAGGAGGAGTAGGCTGGGGATGCCTATGGCTATGGATAAGACTGACAGAAAGGGGACAGCTACTGGGGAGGGGTGTGAAGACAGACACAGAGAAAGAGCCATATGCCTATATGGAAACATAGGGAAATAATTCTATCTGCCTGTAACTGTTCATTATCTCTATCATCTAAACAAGATGAGGGTTTCCCTCACACACTGAAAACCCATTTTATTACACTGAATACTGCAGTCACTTCTGACAGCTTCTAATGGACCACAGAAATAAGACAAAAGAAAAACAAACTAACAAGCAAGAGAGCTTCATTTTAGTCATTAATTTATCTACTTTCTATGCTTTTCTTCTCCTTACCTTACCCATGAGCTTAGAGTAACAAAATGCCCAAACCGAGGGATAGGTTAGAAGGGGGGAAACAAGGAGACTACCTAATCTTGAGGCAAATAAACTACATAATTAGCCTCTGAATTAGGGGGAATTGGTTATAAAAGTCCCCACTTTTAGACACAACAGGTTTCTAGAGATGGATGTCTCAAAAGTGAATTGCCCTGAGGTGAAATTCTGATTGCATTTACAACGTATCTTAACTATGCCTGAGCTGTTACCTTTATCTGTTTAGACATGGATTGAGTCCTCAAATGAGCAAAATCTGCTGTGTAAATCAGCTACTTAATTAAAGAGAAAAGTTTAGTAGGCTGCAGGGAGAGATTTGTTGAAATGGTGAATTAAACACCATTACAGGAAGAGGCTTCCTTCACTTATTAATTCTATCATTAATCTACAAAATTTAAGTCAGTCAAGAGTAGTTGCTGTTTACGCATTTTTCACTTAAAGATAGTAGTTTAGGGTAAATATTTACTGAGAACCTACCATCTCCAAGGTGCTCAGCTCATGAGCCCGTAGCATATGAGGGGAGAAAAGGCACAGAAAACAGTGTTATCCCCACAAAATTTAAATTCATGGTAAATCTAGTACAGTATATTCTCATATTAGCACTTTTTAAAGTACTGACAATCCTAACTCTGGTCTACTTGCTCACCAACTCTCCTGAAAACTGTTTCTTGCTTTTCAAACCTCTACATGCAAGAAGACCTCACTTCCTTATTAAGAATATTCATCTATTCTACGCTCCTTCCCTCCAGTTAAAGAGTAGCCTTATCTCTCCTCCTCTCTGATCTACAAGTCAATCTTTCTACTTGTGTTCAGAACCAACCCCATATTCTCCCAACCTTCTCAGGAAACTTATATTATTATTTCGTTTTCCTTGTATATTCAAACTACCCCTCTCATATAGTCTTCCACTGTCTTTTAAACATGCTCAAGAGTCTTGCCCATTAAACACACACACACACACACACACACACACACACACACACACACACACACACCATTCTTATTAGACTCAACCACTGCATTCAGTCATCCTCATTCACAGCTAAATTTCTGGAACTTTTCACAGTCTTCATTTCCTCCCTTCCCACTTGTCCCTCAACCTGCTTCCAAATTCCACTTAAAGCTCTTAGTAAGGTCATGGGTGACTCATGGGTAGCTAAATGCAAAACACATTTTTCACTTCTCACCATACTTAATCTACCAGCAAGTCTGATACTCCCTTCTTGACTTCTATGATACAACCCCCTCCTGGTTTTCCTCCTATTTCTCCATTTACTTCTTTGTCCTGTAACAGCCCATCCTCTCTACTCAACCATACACTCTAAGCAGATGACTCACAAACCTACAGCCCACATCTTTCACTACACTCCAGACTGTAACAAAGTGCCCCCTGGATAAAGCATATCAAAATTCATTATATCCAAAATTAAGCTCATGCTCTTCTTGTCCCCCATAAACTTATTTCTTTCGCCTCAAAAAATAACATCAACCATCCTGCTATACAAATCCTAAAGAAACTTAGCAATCATCTTGGACACGTTTCTCACTGCAAAATACAATCCATCACCAAATTCTATTTTATCACCTAAATGTCTTCCCATTCCATAAACTTTTCTGCACCTCCATCACTCTAATCCAAGAAATCATTGCAGACTGCCCAGACTACCGAACAGCCTATGAGGCAACACTAGCACTACCACCACACATGTATACACACTGTGGTTTTTTTTCTTGCATGTAATATAATGGTTATTTAAATACCTTTTACTGGAATTTCAAATTCTTTAAAGTTAGGCAATGTACAAATCACTTGTTTATATATATATATATATTCCTTCCCCATCTCATTCCCACTAAAATGAACTTTATCAAAACAGGGTTTAAGTTTGAATCATCCTCAACACACCAGCACAGAGCCTGGCATACAGCATGTACTCAATAAGGGTTTACTGAATGAATGAGTCTGAAATTCACAGTTTGGGAGAAAGAATTTTTTAAGTTTATATACGTAAGACTTTCAGTTTAACTTTTCATTTATGTTCCTGCTTCCAAAAGTTGAAGCAGTTAACAAAGCAAAACTAAAACTTTTTAAAATGTATTATAACTTTGAATCTTCCAGATATTACATTAATACAGTCCAAATTCTAATAAATTTCACATTTGAAAAATCATTTAAAGCCATTAGATATGATTATTCCCATGGAAAAAACAAAATAAAAGACTTCCAGCGAAATGGCAATTCTTTTCAATATTCCAAATGTTCATAGCTATAAAAAGACACTTCCTAAATATAAGTGAAATACCAACTACCCTACCATATGAATTATATTCCCTTGGAGAGGAAGTTCATTCTAAAACACTATTTCTTTTAAATTCAGAAGCAATATTCTGGGGTTTTTTTCAGTCAACATTTAGAAAATATTTCTCAAGCTTTGTGAGTAAGAATTCTCACAGACACTTCTTAAAATGCAGATTCCCAGGCCTCTGGAGCACAGATTTATCTCAGTATATGTATAATGATGCTCTGAAAAATACTGACTATACTTCAAGAATCACTTAGGCATGCTGCCATTGGCTAAAGCAACCAGCCCCTATGAAGATCTCAACTAATCTTAAAAGATACTCTAAACCATTGATTTTGGGGAGGAGGTGGGGGGAGGGGAACCTTACTTCTGTTTTCTTCTACCTCTTCCATAATTCATTTTCATCACGAAATTATCTTGTGTTATGGTACACAACAAATATTGATTAAATATTTCTTCAATTGAAACTGAGTTGAACCGCATTCATATGTCATATTTACAGCTTGCAGAATTATACTTCATTTGTTTAATGTAATTAAAGGTATTAATACTTCACAATTATCTCACAAAGCACACCACTGCTTCCAGATGTTCTAACAACTGAACAAGTGTGAAAGCCACTGCATTAAAAACTGAAAACCTGGCAGCAAGTGTACTTTGTCATATCAAGTTTATAACATTACATAAATAATGTATTTAACCTAAGTTGAACATATGAGGAAAATCAACTTACATCATAACAAAACATTAGTTAGGAAGATTCAATTTAAACAGCTTTTCCTAAATTGTACTATTCTTGTTGGATATAAAGTGAAGACAGCCAACATTCCTTACAGTGTATTTTATGTCTATGACAGAAATAACGTTGTCCTTCCTGAAACAGCATAATGAAGATAGCCATTTTCTTTTCCAATCCACCCTGTGGCCTCAGCTACCTGCTTTCCTAATTCCTTCTACTATACCTAATCATTCAAACCATTTCCAAAGAATGATGTTCAGACTGGCAAATTCTAGATTTAAGACTGAAGCAGATTCCTAATTCTTCTTCCTGTAAGTAAAAGGTTGCACAATGAATACATAACACTTCTACTTTTCTGTTTCATGTCCTACCTACCTTACTGAACTCTGAATTCCTTATTAAAAAGAAGTCATGCCATCCTACTTTCCATATATGTGTTACATATGAATAAATGCAATAATACATGTAACATAAACCCTTATTATTTGATATGATCACCTGGTCAGAAAATACACTGAAATTTACTACATATGGAAAAAAATGAGTAACACAGCCAAAATTATAAATAAGATTTTAACTGGAATATTTTCTACATACATTAAGAACTATTATCAATACTTTGTACCCATTTATATTTAACAATGGGTAAAAAAAATCAAAATTTTAAGAACACTGCTGCTGTCATTCTCCCAAAGAAAGGTCTTTCGGCCTCAGAGAAATGTATCTCTGCCTCAAGAATAGGTATATAAGATTGAGAGATTGCTGAAGTCTGTAATCCCCAAACCTAGCACAGTCCTGAAAACATACTCAACATTCACAAAAATGTCTGTGGAACAAAAAAATACCCCATTCCATAAGAGTTCGTATCAGGCAAGAGTTAATTAGCCTATTAGAGTCCTTCAGAAATTGCATTATTATAATCTATATGTACATAAAAGTAAAAAGAAAATAATAAAACTATTCTTTTTTAATTGGGTCAGACACCAAACTAAACTAACTGAAAAAGAGAAAACACACACAGTGTAGATTATCAGTTCAAGATGGCAAAACTGAGCTCATAAATGTAATCAATGCCTACCCAACACTCCATGCCCAATATCCGCTGAAATAATCAAAGGAATAGATTAAAAGAAAAACCCAGGGGAAAAATCTGTAGCCCACTGAAAATCACAGAAGAGTGCCAACCATATGTGGGCCTGGGGTGCCTCCAAGAAAAAAGCCTGGCAAAGCACCTGGCAGAGCATTCACATTGCAGATCATGTGTGAAGTAAAGTTTTGAGACAAGGGGCAGAAAGAGAAGAGGCTGCTACTGCTAGTTCCACAGCCAACTGCCAGCATTTAAATTGTGAATTTTTTAATTCCAGCACTGAAAACAAACACTGTAGCAGTAAACCTATTTCACAGCAGTATGACTATACCTTGCACCCCTACTCCCTACAAACCAATGATCTAGCAACACAAAATTACTGCAAGTCTAAAATTTTCTTTCATCTAGACCTGAAACATTAGAACATGAACCCACGTAAGTTTAAAAGAGTCCATCTCAACTAGCAATACTCTGCATACACAGAAACCATCCCATCATCACAAGTACCCATCAACAGACACTTTAAAAGCCCCAGGAGCTAAAGGAGTGACTGTTCTATCAACTAAAGCAAAATTTTTCACCTGGAAAATTTCCTGAGAGAAAACTTTAAAGTACTAGAATTCCCAACTACAGAAATCTCAAGTGTAGAAATCCTAAAAAAACTTAAGAAAATACCATGCACATGAAAAGAGAATAATCTGAAATCAGGACAGACTGCTTTCAGCCACAAAACAACTGAATAGAATGGGAGAAAATATTTGCAAACGAAGCAACTGACAAAGGATTAATATCCAAAATTTATAAGCAACTCTTGCAGCTCAATAACAAAAAAACAAACAACCCAATCCAAAAATGGGCAGAAGAACTAAATAGACATTTCTCCAAAGAAGATATACAGATCGCCAACAAACACATGAAAGAATGCTCAACATCATTAATCATTAGAGAAATGCAAATCAAAACGACAATGAGATATCATCTCACACCGGTCAGATTGGCCATCATCAAAAACTCTAGAAACAATAAATGCTGGAGAGGGTGTGGAGAAAAGGGAACCCTCTTGCACTGCTGGTGGGAATAATGTAAATTGATACAGCCACTATGGAGAACAGTATGGAG
>NC_041224.1:64644068-64691474 GCF_002837175.3 Physeter macrocephalus | reverse complement strand
GAGACGCAAGAGGGAAGAGATATGGGAACATATGTATATGTATAACTGATTCACTTTGTTGTAAAGGAGAAACTAACACACTATTGTAAAACAAGTTATACTCCAATAAAGATGTTAAAAAAAAAAAACAACAACTGAATAATTTTTTAAAGAAATACAACAGGGGCAATAAATGCAGATTGCACATGACAAAAAAACAGACAAGCATGAAAATTTCTAACAGAACATAAATAAGAGAAAAGACGAAAGGGGCATTGCAAGAGTTCAGCTTCCAGGAATGACAGAGTAGGCAGTTCGGACCAACTCTTCCACTAAGGAGAAATAAAGAAACTAGACAAAATACAAAAGATCTGTGTGAGGGCAATCAAGGTCATGAGGAATTAAGGAACCAAGATCTAGAAAATGAGAAAATCAAAATAAATAAACCTGGTATTTGGAGCTGTTTTTTTTAACCTAGAGGTATCTGTGGATTCTAAAGGCCACTACTGCTGAAGAGGCTGAGAGATGAGCATAGCTCTTGATAGATGTAAGCCCTGAGGGGACAAAAATTGGAGTGAGGACCTGCCAAGGAGGAGGATAAACCTCTTAAACTGCGGATTAGGACCTCAAAGGGTTACATACAAGAAATAAAAGTAAACCCAAAATATTTCAGCTCATAAGGTCTGAAGCCCAATTTTAAATCATCTCAATCCCTGAATGGATTAAAGTGACCTGAGATTATTAGTGACTTCACATAACCACATTCCAGAAGAGAAGCAAAGGTAAATCCTTTCTGAGAGAAGATAGTAGCATTCAGATTATGTCTATAATTTTTCATAAACAATCCCTGGCACTCAATCACAAATAAACAAGTACATAAAAACACAAGACAACCCCCAAACCAGGAGAAATAACAAATATAAAAGCAAACCTTCATGGTAAACACATATGACAGGATGGGTTAAGGAATAAAGATACAGTATGGAGAATTCCAGCAGAGACCTAGAAACTATAAAAGAAAACAAAACAGACATTCTGAAAAATACAATAAATGAAATTAAGAAAGCAATAAATGGAGTGCTGCCTCTGGTTAGAATGCAGAAAGTCATAAGAGACTGTCACTCTTACCTCAACAACCAAAACAACAAAGATAAACTACAAAAACCATAGTTTTTCTGAACCCATCAGAATGACGAGGATTCAAAGAAGCCTTAAGCCTAAACTCCAACGGGGAAGAAAAAATATTTGAAGAGATAATGGCCAAGAACTTTCCAAAAATGATGAAAGTAATCATTCCACGGATACAAGAAACTCAGCAAGAATGATAAATACAAAGAAAATCACAACGAAGCTCATCACAGTCAGATTTCTGAAAATCATAGATAGAGAGTAAATCTTAAAAGTGTCCAAAGGGGGAAAGAGGGAGGGAAGCACATTTCCCACAAGAAAGTAAAAATAAGACTTATGGCTGATTTCTCATCAGAAATGGAGTTCAGTGGACAATGGAATGACATTCTTAAAGGGCTGAAAGAAAAAAACTGTCACCTAGAATTCTACATCCAGCAGCCTCCATCAAAATTATCAAAATTGAAGATGAAATAAAGATGTTTTCAGACAGACAAAAGCTGAGTGAATTCATCTCCAGCAGACCTAACTAAATACTGAAGGATATTCTCCAGGCAGAAGGAAATGACCCCAGATAGAAGCTCAGAGATGCAGAAAGAAATGAAGAGCAACTGATAAATAAAAGCAACATGGGTAAATCTAAATCAATAATGGCTTATAAAATAATAATGTCATGTGGCTATCAAATATAAACAGAACTAAAATACATAACAATAATAACAAAAATTAGAAGAAAAGGACAAATAGAATTAAGGTGTTCAAAAGGTCTTGTATTATCCAATAAATGGTAAAAGTAATAAGTCAAAGATACATTTAACACATTTTTGACTGGAGATGTATTATGGCCAAATCCCCCAGTCAATAATGTGTTAAGAACCACTAAATGAATAGTAAAAGAATATATAACTGGTAAACTAAAAGAGAGGGAAAAACTGCATAACTGAAGATAACCAAAGGGCATCAAGAAAAAAGAGAAAGGGGACCACAGAACAGGCAAAGCAATGAGAAGTAAATAAAAATGGAAGATTTAAAGCCGAATATATTAGCCATTACATTAAATGTAAATAGACTAAGAGCTCTAGAAAAAAAGGCAAAAATTGTCAGTCTAAATAAAGAAGAAAACCTAAGAGTATGCTACATACACAACATAAATATAAGAAAAATATAAATATAAAATATAAATACAAATCACCCCTCCGTTTCATAACAAAAGATAAACTTCAGAATAACAAAAGTGAGCCTTTTCAAGAAATAGTTTACTGATCAAGAACATTTTTGTTGCCTTTGCCTTTACTCTGCCTCAACTCATACTGCTCTTCATTTTACTCTCCTTGCCAGAAAATCCTGCCCATCTAAAAAGCCTACTCACGCCTTCAAAACCAGCTCAAGACCAGCTCCTCGAAGAAACTTGTTAACCAAATACTCCAAACTAAACAAATCCTTATCCTTCCCCACATAAGCTTACTCATTTAACAATCTAATTATACACAGCCATCAGATAATATAAACCAAATTATGTAAGTTTCATCTAATTTTCATGTATTTTTAGCCTCTCCATCCAGTTTATAGAAATAATAAAAACAACAACACTTTACATTTAATGAGTGATTAAGATAAACCAGGCTCTGTTCTAAGCACAGACACATATTAACTCATTGTTTACCTCAGTTCAGAGTGATAAATTATTATCTATGTTATTTACAGTAAAGAATTGGGGGCACTTCCTGGTGGTCCAATGGATAATACTCCATGCTCCCTATGCAGGGGGCCCAGGTTCGAACCCTGGTCCAGGAACTATATCCCACATGCCACAACTAAAGGATCCTGCAGGCCGCAACGAAGACCCAGCACAGCCAAATAAATAAATAAATGTTTTTAAATAAATAAATAAATAAATATCTTACAATTCTTTAAAAAAAAAAAAAAAAAAAAAAAACTGTTCACAATTGCCTTTTAAGCTTCCCCTCTCCCTGCCTAGCACTCTAACCCAGGGCCACACCATGCATGTAGAATGGAAAAGAACAAACATTATGTTAGCACTATCCCATTTATTCACACAGATGTTTCTGAATAAGATATCCAGGGGCAAAATGAACTTTTATCATTGTACATAGTTCTAATTCTAGGTAGTTATCTTGTTCTGCAGACAGAGTAATACTTCCTTCCTTTGGACACCCAATGATGGGTGTATATTCAAGTCTTTGCCCTAGGTTTTCTTCTTCCTTCCTCAGTGAAATGATCTAGTCTCATGGCTTGAACTATCACCTCTATCAGATAATTCCTGAACCTATATTTCTAGCCAAAGGTCTAGAGAGACCTCTCATCTGAGCCCCAATTCTG
Organism: Physeter macrocephalus; assembly: GCF_002837175.3. Lineage (NCBI taxonomy): Eukaryota > Metazoa > Chordata > Mammalia > Artiodactyla > Physeteridae > Physeter > Physeter macrocephalus. The sequence continues at coordinate 64,688,030 of NC_041224.1, read as the reverse complement.
TAATACCTTCACAGAGATGATCTGCTGACATCTCAGGCTCAGGGTATCCAAAAATGGAAATTGTATCCTGTCCCTTAAACTTGTCTTTCCTACTACACCCTAATCCATTTTCCACTTTAAACCACCTCAGTATCTTGAGTCAAACTGGCATGCAAGTATTTGATTAACTGAACTTACTTTAAACTAAAATTGCTCTGTCTTAAAAGAGGTAATAGCATCTGTTTCAATTACTATTTTTCACTCAAATCAATGAGCTTTTTTTCCTTCAAAGTAGAACAGATTGAAAGTTTATGAATCCATATCAAGCAAACATGAGCAGTGGTTAGCAGAAGTCAGGTAAGCAGACTGACTCGACCACTCTATGCACTTCTCATTACGTGAAAAACCACAAGTAGCCATGGGAGTTTTGACAGTTATAAGTTTTAAATTGTTCCTATTCTTAATTACATTGTTTAATTTACATTTATAAATGAACCATTAATTCAAGACAGGATAAAGGAATATGAACAAAAGACAGACAATTCTCAAAAATAATATAAACCATTAATAAAAATCTGAAAGATGCTCAATTCCATTAATAATTTTAAAATATAAAATTTAAAGAGATATACATTTTCATCTATCAGACTGGCAGAGACTATGAGGTCTGAAAATAACTAGTATGTTGGCAAGGGTGTGGGGAAACAGCACTCTCTCATTTGCTGTTGATAGAGAAAAATCAGCTTTTTGGAGAACAACTTGGAAATAACTAGCAAAAAATTTAACACACATGCTCTTTTACCCTACAATTCCACATTTACAAACTTATTCTATACTATACTTGAACATGTGAACAAAGACATTTTGTAAAAGTGGGTTCACTGCATATGTTTGCAACAAAAAATTTGGGAGCATCAAAAGGGATTGGTTAAATAAATTATGATACATCTATAAAATACCATGTGGCTATCAAAACAACTGTGATAAATTTGTATGTACTCATATGGGAAGATGACCTAAAACACACTGGAAAACAGTATGCACAGCACTACCTCACTTGTTAGTTTTGTTATACATGTATATATTATATATTTTAAATATTTAATTGTATATATAAAACCGAAAGTCCATAGCTATTAAAAGTGATTATCACTGGGGAGAGGGTTGGAATGTATGATCTCACTTTTTATTTTACATACTGTTTGAAAATTTTAAAATATTTTTTATTTTCTTAAAATCAAACCAACAATTAATTTTACCCCCAAATTTAAAGTTGACATACATATCTTAGCCATTAGGGTTAAAAATGCTGCTAATAGAGAAATTCTATGGCTTTGAGGGGTAGGGACTAGCAGAGAAGGAACCCTGCCCTGGCACCTCACCTCTTTTCCTATTCGTATTTCCTTTTCTCCCACCTCAAGTGTCAGCCTGGACTCACACTAATTTGAGGTGAGATGGGACTCCAGAGGTTTCTGAGGGAAGATATTTCTTCCCAGACGGCAACTGTATCTATAGGAGGAGAGGCAAAAGAAATGGCCAGGGGCAGGAAATACCCATTGGCAGTGATGGAGAGGAAAAGAAACTTTCCTCAACCTGGCTGAGACAACCATTTCTGTTTAAGGAAGATCTCTGTGTTCTTATGTTTATTTTAAATCTTCTTCCTTACAAAGGTGACTAACTGCTGTTGTTAGGGGGCATTTCAAGACAGTCTTTCTACCACTTCTGATCAAGTATCGACTTAGAAATAAGACAGTACAGTTTGTTAGAACTACATATGAATTAAAGATAAATAGGCTCTAAATAAAGACTTTTGGGACTCTGAGAAACTTATTTAATTCAATGTACAGACTTTGAAAATTATTTCTCTTATTCCCTAGTCTTCAGTTACGTTCTGGAGGTGAGGGTGCATGATGGTTGAGTTCTATGTAGGTGCGGTGCTATTAATAAAGGGGTTATCGCCATAGGAAGTGTACATACAATCTCCTGGACACACAACACTGTGTAAATTTAAAACTACTAATAACTCAACTTCAAACCAAAAGCTTTCAACTATTAACCAAAAAGATCCTCAAATTTTAGTTTTTACATTAAAAGTCATGCTATGAATAAAAATTATAAATAAAACTTATAATTTGTTATTCTATTCCCTGAATTTGTATATGATAATGCTATCATCTTAACTAGACCTTACATATAAAGATATTTCCTGGTAAATTTTTTTTTTTACTCATTTACTTTGCACCTGAAAAACAAACGTTCTGTATTCAGTTTCCATGTGGTATCACTTTTAAAATTCACTCTGCTCAGGACTCCTCAGTAAGTTTTACTGGCTATTACTGACCAGTAATAAATCCTGAAAACCTGTACGATCAATCTCCGGATTTCCTGAAGACATGGAGGTAGCTGCACCCCCAGATGGCTCCATTATTAGCATTCTCATATATTCAAACATTCCAGTAATCATTTCACATAGAGGAAATGAAAAATAACTCCCTCTGAGAGTTCTAGTCTACTGACCGGTTAAAACTAAGTTGGGACTACTCTAAAGACATAGAACCAAAATTATGAGAAAAGTAGTACTATTACTTGATTAACAGTAACACAATGATTCCAGAATTTGTTTCTCCACCTACAGCAGTAATTACACTTTCTCTCTCCAAATTAAGTTATTATCTCTGTTATTAGACCAAGGATAGAAAACATGTCCAGTTCATCTTAGTATCTCCACAGTGCATGGCTTTGTGCATAATTATACCTCAAAGATAACATATTTGCAACTAGTCAAAATTACCTAAATTTCCAGTTTTGGCTATACAAGAACTATCCGACTGACTACAAAATTAAATGTAAACATTCTTGCCATAAAACAAACTTAAAGGAGGTTATTTCTTAATGCCATCCGCAGCAACATGGATGGACCTAGAGATTATCATATTAAGTGAAGTAAATCAGAAAGACAAAGACAAATAACATATAGTATCACTTATACGTGGAATCTAAAATATGACACAAATGAACCTATTTACAAAACAGAAACAGATTCACAGACATAGAAAACAAACTATGGTTACTAATGGGGAAAGGGGATGGGAACGGATAAATTAGGAGTTTGGGATTAGCAGATACAAACTACTATATACATAAAACAGATAAAAACAAGGTCCTACTATATAGCACAGGGTATCCTATAATAAACCATAACGGAGAAGAACATGAAAAAGAATATATATGTATAACTAAACCACTTTGATGTACACCAAAAATTAACACAACCTTGTAAATCAACTATACTTCAATAACAAATTTTTAACAGGAGGTTATTTCTCATGGTTCTTTTTAATAGGAAAAGCAAAGACACAATCTGAAATTCAGACTGCCCAACTGCTAACTCCTTAACAAGAAGAACTCAAGTACTGATTTTAGTAAAATAGGACATATAAAACCACTCACTACCTCTCTCTCTCTCCTTTCTTTACATAAGGAAGTCGAAGGTAGAATCAAAATATCAGCTAGATCAGTAACCTTGCCAGTTTACTTTACATCCGTTATAAGCCTAAGAGTAAGTATCTAATATTTCAAGTAGTACTGCAACTTAAAATATCTCACAATTGCTTAACACTGAAGCTTTATTTCTTGAAATCAGCCCTAAAGCTATTTTTACACATATAAAATAAAATCGTACACAATCATTTACGGGCAACTTAAAAGACTTTCCCAATCATATCCGACTTAACAGTAGAAAAAAAAAAGATGCATAGTAACTTGGGCTTTAGAGAATGACAAAAGGTAATTCTTGAATCAAAGAACAGAAACGATCAGTGTTCAAACACAAAACTTAACAGAAGTCATTTAGCTGAGATGAATCTACCACTCAATTCTACAGACTTCAGTTATAGAAACTTGGAGATAGAAGGGACCTTTAAGATTACCTATTAATTATTAATTAATTCCTTCAGTTAACAGATGAAACGGAGAAGCTATGGGACCTGCATTTTAAAATAATGGCCTTAAGGTCACAATTAAAGGTGAAAATATCTTGAAGAAATTGTAAAAGTACTGGTCAATGAATGGTATTACTCAATGGTATCATTACTCTTCTAAAATAAATGGAACCCTGACTCCCACATACACACACAAATTATCTTTTCACCAATAATCCTATAAAAGGGAATCCAAAATATGGAAGGAAAGACTACATGTGGGAAGATGTTCATTACAGCATTCTTTATTAGAGCAAAATACTGAAAACAACGTCAACATCTATAAAAGGAGAATAATTGTTAGCAGCAGTATGCAGTATAATAAAGAGCATAGGCTTTCGACCTGTAAAGGACTGGATTTGAATGCCGACTTTTTCACATGAGAGCTGTGAGGCCTATGACAAGTCACTTAATATTTGACACTCAGTTACCTCAACTGTAGAATGGGGAGATATTACCATCTTCCTCACAAGGATGTATAAAGGATTAAATGCATGTAATAGAGAGTGGTACAGTGCCTACAGCTCAGTGAGTATTCAATAAATACTACTTTTATTGGCCACTATTAATATTATATTCATTCACTGAAATAGGATACAGGCATTTTAAATGATTATAGGAAAATCTGTATTCAGTGGCATGGAAAGATCTCCAACGCATTGTTAAGTAAAAAACAAGTTGAAAAACAATAAGTAGTATTATCCTGCTTATGTGTTAAAAATAAAACTATACACACATATGTAAATACAGAAGGAAAAGTATTAACAGTGGTTATTTATGGGTTAAAAAAGGAATTTGTTGGTGGAAGTTTTACTTTATGTACTTTCTTTTTACTTCAAACAAACATGTATTTAAGTATTTTTTTAAAACTTTAATTGATGATTTAAAGATAGTGCAGCAACAAAGAAAAATGGAATAATGCACATATGAGATTGTACATACACCATGATTACAACATAAAAATGATGTGCCATATAGTGACTAGAAAGAAATATACCAAAATTATACCAGTGGGTCTAAATGAAATTTTTTGTCTGTTTCCAAAATTTTTAGCCAAAAAACTCCTTTGATTCTAAACAAATCCAAAACTGGGGTTATATTTTAATATCATCTTTTACTGGCTTGTGTCCCATGACAAAGTCAATTTTTAAAAATCATAAACACAAGACTTTTCCTCACCTCATTAGCTCTCTGGGTCAATCATATCTTACCTATAGTCATTTCCACTGACTGTTCTCTTATTGTTGATGCAATTTTACCTAGAAGCCAAAATGCCTACCAATGGCATGGTAAATACCTCCCAACCACACAAAAGTCAGTAATAAAATGAAGGGTTTGGCAAGAAAGACTATGAAATAGATAAACAGAGCTTCCACATAATGAGATTAATGTTACCCCTGTATTTTATATTAGCATAGAGAAAACTCGTAAAGAAGAAACCAACAATGATCAACTGCTGGGAAAAAAAACTACACTTTCAAAAAATTTAATAGAATTATACTATATTTTTAAGTTCACAAAAAAACATTAAAACCATTCTATACAGACACTGTACTTTACAGTTTATAAGCAATTTTACATTTCATTCTTCTGACAACTCAGTTAGGTAAGCAAGGTATTATTTTTGCCTGCCTATAGGCCCCAACAGACATATGGAAATGTGTAGAACCATGAGTCACATCCAAATCCTCTGCCTCCATATCCTAAGTCTTTTTTCACCATTCTACATATTAACTTTCATATGGTTTACTAAAAGTGGTCACATTTCTTATCTCCTTTGAACATTCATCCTGGAAATCTATGAACTCCTTTATACTTCATCCTGTTAGGCAGGCAAAGCAGGGCATCGGTCTCTGTTTACAGATCAATTAGTATGATCACTGATCTTTCCAAAGATGACAAAACAAATAAATATTAAAATTGCAGCATATCCAGAAGAAGATGACCAAACTCACAAAAGGTCAAAAACTAAGTAAGATGAAGAGTGGCTGAAGGAATTAGGATGATTAATTTAGAAAGAAGGAGAGAGCAACACACACACACACACACACACACACACACACACACACACACAAATTTTGTCATCAGACATGTGAAGGACCATCATATAAAGGAATCAGATTTGTGCTATAAAGCCCGGGAGTTAAAAGAAATTCAATAAACAATTAATGGGGATCTACTCTGTGCTAGATGCTTATTCTACACCACATAAGAAAAGTCCGAATGCTCAAGAGGGTCAGACTAGTAGAGGAGACAAGAAATAAATAACACAAGATGAAAAGGACTCAGAAAGCTATGGGCACACAGAGAATGATGACTCTAACTCTCTTGGGGGAGGGGGCTAGTAGAAAAAAATGCACTGAATAGATGAGTAGGTGGGAAGTGGCATTAACAGGAAGGAAGGGGACTTCTCTGATGGTGCAGTGGTTAAGAATCCGTCTGCCAATGCAGGGGACACAGGTTCAAACCCTGGTCCGGGAAGATCCCACATGCCACAGAGCAACTAAGCCCATTTGTCACAACTACTGAGGCCATGTGCCACAACTACTGAAGCCTGCATGCCTAGAGCCCGTGCTCCACAACAAGAGAAGCCACCGCACCACAACAAAGATGAGCCCCCGCTGGCCGCAACTAGAGAAAGCCCAAGCGCAGCAACAAAGACACAATGCAGCCAAAAATAAATAAATAAATTAATTAATTTTTAAAAAAAAAACAGGAAGAAAGAACAGCATGTGCAAAGGCCTGGAGACCTGAAGCTCTGCAGTTAACCTGGAGTGGTGGAGCACCAGGTACACATTAGAAGTGCCAAGAGATGAGGCTTTAAGCTGGGAGTGTGGGAGGCCTGTAGTAAGGAACACAAAAGGCCTCACAATCTTCATGCCAAGAAGTTCAGACTCTAACACTCAAGCTATAGAACACTAATAACTACGAGTTTACAAGTAACAGAGTGGCATGCTCAGAAAAATATATAAGAAAGTTCATTCTAGCAGGAGGACAGACTTCTAGAGGCTAACAGAGGAGATAAAGAGATTAATTACAGAGCCACTATTGTTACTCTAGGTGGAGTGATGATGATTCGAGTAATATCTAGGAGGTAAAAAAAAAAAAAAATCAAGGAGAACTACTGGCTATGGGAAAGAGGAGTGTCCAGGATGACTTCTAGATCTCAACTTGGTTGAGTGATGAACAGTGATGTCCAAGGTGGGTAACAAAGGAAGACAAGTCCATGCAATCATTCAAACAATGTGAGAGTCCTGGACCAGAAATTGGTTTGTTATTGTCTGGAGAGAGGGGATGAGGGAAGAGGTACAAAGATGAGTTTACCTTTGGTCTTGTGTAATGCAAGGTACGTCTGCAGTGAAGCTACAGAGTGACACGTGAAGCAGAGTGGACTAGGAGAGTCATGAGCTTACAGTAGCAACTGAACACAAGTAAAGTATACAGAACGAGATCAACCTTAGATACCAATATTTGATGAGAAGATGAAAGAAAAACCTGAAAACAAATGAAGAATTGATAAGAGGAGTATGAGATGAATCAGGAGATAGGGTGACGCCAAAAAAAGGCAGGAGAAGATAAAAAAATTCAAGAAGGTGGGGAGGGTGAAAATTAAAGTTAAATGTACTACATAAAGCAAAGTTTACTAAAAGAAGTTATTCAAAACAGGAATAGACTACCTTGTGAGGTAATGAATCACATCATCAAGTTAATGATTCAGGCAGACAGAGTCACCTATGTAAGATGTTGACAAGAGGATTCTTACCTTAAATGAGAAGTATAGCTACATGACCTCTATAGTACACCTCTGAAGTCTAGGTCAAGGCTAGCCTCAGCATCATTAGGCCATCAAATGTTCTTTTGCAATCTGATCAGAGAATTGGATATTTGATTATTCTAAGAAAAGTTTTAAAAAACAATTTCTACATATTTCATGTAACTCAGAAGCAACCAATACTGGATTAAAACTTTTCACTATTTCTGCTCTTGGGACACAAAAAATTGATGCTGAAATGGTAGAAATAGCTGATCTAGTCTACTTCAAATTGATTTCAAATAAGCTCTCACATTGTCTTCCTAACGTTCTCCATTCTGGCATCCCAATCCCACCTGAGCACCATTCCTTAACCTGTTCACTCTGATTAGAGAAGACCTGCAATGCACGGGTGGCTTTGTCATGTCATCTTTCCCTAGGTCCCTGCATACCTTTTCAGTAATCTGCCCCTCCTTGCTTCCTAAAGCCAGACTGTGTGCCTAATCATTTCCAACCCTCTGCCACTGCTGACCATTTTCTATCACCAGTCCTTCTCTCTTTCCTCCACCTCCTCATGTCTACCCAATGTTGGAAAAACACTCCATTTATCCTGTTGTCCCACATCCTATTGTTCTCCTTTTACTACCAAATATCTCCATACCTTACCACCTATTCACTGTAATCCCCTACAGAAAGGTATCTCAGCTACCCCTCTACAGAAATTAAAAAATTAAACCACTTACGAATGACATCTGATTTATTGAAACAGCTTGTTCCATTGCTGCTTACTCCCTTCTCAATCCCCTTGATGTCTCTGCAGCTTGTAAAAGAACTGACCAACCCTTCCTTGCTGCAGTTATTCCTTTCCCTTTTGCAGTGAGGCAGAATGGTTTGTGGAAAGCACTCTGCACAGGATCAGAAGAGCCGTGCTCTAGACCCAACCATACTGCTAATTAGCTGTGACTCTCCTCACCTCCACTCCTACTCAGATCTCACTTCTGAGACACCCTGACACCCAGTCTAGGTTAGGTCCCTGCAGTATACGCTTTCTCAAAACCTACTCTTCTCCTCAGTAGTGCTTATCACAACAACTTAATTACTATATAATTAGTGGCTAAATGGCTATCTTTCCCACCCACACGCCAGACATCAAACTCCATGAAGGCAAAGTGTACATTTCAGCCATGCTTTACACCTCTCATCAGCACAAAATAAAAGCCCATCAATTGAATTAATGTTGAGACAGATGTTATGACTTCCTAAGAGACTTATTATTTTTATTAATCTAAAATTACTAGCACTTTACTTACAAAATTATTGACAAAATTTTAAGCAGTAACACACACATAATAGGATGAACTACATATAAAATTTTACATGTAAAATGAAATAAGAGTCTTCCAAGATAGTTACATTTTTCTTGCCTATCCACAAGAATAGAAAGGGTTGGATCAGTTACCTACATTTCAGGACCAACATGTGTACTCTACGCTGAATGTGCAAGCGCAAGTGGGATACTAAAACACTATTGTTTATGTGGCTGTTTTGATAATACCCATTGGTACTTCAGGGTTAAAGCACTTAACACTGGCAAAAGCCATGTGCTACATATACTCTGTAAGAATATCAAAAGAAAGCTTTTATCAGCCAAATTACATTGCAGTGTGATTTTAAATATAAATCAGGGAAAAAACAAGTAATGGTTTAGTGAATAGAAGCTGCCACTGTGCCTGACAAGATGACTTTCAAATACAGAAACTTCAGATCTCATGTAAGTAGGTGAAAGTTGTCAAGTTTTATGATACACCACCTTGGTCAAACAATTTAAACAGATTACATGCTAATTTGTCCTTCATCTGCTGAGTGTGTCCCGCTCCTCTATTACACTGTAAGGTCCTTACGGGCAGGTTTGGCGTTTTGTTAATTGGTCTCCTTAAAAAAATAGGAATGCAGGTGACTTCAATAATCTATGATATAGAAAACCTGAAAATGGCTTTTGCGGCTAAATATACTTAAATATTGCCACTTGAAAACGTACAAGTACTTAAAATCCGATGCTTAGACAATTCCCTAGGTTAAGAGCGGTTAACAGGCTGTAAATATAGTTGTAATTCCCAGGAAAGAACAAGCATTTTCATAACGGAAACACTAACAGACAGAATCACTTGGAGCTGTTCTCCAAGGCGCCCTCATCGTTAAGTCAACACCACTGGTTATGAGGGGACAACCGTGTCCCTCGGACACCCTCTCTCTTCCACAGCCTCGGGGCTACAAATCCCGCACGAGGAGTCCCTCAAGATCAACCAGCGCTTCCCTGAGACTTCAGCTGGGAAATCCCTAGCCAGGGAATGCGGAGTTCAAGCCCCCCTCCCGCTTTCTTTCCTGAAAATTAATGAATTGGCCGTACGATTGTTTATTTAATGAGGTGTGTAGTGGCCTCTACTGGTGCTTGTGTGAGCACAAGAATGTCCCACTCTTACAAGTGGGATGAGCCTGGGGGAGGGGAGGGAGGCGAGGGGTGAACCTGCCTCCGGGTACAAAGCGCAGAACTATAGCCCGGAGCCCCCGATGCGCCCCCACGGCCGCCCCTCCCCCGGCAGCGCCCCCGCCAGCCCACTTCACTCTCTACCCTGCGCGACCCCCTTTCTCCTCGGCAACCCGAGACGAGGCAGAGAAGTTCCTACACGTTTCCTCCTGGATCCTAAACAAAAACACCGCAGCGGCCGCCGCCGGTGCCGGTGCCGCGCCCCCGCCCCCACCCCGCGCCTCCCGGGCCCGCACCCCGCGGCCGCCGCTTACCTGGGGACTGCGGCGGGGAGCCGCTCCTGGCGGCCGCGGCGCCCGACGCCCGGCGCTCGAGCAGTAGCAGGCAGCAGAGCCAGAAGGAGGAGGTGCTGAGGAGTCGCCGGGCTCTCCGCTCCGCCGCCATCTCTTCCCCGCGAGCGGCGGCGGCGGCAGCGCGGCGGAGCCCTCGCCTCCTTCCCTCCCGCGCGCCTCAGCCGGTCCCTCGCTGCAGGCTAGGCTCCCGCGACCGCCGCCGCCGCCGCCGCTGCTCCAGCCCGGCCCGGCCCGGCCCGCGCGGCCCCTCTCGCGGGAGGGGAGACTCGGGGGCGCCTCCCTCCTGCAGTGGGGAGGAGAGGGGAGGAGAGCGGAGAGCGGGGAGTCACTACATTCCGGGGCGGGGAGGTGGGTCCGTCTCCAGGTTCCAGGCGCCGCCACCCACCGCCGACTCCGGCTCCACACAGCAGCGCAAGGGGGGCGGAGACCACGGGCTGCTGGGGTGGGGGGCGGGGACCCGGGGCGCGCACCCCCGCGCACGCGCAGGCGCGCGCCTCCCTCGCCCACACCCCCTCGGCTCCGCGCGCGGCCCGCCCCCGCTCCAATCCCGGCTGCCGCCTCGCGGGCTGCGGCGGCAGGCACGCTCCCCACCCCCTTGTCCCCGGAGCCGGGGACAGGCGCGGGCAGCGCGCTCGAGCGCTGCTGCTGGCGTCAGGGAAACCCCGGAGAAGCGGATCCTCCTCCTCCTCCTCCTTCTCCTCCTCCTCCTGGACTCCTCGCACCGGGGACGAATTCCCCCCGCCTCACCTCTCCAGACGCCTCTGGCTACGGAGACCTGAGGGCGAGAGGCGCTCCGAGCCCGGGCTTGTCCGGGAGGCCGGAGCGGGCGCGCACCTCTTTCAGCCTGGGCCCAGGGCCCCTATATAGGGCCTCAGAGGAAGCCGAAAGGCCTCCGGGAGGAAACCTGGGTGCGCAGAGTGTCGGCGTGGGGACTTACATGCCAGCCAAAAACAATAGCTATCCCTCCCGGCTCTTGCTGGGACCTGGCGCGGCTCCCGTGGGAGGGGGCCCGCCGCCCGGCCTCTGACCTCCGGCTTCCCGGCCGGGCCGCCCTCGCCGCGAGCTTACCCAGGACAGTGCCGGGTCCGCCCGGACCGCTGGACCCGCCACCCCACCCGCGGCTCTCCGCCCGGGTCCAGGGAAACAGGGCGCAGACAAAGGTGCCCGGTGTCCACTCCACCAGCCAGTGCGGGGACCTAAGCCGAGCCCCATGACTCCCCAGGGCTGATCCTCGGGCTGTAACTGAGACCTTTTACCTCTACTTTTGCGCGCCACCTCGCATTTTCGTACCTGGAAATAACGTCTCTTCGCTGGTAAAGCGGGAGCAGGAGGGATGTGATTTTTAAACCACTTGGTAATCGTGAGGCAGCACCCAGGCTACCCAAAGTTAGGAGAAAGCAGTTTGGAGTTATACTGCTGATGAGAATACTGAAACTCTTATAAGTTACACCCATGGAAAATATTTTGAGAAAATTTTGTTGTGTTGGTTATGCACTTGGAGAGTCATGTTTGATTGTTAATGTGAGTTGGATTTTTATTCACTGTTCCGTATACCCAATAACCAAAATGTGTTGCTTTCCACAAGTAGATGGCTAGTTCTCTGACTTCCACAGCCCTCTGTGCCTTCTCGTAATTACTTTCTTCAGATATTTTCTTTTATTCTCAAGTGGCAGAAAGCAGTGTGAGGTTTGTGGTAACATTGGGAGGGATAAGCTCAGAGTCCTCATAAAACCTCTCAAACCATCAAAACGGTGGAATCAGGAACCCTTTGAAACAATTGACGTTTAAAAGAGCAAACACAGGCTTATTGTTTTCCACTAGGGAAACAATTTAAATATCTTTTTGTTTTGGTTAGACTTGTTAACCAGCAAAAATATTTCCTATATACCCCTGATTGACCAGTTACATTGGAAATAGATTACCTCCCAATTACTTCACAAGTATTTGCTTAATTAACCTTTAATAATCACATCATTATTCAGTTTTCCGAGGTAATTAATGAGAAAGCTCTTTGGAAACTGTAAATTGCCTGGCAAATGTTAATACTCAGTCATCTTTTCTAAGTCTGGAAAATTTTCATTGTATCTTAAGTATAAAATGCATAATGTGACTTTGAAAAGGAAACTTGCATTTATCTCCAAGTTTGAAAAATAAATGAGTTGTGGCTAATAAAGTAATCAGATTGTTTTTCATGTATGACCTTTGTGAACTCTCTGGTTAATTTATCAGTCCACTGTGTGTATCAGGATTAAATCAGAAGTTTAAAGCACCTTCTGTAAAATAGGGTGACCGAATCGTATATTGCTGGCTTGTGCTTAAATCACAGTTTTAACAAAACCCACTCTAATAAACCACTAATAAATGAAGCCCCAGATTAAAAATTACAGATTTTATAACAGTTCAAGAGTAAGATTGTAAAGTAACCCAGACACACACTTGAATTCAGATCCTTCACCTTGTTTCAATGTAACCGACATTGTAGACATTCCCTTTAAAAATCATCATTTGGAGTAATTAATCTCTCCTTTCTTTAGTAAGGCATCTCTGAGAAAACATTTTCTTAGGCATCTTATTTATCATTTTCATTCTCCAAACAAGATTTCCAACTAATACATCAATCCACATTTATTACGGCTAGCCAAAGTATTTTTATGTAGTCTAAACTATTAATCTACGAAGTGATATTAAACCATTCATGAAATTAACACTTTTTTTCATCTAAGTAAAGTTAGAACGTGAGACCCATGTTCAAGGAATAGTGCACAAAGAAACTTTTACAGCAAAGGAAACAGACTGGCCATTGTGTTAGTGTAAGTTATCAAAGTGCAGGCCAAAAATAACTAGAGCAAATATTCTTGTGAAATTTATTCTAAGTACTATATATAAAAATGAAAAATTAATAAAGCCTATGAATATAAAACTTGGTAAGAATCTTATTCTCTATAGGGAAAGGATTATTTTTCAACTTTAGAGAGGCAATATAGTTCAGTGTTTAATTGCTGGCAGTAATTAGATTCTGCAGCTGATTCCCTGGCTGAATCCCAGTATCCAAGGTAGAGAAGAAAGCTAGCTCCCTGACAAGTAGATCCCACTACAGAACACTCCCAAGTCACAGCAGTTTTAAACTAGGAATTACCCAGGTCTTAAGAACATGATTTTCTTCTGCATAGATGTTGACATTTTTACATTTGCTCTTTACATTCCACTAGGTAAGAATTTTTATTTCTCCCTTTGTCTTCCAAAAGCCACCTGTTCTAGGAAGCCATGTCTAATTAAACCCAGTTAAGAAGGATATGTGCTCCTTAAGGACAAAGCCTTCACAGTATTAATTTTGCTTGTTACATGTTGCTTTAGTTAATCACACATCTTTAGTTCAACAACAATCTATTGACTCAACAAATATTACTGAGGACCTCTTATTTGCCAGATATGCTGGGTACTGGGATAACAAAATTATTGGTTCTTTCGTTTAATATTTATAATGCACTTCGTATGTCTCAGGTCCTGCCCTCTCTTAGGGGAATGCAATGGTGAGCCATATAGACAAGGTTCCCGGCCTAGCAGGAAAGATAAACAATTATAACAAAGAAGTGTGAAGAGTGTTATGGTAGGGAAAGATAAGGAGTGTGGGAAAACATAGTAAGAGCATCTAATCTCACTAAATTGTGGGGGGGGGGCGCGCTAGGGAGGAAAGAGGAGGAGGGCTAGGGAATTAGAGAAGCAGCATGAGTCTCTAAACTGAGACGAATGTGGAAGAAGAAGGGAAGGACTTGACTACCCCTGCAGTGGGAATTGACATCAGATTTGCATTTTAGAAGGATTACTCAGGCTGCTTCAAGGAGTGTAGGGTAAAAGGAGACAAGACCAAGAAAACCAGTTTAGATTTTTGTTAACAGTAGTCTGGGGAGGAAATGTGGGTGGCCTGGAGTAAAACAGAGGGAATTAAGAGAAGCAAACAGATAAGAGAGAGATTTAAGAGATAGAAACCACAGGGGTGTGTGGGAGAGAGGCGACATGGGTGATAGATTTCAGCTTGGGCCACTGAATGAAGGTGGTGACATTCACTGAGAAGGGACCAAGGAAGAGGAGTAGATTGGAGGCACTGTGAGTTTAACTTTGGACAAGTTTAAGGTGCCTATGTGATATTTGAGTAGAAATATCAGTAAACTGTTATTTGTGTCTGTAGTTTAGCAGGGAGAACTGGGCCAGAGAGAGATGAGTCATCAGTTTATACCATATATTCCCAGATATAAGGTGCCTTTGAATACAGGGTGAGCCCCCATTTTCCCAAATAAAATCCATCCACCTAATAAAACTTTGTGGTCAACTTTCATGTATAAATTTTTAGAGATATAGATGAAATAATCAAAGATCTACTTATAATGTTCACCGTATTAATTTAATTATACTTAAATACTTTAAGTTACATATTATATAAAATGCAATTTTAAAAATAATTTTATTGAAACTCCTCACAGTGATTTATGATCACCAGGGTCACATTTTGAATCTCTGACATAGTTCTTAAGGACAGTCATCTTCACTTCCACCTAAGTTTTTGACCCTATATATGGTGTTGTCACTGGGAATTTTATTCCAGGCTGCTGTATCTAATCACATTATATCATTCATCCTGTAATCGTATTCACTATCATATCATCTTCCATATCATCTTTCAAAGGCCTGTTTACAAGGACATCCAATATTTGCAAATGTGAAGGCATTTCTCTAGAACTAATTTCTAAATCTGTGTTAAATTTCCTTCTTTCCTTTCTTACCAGTTCTGTCAGGTGACTTCTATATGAACATTGAATGAGATCATTGCATGCTAATGTGTATTCCCCCAAAGAGCATTTTGTTATTCAAGGACTTTTTAAGGGTCAGAATATAAGGTGACTCCCTCAAGAGATTATTGTGTGCTGGAAGAAGGCAGGTGTTGGTCTTATATTCAGGTATGTATGGTAATGCCAAGAAAGTGGTTGAGATTGTCCCAGGAAAGTTGAGGACAGAAAGGAGGATTGAGGACTAGGACCAAACCCAAGGAACACCAATATGTTTAAAGTATAGAACAGATAGAGGAACTTGCAAAGAAACAAGCAGACACGTAAAAGAAAACCAGAGGCATATGGTATCACAAAAGCCAAGGAAAGAAAGTGTTTCAGGAATACAGGAGCAGTCAGTAGTGTCATGTGCTCCTGAGAGGTCAAGTAAGGTAAGACCTGAAAAACACCCATTGAATTTGGTGATAAGGTGGTCATGGACAACCTTAGTAAGTGCAGTTACAGCAGAGAGTAAGGCCACCTGATTGCTACAGCTTGTCACTGAGTATGAACAACTTCTTCAAGGAAGAAGAAGGAGGAATAAAGAATTGTGAAATCTAGGATTTTGTTGAGAGGGCTGTGGACTTCAATGCTAATATAAGGAGCAAATATAGTGGGAAGTGTTGAAGATTCAAGAGAGAAAGGGAATAATTGATAGCTGTAGAAACAGCGTAGTAGATAATTTGGCAGCTGTAATTCAGTAAAGCCCGTGATTATCTGACTTTAGTAGTCTCAGGCAACTGGCAATAGGCACAAAGGACTTCACAGAACAGAGTTACACCCTGGCCTTGTGGTTTCCAGGCAGCTTTCAGCTGTATTTGAGCCTGTTCCCTTCTCGTGACACCTTAATGAAGACTGAAAATAAGAGGCAGTATTCTGACATTCGCTACCCAGTCTTCTAAAATTCTATCCTCAAAAGGATACATGGTTGGGTTCCAACAGACAGCAGTCACAAAACAAGGCAGTCCAGCTTTCCAGAATGACAGAATCTTGCTTTTTGATTGCAAGTAACAAAAACCTAAAACAAAATGCTATTTTAAGCAGAAAGAAATTTTAATGGAAGAACCCTGGAATCTTAGAGCAAGGATGCAGCCGGACCTCAGGAATAGAACCAGAGCCTAGAGCACCTTAAAGAACCCAGAAAGTCCTCTTTTGGAAAGTGCCCTTGCCTCTGTACATATCTCTGAATCTGCCTCAGCTTCACTCTTGTTGCAGAATGGCTTTCTGCGTGTCTTGGTCCACATCACAGAAAACGGCCACTACCATCAACTTCCAACTTACTCTGTTGCCGTGTGATGCTGTCAGTCCCAATTACAAATTTCCCAGTGAAGGGACTGATTGCCAATCTTGGTTTAGATGCCCACTCCAAATCATTCAGGGAGTAATATGACAGCCCCCATTGTAACCAAATAAATAAAGGAGGAATGTGCAATTCATGGAAAAGAGGTGCCAAACAATTCAATAGGCATTATGGCAGCTGGGCTCTATTTGTCGCTATATCTCAATTGCCCAGCCTGGTACCTGGTGTTTAATAAACATTTGTCTAAGGAATAGATATTTGATGTTGATATAAAGATTTTTTTAATTATGGAAGGGAATTTATATATAGGTCAAGGGATTTGCTTGGATGGGAAGAGCCAGAAAAGGAGGAGGCAAAGATGGGTATAGGCAAATAGGGTTGTAAGAAGATACAAAATTTGTCCTTGAGCGTCTTGATATTCTCCGTGAAGTAGGCAACAAGGCCATCTGCTGCAAGAAGAGAAGGGTTGTGGTAGGGTGTTTGAGGAGAGTGGTAAATGTTTGAAAGAGTCACAGAAGGGTTTAAGAGAAAGAAATATATATATATATATATGAGCCCAGCTGAAATTATCAGTAGTAATAATATATTTGTGATTTTTCTCCATCAGGCAATGCACGGTAAGAAGAGAGATGGTGGATGGTTGCAATGACCCAGTTTCTAGGAGTAGGTGAAGAAGCAAGAGGACAAGGGACTGAGGCACTCAAGGATTCTGAAAAGTGAATTTACTGAAGTGGTAAATCATGTGGTTTAGCCTACATAGGGAAGGAAATAAATCAAAAATGGGCAGAATGACTAAGATAAAAGGAGAGTGTCAAGGAATTGGAGCACTCAAGAAAACCAGAGTAAATGCACTATGTATGAGAAAGGAAGCAGGAGCATAAAAGAGAAGATTATGTATTCAACACTAGAAGTTTACTGTTTCAGAAGAGTTAAGGAAACCGAGAAACTTTTAGATAGTAGTCTTCGGTGCATTGCCTTGGGGTGCATAACTCATATGTGTTGGAAATGCTGGGAGTTTCTTTCTTACTGCTCTGGACTCAGCTCCATCCAGTTGCCTGCATTGAGCTTGCATATGATAAACACACACACACACCAAGCTGCTTTCCACAAAGGATTTGAAATGGCCAAAAAAAGAGATTACCAGAGGTGGTGATGTAATTAGATAACAGAAGTAAGTAGTGACTCAAGCGGAGATTACCAGGCTCCTTATTCCAAGTTATAACCCCCGGCACATGCACAGACAGCTCTCCAACACTAGGAAGCTGAAGTAGGCAACATTAACAACCCCAAGAAGCTTATTTATTCCTTTAGCTTATGTTCTATATAAGGGTCACCTGTGTTTTGGTCCCTTTTTCTCAGCCCTCCTGGGCCATCCTGAGCTGAGAAACTCCCACACAGAAAACACCCCCAACCTTACCACTAATTGGGAAACAAAAGAGAGTTGCCTCTTTCCAGGTTTCAATGGGAGGAAGGCATCAATGGGAATGCTATTCTGTATTGGTCTTTTCCTGCCCTGCTTGTTGCCATGCAATCTCCCCCTAGGTATTGAAGGTGGTGGGGAGGGAGAAGGAGGAGAGCAGAGGCAGTGTCGCCAAGAGATGGGTCAGCCACAAGGCCAATGAAGTCACCCAGGATGCTAGGCGTGGAGTGGAGAGAAAGAGTGCAAGCCACTCTACACATAAGATATCTGAGAAGTGACTCACTCAGATATCAGTCATTAGATGACAAAAAAAAAAAAAAAAAAGACAGTGAACTGGATGCCTGGATGCCATGATTCTCAAAATCAGACAGAATTCCTGTTTTGCTTGGGATTTTTTGTTTTTGCCCCAAAACATAAGCAAAATGTTGAGAAATGACAGTGGAGGCCCAGGTGAATGTTAGCACCACCTCCTGGTCACTTGAGATCTGAACAAATGAGGTCCACAGAACTGGCCTCAGGAGAGACAGTCAGCTTTCAAATAAAGCAGGAGATAGAGGGAGTCCCTGTGCAGAGACTGGGGGAATGGAGGCATTTGTTTACCATCCAGTGGGACTTCCAGGGGAACAGAGGAAATGGTTAGGATGGAGGGTCAGCACTGAGAGCTTGCATCAATGAGGAGGAAGCACAGAACATTTTAAAATAAGCCTGCAGGACAAAAACCATTAGGATGAGGGGCTCTGACTCAGTGGTGACACTAAGCCGATGTATCATGTTGAGGTCTGTGGACTGTGTTTGGGTCAGTAGGTGGAGGCCCAAGGGCCAGAGGAGGGCCAGTCAGTTGGCTCCTCTCATGAGGGCTCTAGATCTCTCACACACACCTTCAGGTGGACAGCCAAGAACTATAGCAGCTGGGGCAACACTGCAGGAGCAGTAGTGACCCAAGGGCAAATGTGAGAGGTTCCTCCACCCCAGAAGTTCAAGGGTGCTGCTCCTAGGAGGGAAAGCCTCCCCGCCACTTAGGTCAGGTATTCTCAAACACAGAGTCACCCAGGGACTGTGTTTAAACAAACACAGATTCCTAGACCTCACCCCAATCCTCTTGAATTAGAAACTCTCAGGGGTGGGACCTAGGAATCTGTATTTTTGAGAAGTCACTCAGTGACTTTCTGTATAGGAGGAACTTAAGTGTGGTGATGTAATTAGGTAACAGAAGTAAGCAGTGACTCAAAGTATAATCAGCTTTATAGATTTTCATATGCTTAAGCCCAAACTTATATAATTATACTAAAATAAATCAAAACATTCTCTTATTAATTCCTTATTTTTAGCACTTTTGTTTTTTCTCCTCTCTTTTTCCTGCTTGTCATTGTTTTAATTTGATATCATACCCTCTTATCATTGGTGATTTTAAAAACTGTCCCTTTTGGTGTTGCATTTATCATATTTTCCAATATTAAAGAAATGCATCTTATGGAACACCTGAAAATGTCAAAAGTAAATAGAAGAGGAAAATCACCTGTATTCCCTTTTCCCACACCATTCTGAAGGTTTAGCTGTATCTCCTTCCATTTTTATTTCTCTCCACATAGTTTCTTCTTCTATATTTGTAAGCATAACATATATAGAAAAAGAAACTTTATAAGCTTTTCTATATGTACTTTCTTAAACTAGTTTCTAACTTTGTAGGAAACTAGTGTAGGAAAATTGGTTATCCTTACACATATATCCTGCTCTCTTAAACTAATTATTTCATCATAAATACTTCCCCATGTTATAAATTATTATTCTTAAAAATGTAGGTAATAGCTTCACAATATTATATTAGGTAGGTGAATCATCATTATCCAAACCATTTCTTATTGTTGGACATTTGGAGTTCTTCATTCATTCCACAAATATTTATCAACTTTCTACTATGTGCTGGGCAGGGTTCTGGAGCCTGGAAATACAGTAGTAAAGAAAGTAGGCAGGGACTTCCCTGGTGGTGCAGTGGTTAAGAATCTGCCTGCCAATGCAGGGGACAAGGGCTTGAGCCCTGATCCAGGAAGATCCCACATGCCGCGGAGCAACTAAGCCCATGCGCCACAACTACTGAGGCTGTGCTCTAGAGTCTGTGAACCACAACTACTGAAGCCCGCGCGCACAGAGCAGAGAGCCTGTGCTCTGCAACAAGAGACGCCCCCGCAATGAGAGGCCCGCGCACCGCAACAAAGAGTAGCCCCGGCTCACCGCAACTAGAGAAAGCCCCCCACGCGCAGCAACAAAGACCCAATGCAGCCAAAAATAAATAAATACATAAATTTATTTTTTTAAAAAAAGAAAGTAGGCACATTCTCACGGGGCTTACATTCTAGTGGGGGAAGACTGGCCAAAAACAAAAGTCAGATGATAATAAATGCCATAAAAATAAAACAGGGAAAGGGGGCTAGAAGATGACAGGGCTGCTATTTTATAGAGCACAGTTAGCACAAATAATGCTGCAGTGAGTAGATTAATTTACAGTACTTTCAACTTCTTCAAATTATTTTGTCACGATAATTTACCAGTGAAAGATTTACTGCGTTAAGAAGTGTGAATATTTTCATATTCTTGATACATACTCTTAATTACATTCCAAAGGGTTATGGCAATCTGTATTCCCACATTTGCAGCGGCATCATTGAGTTTTTACACTATTTTATAATCTTTGCTTATTTGGATTTCTTGTTGAATTGAATGAGATTTTAAAGAGCACAAAATTAACTTTTATCATATTTGCTGCAAATAACTTTTCCAGATTCTTGATTGACTCAATTTTGGTGGTGTGCTGCTTTCTCATTCCATAACCACCATTTGTCCCAACACTCGTTGCTGAATGATATTTTCCTCATACATTGGTTTGTGCGGTTACATTTATCATATACGGTATTAACATTTTAAGTACATCAGGATCTGTTTCAAGGTTATTTACCTTGTTCATTTATCTGTCTATTTTGAGTTAATACCACACTGTTTTAACTATGCAAGTGTAAGACATTCTAATATCTGGCCCGGCTAATTCTCCCTCATTATGCTTACCTTTAGTATATATTTTTTGTTTTCTTTATGGTTTTTCTTCTAAGTAAATTTTATACTAATTTGATCAAATATTCATCCCAGTCTGCTCCCTACCATTTTTGCATTTTTGATGCCATTAGGAATGATATTTCTTTTTTCATCACATTTTAATACTTTATTGCTGTTACACAGGCTACCTATTGATTTTTGTGTATTTATCTAATCCTACCATTTTATTGAACTCTTTTTACCAATTCAAATAGCTTTTTAATGGAATCTCTTTGGTTTTATAGATATATAATTCATCTTCCCTTCTCTTTCTAACAGGTTTTACTCTGTATTCTTGATAATATGTTAGTTGATGTTTTAGGATTTATTACTCTTATATTTTTATTTTGAAATACACCTCCTATCAAAATAACATTAGACTCTTTACTGAATGGCTTTGGCTTTGAATTTTACTTTCTTTATGTTTATATATGCCTAATATATCTTTGCTTTGTTTTTATTTTTAAAATTCATCCTTTTTGTTTTAGCTTTGTATAGTGGACACTTGTGGGAGTGCTTGTCATTCACCCATTATCTTCCAAGCACTTGGTGCTACCATGTTAGTTCACTGTGACCCTATTTCCTGGCCACAGCTGATTGGGCTTGATGTAGACAGCTCACCTGAGATTGGCCAATCATGGCACCCTAATGCACTGGCCATATTTGATTGGTTCATGTATGTGTACCTGACCTAAATGGAGTCCATAAGGCACTCTTTGACTTGAATCCTGAAAGAATGAGTCTAGTTTCTTTCTGGTGGTTTAAAGTCTAAAATTCTAAAACCAGAAACTGTCCAAGGCCATGTTTCCAGTAAGAGAGAATGAAGCTGATATACAGAAGCTCAGCAACAATGAATGCGTGAATGTCATCCAAGTCCTCAGTTTCTGGTGTTTCTGAGGTACAGCTGCATCTCTGCACCTAGAGTTGTTCAACAATACTTGCAATCAAAAGATTCCTAGCTAATATAATATATATCTCTGTGACCAGTTGAGATTCACTGTTGAAGCAGGAACGCAAGTGAGATAGCTTTCTAATTTCTCAAGGTGATAAATAATTGTTTTTGATGTTATATTGGCCAAATCAGTTCATCAGAGAACTAAGAGAGGGAAGAATACAATACATTAGTTTAGGTTATCTAGGTCCCATTCCCCTCACCTCTTTTGCCACCAATTCTCCCACTGGATTGAGGTCATAGGTGGTCTGGTCACAATGTGACCACTTTTCCAGAGCACATGTCTGGGCAGCAGCCAATTAGTTTCATGGCCTCTGGATGAAGTGAGAGGAAAAGAGACTAGATTGATAGGCTTTGAGAATAAACTACTCCCCTTCTAAAACATGCCCTGCAGTGCTGTCTCCAGGACTGTCAGCTTGTACCTTTTGCCAGATAAAGGTAGTTAGAGAAGAAAAAGAATCACTTCAGGAACTGACTTTCCAAAAGGAACATCCGTCCTGTCACCTCCCAACATTCTTAGGGAATTGATGGTCAAAGTCACACTCTCCAGGCACGTGACACTGAGGGGTACTGATCCTAGATGAAAATGGAATCAAAGACTACCACATTTCCCTGACAGTTAAGCCACCAAGAATGTCAAGATCTGTACGTCTGCTTTCAGGAAGATGGAGACATCGTTTTGGATAGTTTTAGTCCCTCACTAGCAGCTTAGAAATCAAATTACTCGGCTGACTGCCAGAGGCTCTAGCTCACCGACTGAACCACTAAATCAGACTAATTGAGGTAACAAATATGCCTGAATAGTGCTTCCTTGAGAAAACGCAACCTTCAGAAGCCACAACATTTACTTGTGACTTGGCTGGACATATTGACAGCTAAGCATTTCTGAGGCTGCCTTTGATTTGTATTGATTAAAAGAAATACGGAACGAATTTGCCTGACAGCCACTTTCAGACTCATATGAAATGATCTGAGGGGTTTGGTGTTGGTTCATAATATGCCAAATGTCAATGGCACAAATGCCTTCTAGAAATTATTACAGTTGTTTGGCTACTGTGTTGACAGTCTCAGCAAGACAAATAAGAAGTATAAAGTTACCAACAGCATACATTCCTTACTCAGTCCTAGATGTGGTGCTCTGAAGACAAAAATGAGGTGAGGACATATAACTTTTACTATTTCAGCCAACTTGACAGATATCTTCAAAATGTTCAGTTTAGCTCTTTTAATCACAGTGAAGCAGACATTAAGGGAGAAAAATCAGAGGATTCCTTTAATAATTGGATTGTAAAGTTAATGGCAAGAAGGAAATGTTGTAATATAATTCAATATGATATAATGCAAAAGGAATCCACTGGAAGTGTGTGACGGCACATGGAAGGAAGACATTTTCCTGAGGATTGCCATGTGCTGTTATTTTCATCAATGCTTTGGACCCTAAAATGAGCTCAAAGATGTTTAGATTTTATTTTAATGTATTATTCATAGACCAAATAGCAAATTAAAAATAGCATTACTGCCCAATCCTTTTCGCCAACACAAAAACTCTAAGAGAAAGAAAGGGTAACCATGGCAAGTAGAATAGTTCAGCCACAACTCAAAAGAATTGAACTTTTTGTGTGCCTAGCTTTACCACTCGTTCACTAGTTTACTTTCATAGATTACCCAAATTCCCTGTAGCTACATGTGCCAGATTCCAGAGATACTTCAACAACTATGAGCAATGAGGTGGACCATATCAATGTAGAAATCTATGAATTACAAATCTACGAATTACATAGTTCATTTTTCTTCCTCTGACTTTGGTACTGAAAGATACTTTATGAGGAAACATGATTTTCTTCCAGGGGGTCAGCCCTGAATATCCGCAGCTTCCTTGATTGGCCATTATGAACTATTTGCCCATTTTTCTATGTCCTGAGAGAGTAATTCTCCTAAAGCACAGCTCCAAGAGGCAGCATGGATGAATTAGAGGAAAAGAAGGTATAACACGAGTCAGGAGGCCAAAGCTTGGCTTCCTGCTCTACTCTAATTGAACTTGTTTATTGTTACTTCATCTGTTTCAAATACAGCTAGACTCTGAGTGCTGCTGAGGCACAAAGAGTATCTCCACTGGGTTACAGGTGAAGCTGAGATGCTGATTTCCTCAGCCCTTGGGGTGGCTGAGTGGTCACAAGCATACTCAGTAGAATGTTCAACCCCAGCACGTTGTAAACATATTATCAGTTTCTATAAGATCCAATATATTAAAAACACTGGGTTTACTAATATTGACATTTCTCAGTCTAGAAATACAAAGGCTAAAATAGGACCAAAACTTTAAAAAGATATGGTGTGAACACAGTGACAACTCACCCTTCTTGGGTTTCCTGTTCTGCTCTTACTTTCCTCCTGTCCATTTTCCTTATAGCCATCATAAAGATGATTCAAAACACATGTCCTCCTGCAATCCCATCAGTGATGCCAATTGTCTACAGGGAAATGTCAAAACATGGCCTATCAGATCCATCTTACTCTAGCATCCCTCTACTTTCCAAGGCTCATCTCCAGTACTGCCACCCAAAACCCTGCAGCACTATCACATAGCTTCTAGCTCCTTAGTTATGCCATGCTTTTTCACGCCTCCATGCTTTTGCTCAAGCTGTGCCCTCTGATTAGAATGTGTATGCCTGGTAAATTTCAAGTCCTCTTTCGTATATCAACTCTTCTAGGAAGCTTTCCTTGCCCCAAACCCCATACTGCCACAATCCCACCATCATACAGCTCCCTCCTTTTTTTTTTTTTTTTTTTTGTGGTATGCGGGCCTCCCTCTGTTGCGGCTCCCTCCTTTTTAGTTACCATCTTGAACACACTTCTGCGATTGTACTTTTTGCCATATTATGATTTGCAGGTCTGGCTCTCCCACTAGGGCAGGGACCACGCCTTGTATTTCTCATTAATTCTGAGGGCTGGCACTGTAGATGCTGGGGTAACGTTTGTTGGGCAGATGGACACACCAACAGATGGTTGAATGGATGAATGAATTCAAGTTAAAGTGGCCTTGTTCACAAAATCTCAAAACTCTGGTACAACAGCTTTATGAATAAAAAAAGGTAAAATTTTATATAATGTACACTCATTTGGCACTTAGCATGTCACAATTTATCCTTTTATATTAATCTCCTCTTCCTCCCAGGAGATCATAACTTACCAACATACATACCGGTGAGGCATGATGTAGGTAGCGAGAGACTTGATTCTTCTCGGACTTTGTATTGCAAGTATCTGGTCTCCAAGACAAGTCCAGCCACTATTGTTCCAGGGGTCCTCCTGGGAGCAGCATTATTTAATGGGCAACCAGTTAGAACCGTGTGGAGCTTAAGATTTGTTGCCAAAGCCAAAGGCCTGCCCTCCTTCTAATCTCTGGAGGTGTTCCTATGAATTAGTAAGAACACTCCCTTATCTTTACTTCTGAGCCCAGAGCTTAGCTGAGTAAAGTAAACAGAGCTAGAATCAAATGGCTGAGTTTCCTCTCTAATTCAAAGCATCATCTCTGAATAAAATAATGAAGTTTCATTAGGGATTTGGGTCTTTTACAGTGATTGCCAAAAAAAGTGGTTGCTACAGCAAAGAAAAATATCAGAACAAAACAGGACTCAAACTGAGCAAGACTCACCTTTCTATTTCCTTCTCTTCCTTTCAGTGCTGGGATTCAAGAACTGTGGTGATTATGTAGATTAGTAGTATCTACTGTTATTCTTCTCATCTAAATCAGAGGCCCCAAATCATGGAAATGCAATTTGCTAGGGAAACAGGACATTCTGCCATTAAGTAAAGCCTTTGTGATGCCCCTGTAAGAAAGCCCTTGGCTTTTTAGCCCTCATCAGCTCAGCGCTTGCAGTGTCAGCTTTCAGGAAATATCAGACTCTTCTAAGTTTATGGAGTTCCTGCTTTCAGGAAGCATTTTTTACTGCACAGCTAGAGAGTGTCTTTTTGAGTTTGGACTTCCTAACCTTGAGAAGGAGTTGACGTGCTTCTTCAGAGTGTGAAATGAGCAGATGGTGTTGTTTCACTCCAATTTGTTTTGCGTGGAGTGAGGAGAAGGCTGTGGGGGAAGGGATAAATGTGTTCCATTCCTGATTGCTAAACACAATTTATTGGCACAAAACAGCCACTTCACTAACGTTGGATCATCTACTTCTTAATAAGGACTGGCACTTTACTTACTCCACTTCAGTCTGGAAGTCATTTTCACCATGTTTTTCACTTTATCCAGAAGGGATTATACTCTCATTACAGAAAAAAAAACCATATTTGGACTGCTCAAGCTGATAACTGTGAGTCCTTCGAGGTTATGAAATCAACCAATGCATATTCTTTTTTAATAGTAGTTACCCCTCTCCAGGTATGTTCACTTCATTTTCAACCCTACATTCAGCTCACCAACACCCAAAGATGTCCCCAGTGAATCAAGACAAGGAGCCTGGATACACTCATGGAAAAGTTCATAAATTTCCAATGACCCTCAGCTAGCTGACCCTCTGTCAGCTGTCACCATGTGTGTGCTCTGTTTCTACTACACACTGCTTTGATGCAGCTCTAGCAGCTTTTCATGCCATCCACCAACCCTGTTTCATCTACTGGCACAAAACCTCAGTAATTAACGTAAATTTTGCTGAAGATTTCACTGGGGGAGAGAGAAGGAATGGAGAAGAGAAATAACATTCATACCACTCAGAAACACCCCCCAGACATCATCATCTACATGTGCATTGTGTTTCTCTCTACCCTTCATCCATACAGCTCTAAATTCAGCTCTGCCCCCTGATTTGCAGAGTCCCGTCAGTAAAAGCTTTGCAGTTATCAGACCTATCACCCTCTTTAGAAGGCAAGTTAGTAACCATTTATTATTATATAAGCCTACCCTCTGGGGGTTTCACCCTCACCCAAAGAGACACTGAACAACGCCAATATTCTTCCCAGTAAGTAATCTTGTTAATATAATCTTCTTCACCTCCTTGTGCCAGCTCCAGCCCAGTCTCCAGAATTCACTAAGGCTACTTCCTACTTTGTTTATTTAACCTGCTACTCCCTACTGTTGTCTCCAGTTTCTCTGACCTCCTTTGTTCTCTGCCCCTTGGCAACCAAGACTCATCTTAGCCCTTCCTTGCTTTGGTGATCTGTTGGATATCCTTCTTCAACCAGGCCTGCCCATCTCCCTAGAACAAGGATGCAGGCATGCTGCCTCTTTAGGGGAGGGCATCCCCCCACAACACCACTTCCATCTTGCCTGGACCACCCACTGAGAGTAGTAAATTGGGTGACACCAAATCCCAGTTATTAAATGAGATCCTGACATAGCATACAAGGAATTTACAAATGTGTTCATCCTCCACTAATATCTTTAACTCTGAGGGACAGGATACTAGTAGCCTCAGAGACTGACCATAAGCTGGAGATGGCTGATCACAGCTCAGTTCTGGAATTCTCCCTGGTCTGCGCTCTGTCGGCTGTTTGTTGAGTTTAACACTTGCAACCGCCTTGCTGGTTTGACAGCTGTCCATTTGGGCCTGGCTCTGCCTTTGGAATACTAACCCTCAGAATAAGAGCCTAGCCTCTGCACCTCAGTGTCAGGTTTGACGTTGCCTGGGGGCTCCCCTCCTATAACTTTGGTGGCCTTGCCTTACCATAGCTGTGGGAAGACCCTTACCTGGAGACCTGCTTTGTGGGCATCTCCCAGTCCCCCTCCGCCCCAGTCACTAAGGTGGCACAAAACATGTTCAAAGTTTCCAAGAAAAGAGCTATATGAACTTACAAAGTTATAATAGGTTTGCCAGGTGTCTGGTACTGAACCAGACAATCTGGTACTTTAACTTCCTGTCTAGTTAAAACAAAACAAAAAAAAATTTTTTTTAAAAGAAAGCACATATTTCTGAATACTTACGAGATAAAAGAACTATTTCTAAAATGTTATTTATATAAGATGCTACACAAATGATAAACACAAACATTTGAAATAGACAGATAAATTATTTAAATCAGCTTTTATATCATCCCTTCTTCCCTCCAAGTCCCACCCCAAATGCATGTTTGGTACGTTTATAGAAAAAAACCTAGAAACCTAAATTATTATTGCTGAATGCTGAACCTTTTTTTTAAATTTAAAAGTGTACTGTTAAAAGAAAGTACAGGGCTTCCCTGGTGGCGCAGTGGTTGAGAGTCCGCCTGCCGATGCAAGGGGACACGGGTTCGTGCCCCGGTCCGGGAAGATCCCACATGCCGCAGAGTGGCTAGGCCCGTGAGCCATGGCCACTGAGCCTGTGAGTCCGGAGCCTGTGCTCCGCAACGGGAGAGGCCACAACAGTGACAGCCCCGCGTACCGCAAAAAAAAAAAAAAGAAAGTACAGGGCTTCCCTGGTGGCGCAGTGGTTAAGAATCCACCTGCCAATGCAGGGGACACGGGTTCGAGCCCTGGTTCGGGAAGATACCACATGCCTCGGAGCAACTAAGCCCGTGTGCCACAACTACTGAGCCTGCGCTCTAGCACTCACGAGCCACAGCTACTGAGCACGCGTGCCACAACTACTGAAGCCCATGCACCTAGAGCCCGTGCTCCTTAACAAGAGAAGCCACCGCAATGAGAAGCCTGGGCACCACAACGAAGAGTAGCCCTGACTCGCTGCAACTAGAGAAAGCCCGCGGGTGGCAACGAAGATCCAAAGCAGCCAAAAATAATTAATTAATTAACTATTTTTTAAAAGAAAGTACAGTAACTTGCTCTGCCATTTTTTAAAACAAACTATGTATGTTAGGAAGATATATAGATAACAAAAGTATGTGTTAAATCAACTATTTAGAATTATTTTCAAATGTTTGGTTTTCAACAGAATACAAAATGTGGTTTCCCTGAAATTTGTCTCCTAATCTTTAAAATACAGATGGATTTCAAAGGATATTTAATCATGATTTTTATTCCTTTTTCATTTAATGATGTAGTTTTAAAGTGCTATTTGATAGCTAAGAGAACCTCATGAATTCTTTTAATAATTTCTTCTGTTTTGAGCTAAGAAGCATTTTTTGCCAAAAAGAGCTGAAACATACAAAGCTTTGGGACTATATTAAACTGTACTGGTTTTTCATTTTTTGAAAGCTTGCCAGAATATTATCTTCTCCAGTTTATAATTTTTTCTTTTTTTTCCTCACCTAACAATTGAATAGAAGTTAAAATGTCACATCTTTCTCATCGTAACACCAAAGTAAACATTTCTCCAATTACCCATAAAGGGCAGATGTTTCCAAGGAATTATTTATTGTATATTAGCAAAAAGGCACAGGCTGTAATAGAAGGCTCTGTGTCTCACATATAAGTTCTTAGCGATAACAATAAAGTATCCCCCAGCCTAGGGGAAAAAAAAAAAGAAATCCTGCCACATCAACTATATTTCTAAGAATGTGTTACCCAACTGGCTGCTAAAATGCAACTCTATTGTGGATCTGAGGAATTGCTTCTTGTAAGTATCACCTTCACAATTCATTTGTTTCACAAATGTTTATTGCCTGGCACTGTTATAGGCACCAGAAATACAGCAGCAAACACAATAGAGGAAAATGTCTGCACTCTACAGCTGTGAGAAGAAAGTCACAGTTCCTTTAACAGCACTAGCTTACTAAAAGTATATATAGTACATGAAAGATTACTAGAATCCAAAGAAATCCAGGCTTCCACAGTCAGATTATAAATTTCTTTCTGGGTGGTACCCTCCTGGAAAAAAGGACTGAGAAGTATCCCTCTCCAAACTCTTCCTCTGCCCAGATCAGTACTTGTCAAACCCATCAGTAATTTGTTGAAACCATGGATGGTCCATTTCTGGACAAAAAACTTCTTGATCCCTGGAAGAATTTCTTTATGTAAATAACCAACATATTTTTCAGGTTTACCTGATTGCCGCATGAAACAACCATTCTTCACACGTCTCTAGTAATATAAGAAAAAGTAGTTTTGGTCATTGAAATTTAATCAAATCAATTAAGGAAATATTCTCATACTGTTGCATGTAGGTTTGTCTTATAAGTACAGTGCTATAAAATAGCATGTATTATGTAGTCAACTGGGAAAAGCCAGGTAAGTCCCATCCACCCACACTCCCCTCTCCCTACCCCAATTTATCTCTTCTACCCAGATGTCTCACTGCAGGAAAAAAAAATCCACCATGGGACTGTACTGAATTGCCTTCTCTAGGTATCATTTTTTTAAAATATGCAGACGCCTCTCGGAGGAAGTTATCATACTCTGCTAACAGTCACTACATCCAGAAGATTGAGGGCAACTAACACTGAAAGGGTTCACACTGCGTGCTAGGCACTTCACATGTCACGTTGGTTAATTCCTACGACAATCTCTAAGAGAAGGTTTTCTCATCTTACTGATGAGGTATCTGGGGTCCAGACAGGTTAAATGACAAACTGCCAGATCACACAGCCCTCAGTGTAGGAGCCAAGAGTCAAATGTGACCTTTCCCTCCCTCCGTCTGAATTCATTTATCAAATCCCTCTCCTCTGTGGCACAGCAAACCTAACGATAGCCTTGAGAGTGATGACTGCCTGGCAAGAGGGTTGAAAGTGAGGGGAAAGAACAAAGAAATGAAAATAAAGACAAAAAGGAAACATTTTGCTGACTTTTCAGATTTCTAGGAGGTCAGATTCAGCACAGAGCTACATTCTTACTGCTTTGATAAAATTCCTGATCCTCAGAAATACTGACTTGGCAGGACCTTAGAGGTCATCTTGCCCAACCCACCATTAAAAGGTTTATTCAGTCATTAACTCACTTTATTACTGTTGGTGATCTGGGAAGGAGTGTCACTGACTTGGCAAATGAGAGCATTTCTCTGGACCACAATTTTCCACTATCTCATTGTGGGCTGGTCTGGAGAGATCTGACTTTAAATTATAAGAATTCTTTACAACTATTTAGCTTTTCACAATTATCAAAAAGCCTTCACATACATTATGCTCTTTAATCACTCATTTCTGTGATACAGGGAGGGGGGTTGTTTTACAGGGGCAAGAGCCCAGACCTAGGCCGGGTAATCGGGGCTGAAATTCTCACTAGCAACACACTAGCCATGGGAATTTGGGGAGATCATTTAATCTCTTTAAGCTTCCTTGGGAAAGTTCCCTTTTCCTTTAAGCCTCGAAGTCCTCATCTGTAAAATGGGGACAATCATATCCCCCACACGAGGTTGAACTTAAGTGAGGCCATGTGTGTAAAGTGCTTGCTCATGGCAGGTGCTCAGGGTTGGTTGCTTTTCTCTTTCCCGCTCTTCTTTTTACAGCCCAAGAACTGGTGGTGAGAAAAGGTCAAGCAACTTTCCCAAGATAAAACAGCCAGAGATTGGTGAACAGAGGCCAAGCCCTTTTTCTGCAATTCCAGGGCTCTTTGTACTATACCTTCCTGCCTGGAATAACTTTCTCTTCCTTCTCTGCCCTTTGGATTTGTACACACCTGACTCTTTTTACCTAACTCCTGATTTCTTTGTACAGTACTAGATTTCTTCCACTCCCTTTCTTTATGCTAGGCCTTCTGTTTTGCTGTTTTGGAGAGCTTGCCAATTTCTGTGCATACTGCCTCTTTCTAGTTTCCTGTATGATTTATATGCTCTTTGGAAGTTTAGGACAAATGGACAGGCTGCTTCCAGCCATATCCCTCAAATGTGAAATCTGGTCCTCATACAGGAGACAGAGCAGCTGTGGTGGCATTTGGGCAGATGGGCTCTGAGTCACCTGGCTTCTGGTGCCCAAGTATGACGTGCTACCGGCTGCCTTCTGGATTTTGATTACCGCTCCCATGGCACTGCAGCTTCCCAACGCTCCTCCAACAAACTCTGATTCAAACAGCCCTACCCTCAGCCTTTCACATACCCTTGTAGCACACGGAGCCAGTGCAGCCCACTGGGAGACCCTCAAATGAATCGCTGCCAAAGGAACTGGTGTTTTTAAAGAGGTCATGGTTAAACAGAAATACATCCAAGTCCTAAAAACTATCTTTATTTAGGTAGTTTTCGAAATGCATTCCAAATGCATGGTCACAGTATTGCACCAGAGTGCGAAATAAATGTGTAGGCAAGCAGATTTACGATACAGCGTGCATACATAACGTGGGTATTTATGCAGAGCACATAATAAAAAGATACTTGTCACTCATTTCCTTTGTCATAAATTCAAGTAGTACAATTGGAATATTACCCAACCCAGAGAAAATATAGTATCATAGATCTGAGAGAATTCTCAAGAGATCATCTTGTCGACCTACCTATCTGTAAGCAGAGGAAATGTCTAAACTAATCAGAATTGAGAGTTAATGTTCCCTTATTGTAGATCTCTATTCCACTATGAAGCCTATTTACATATCTAAAATTGTTTTCTTACAGCAAACAAACAACCCCTTGGGAATTGCCACAAAAAAGAAGGATCATATTTGTTTTCCTTCTCAAGGAAGGCCCTAGGGATATGATCTTAGAAAATCTGTCAAGAAATTCAATGTCACACACCCCTTAAGTCCACAGGGGACTCTATTCCCTCCAGGTTCCCTCTCTCCCTGCCCTGAAGGGTCCTCAGGTGTTGGCCCACCATGGCCCAACTTGTGCAAGGTTGATTGCCTACATGATGCCTCTGGTCCATAGAATTTCTAGAAATCTTAGTTTTCTGGGAGGTCAAAACAAAAATAAATTTAGCTGTTGGCAGGAGTTCTATGCTTTTCTGGACCCCCATTACAACTAAAGACTCTCACAGTCCATTACAAACCAGCTTCACTCTTAACGCTTTATTGTTCCCTGCCCCGGAGCACCAGCCCATCCCTCAAGGAATGAGAGAAGAGAAGGGGAAGGACAAACTGAACAACAGGAGATAGAGATGGTCTTGGTCACATATGTCCGGTCCAGCGTGCCCTTCCCCTGGCCCTCTGCCTTTCCTCGTGTTGGTTCCTCCTCCCATGGAGCAAAGCAAGAAAATCAAAGCAAAGCGAAGCAGACAATGCAAAACTGCAGACTACATACGGAAGCCTGTAGGACACAAGCAGCCTTTTCTGCACCCTGCCTGTCTACCACACTCAGCATGCTCTTAAACTTCTTCACACAGTTGCCAGAATTCATTTGAAAGGGCAACTGGAGTTTATCTCCCTTTCCCTGGATTCCCATCTCTCCAGAAAAATCCAAAGTTCTGTGGAGTAACAAAATAGCAATATTCCCCCAAACAGTTTTAAAATATGCTCATAAGCAACATTGTAGGAAAGAGGGAAAAATAAGTATGCACAAGAGCTGGCTTAACTATTTTGTGAGCCAATTATAAAAAGAAATCTAATTTTTTTTTTCTGTGAGAAGACAGGGAAAGCAAATAGGTTCTATTCAGCCTTAATAATTAGAATCTACAACCCCACTAGGGCAAGTCCTCACCAGGAGCTATTCACTTCCAATCAATATAGAAATTCCACCCCCAGCGACTCTTCCAGGGTCCCAGCAGCCCCCAAGACTCTAACATCCACTCTCTGTGAACCCTGCCACTGGCTCAGAGCTAATTTGGGACACAATTGCTTGCTCTTAGTCTGTAAATCTAGTTAGAGCCCCATTCACCTCTAGTGTTTCTTATAAACATGAACACACACTTTCAGCCTTTTACCTTCTCTTGTTTTTCTTTCCTAGAGTACTTCCTGTTCCAGGTCAGGGCCTGGGACTTTGTGAGCTTCTTTCTGGCCTAGCCCAACTCTGCACAGCCCAGCCTAGCCCAGCCTAGGTGCTCACACTATGCCCATTACCTGCAGTCTTTGTCCTGCCCCTCCCGTGCATTAACCTGGCTCCATAACGTTTCAAGCAAGAGATCCTTGTTGGTGGGTATTGATTGTCAGCAGAGTTAAGAATGTGGGGTCATAAGGGACGTGTCTTCTCAGCTGGACTTTCTGTCTAGATTCCAGTGCTTCCAATGGTACTATGAGAGATCCAAACCTTGCACTTAGTTTCCCCAAAACGGAGAACTGAATTGGGTGTATATTAGTCTGCGAGGGCCGCCATAACAAAATACCACACACTGGATGGCTTACGCAACATAAATTTATTTCCTCATAGTTCTGGAGGCTGGAAGTTGAAGATCAAAGTGTCAGCAGGTTTGGTTTCTTCTGAAGCCTCTCTCCTTGGCTTGCAGACAGCTGCCTCTTGCTGTGTCCTCATATGGTCTTTCCTCTTCACGTGCGCGCTCATGGTGCCTGTCTGTGTGTACCCAAATTTCCTCTCCTTAGAAGAACAAGAGTCAGATTGGATTAGGGCTCACTCTAATGGCCTCATTTTTTTAAAAAATAAATTTATTTATTTATTTATGGCTGTGTTGGGTCTTCGTTTCTGTGCGAGGACTTTCTCTAGTTGCGGCGAGCGGGGGCCACTCTTCATCGCGGTGCGCGGGCCTCTCACTGTCGTGGCCTCTCTTGCTGCGGAGCACAGGCTCCAGATGCGCAGGCTCAGTAGTTGTGGCTCACGGGCCCAGTTGCTCCGTGGCATGTGGGATCTTCCCAGACTAGGACTCGAACCCGTGTCCCCTGCACTGGCAGGCAGATTCTCAACCACTGAGCCACCAGGGAAGCCCTAATGGCCTCATTTTAACGTAATCACCTCTTTAAAGGATCTGTCTCCAAATTCAGTCACATTCTGAGGTACTAGGGGTTAAGGCATCAGCATATGGTTTTGGAGGAGGAACACAAGTCAGCCTCTAACAGGTGAGTTTGCCACCTTCCGATATACAGTGCCCTCACTGGGCAGATTTTAAGTCACGCTACGTCAGAGGCAGTTACCATGTCCAGCTCATGTGTGGCTGCCTTTGGCTTAGCATCTGTGTCTGATGAAGCCAGTTATGGTGGGGGTAATGATTTGGTTTCACTCAAACCATGGCATAAGCAATAACAACTGCCACAGAAAAGAACCGGTTTGGGCCACTTTCCTGAAAGGTAACTTCAGGTGTGGCAGGTGTTCTCAGACTCCTGTAGCACAGGCTGAGAATCCATGTGGTTGCCAGCTGTTGGCAGCATATCAGGTGCTTCCTCCCTCCCTCCCCACCAGACCAGGTCTCAGCCTCTGGGATCTGAAACCCATGACTGTGTCCTCCCCGCCCAACCTCACCTTGGCCCTCTTCAGCCTGGAGCCAGTTTCTATATCACTGGCTCACCTGGTTTGACTCTTCTAAACACACACACAGCCCTCCCCTGGAAAATGGCAGCTCTGTCTAGTTTCTTTGTTATCTACCCCTTGACTCATCTTCCACTAATCCTTCTTATAAACCATTCAGTTCTCTTGGCTTCTAACCTCACTACAACATACTCACTATTGCTTTCAGATCTTCCCTTAACTCATCAATCCCATGACTTGCTTTCCAGGTCACACTTGACTTGGACTCCAGTACTTCTCCATCAGACTGCTCCCCTGAGGCAGCCCCAATCTGATTATTCTAGGATGGGGACACAAACCTGCACACAGTATCTTGAGCATGAGGTTTGATGAACTTGGTGGGTCAGGGCTCCGGTTTTGCCTTTTGGGGAACGCAGTGCTGAAGCTCTGACATGGCTAGAAGACTTATCACCCTACATACTTTGTAATTCTTAGGGTAATTGAGAGAATGGCTCTATTAGTCAGGGTTCTCCAGAGAAACAGATATACATACATATAAAATGGGAAGTTGGCACATGAGATCATGGAGGCTGAGAAGTCCCGCAGTCTGCCATCTGCAAGCTGGAGACCCGGGAAACTTAGTGGTATAATTCAGTCTAAGTCAAAAGGCTAGAAAACCAAGAGAGTCAATGATGTAAATCCTAGTCCAAGGGCAGGAGAAGATGAGATGAGATGTCTCCGTTCAAGCAGTGAGGCAGTTAAAAAAGGGGACAAATTCCTCTTTCCTCTGCTTTTTGTTCTGTTCAGGGCCCCAGTGAATTGGATGATGCCCACTCACGTTGGGGAGGGCAGTTACTTTACTGAGTCCATTGAGTCAAATGTGAATCCACTCCAGAAGCACCCTCACAGGCACAATCAGAAATAATGTTTAATCTGGGCACCCCATGGCCAGTCAAGGTGACACAGAAAATTAACCATCACAGGGACATTTCTGGGTTTCCACCTGCTGGGGGGAGGGTAAGAAGTGGGTCATCTTCATGTACAGCTAGACATGTAAGCATAGGTAATTTATTTGGCAGTCTGCTCCCTTAGGCATGGCAAAAGTTAGTCAGGCCCATGCTGGAGAGGGGGAGATGGAGGAACAAATGAGACTCTTCCCAGAAGCACCTCCAGCCATGGACCAGGTGGCTAGGTTATGCGTAGGTTGAGAGGCTTGAGCCAGAAAAGACCTGGACTGCTGCCATAGTAACCCACACCTGGGCAAGCGTTCCTCTTGGGGGACCTCTTACCCTTCTCCCCTCCTGGTACCAGGATGACCCAGGACATACAGACTGCCTCCCAGGGAGCAGAAAGTCAAGGAACTGCCCCCTTCTTTAGTTTTCAATTAGAGCCTTGACGCAGACTCAGCCCCAAGGTGCCTTTCGGCCTAAACTCAGCTGCTTCTGCTAGGGTTCTTGTGCTATTTGAAAGGAAAAAAACAGCAACCAGTGAGCTGAGGTTCTATCTGCT
Organism: Physeter macrocephalus; assembly: GCF_002837175.3. NCBI lineage: Eukaryota > Metazoa > Chordata > Mammalia > Artiodactyla > Physeteridae > Physeter > Physeter macrocephalus. The sequence goes on along the minus strand of NC_041224.1, from coordinate 64,651,276 downwards.
CACCAGGCCTAAATGCAGCATTTGCTGAGAGCTGATACTGGCTCTTCCTCATCCATCTGGTGAAGGGACCCAAGGTTCCCAAAGCTGAATCTTTGAGGGGAGCAGCCAGGCCTACAGAATCATGTTCATTCACTGAGGAAGGGGGAGAAGGCATCTCCCAGAGCTACTTGGCTCTGTAGATTCCACTGCCCAGCAGGAGACATTAAGTTTGCCCTTTTGGACCCAGGGGTAGTGAAGGTATTCAGGTATTTAGAGAAAACCTGGAGAACCACCTGATGACAAGCCCCTGGGTATCCTCTTAGGAGATGTGGCCAGTGCTGTCAGAGCGACCCAAGTCCTAGAGTGATGTTTCTTTGAAGTTGCAAAGCTACTGCCACTTTACCATAAACTTCCGAAGAAGTAGTTTCACCTGGTCTTCGAACTAAGGTGTTCAAAGACTCCTTTCACATTGTTTTGTTTGGATTATGTTTTTGTCCGCCAGGCATCTTTCATCTTGAAGAAATGTCCCTCCCTCACACTGTGTGATTCAGGGGAAGCTACAAATTAGGGGGATTTGAACCTTCCATCACAATCCCCGGTCAGACCCTCTTTCCCAGGTATTTGAACCTGGAGTGGGAACCCAGAGAGTCATAAGACGGATGGAACTGGGCTTTCTCCAAAAACTGTTGCACTGGAGGAAGGCAGCACATCCCTTGTGTTAAAGATGAGAAAACTGAGGGACTTCCCTGGTGGTCCAGTGGGTAAGACTCCGTGCTCCCAATGCAGGGGGCCTGGGTTCGATCCCTACTTAGGGAACTAGAGCCCACATGCTTACCGCAACTAAGAGTCTGCATGCCACAACTGAAAAAAAAAAAAAAAGTTCCCGCGTGCTACAACTAAAAGATCTCACATGCTGCAGTGAAGATCCCATGTGCCACAACTAAGACCCAGAGCAGCCAAAATAATTTTTTTTTTAAATTTAAAAAAAAAAAAAAAGATGAGAAAACTTGAGACTCAGAAGATTAAATGTCTTGTCTGAGGTCCCACACTAGTAAATGGCAGAACCAGGATTTGAACCCAGGTCTGTGCAACCCCAAAGCCCATGATTGTTTTTTTCATCGAAAGAGTCTCCATATACAAAGTACTTATTTCCACTTTTTACAATGGAGAAATTAGGGGGAAATGGCTATAGTGCTTGGTACTTTCATTCAGTAAGCTTGATGTAGAAGCATACATGAGATTCAGTTATTTCTCGTTTATATGCATAGTATCATGGTATTTCATCTCCCCACCTTGCTGCGATTCCCACATCTGATCATCCTTGTGTTTCTCACACCTCCTACCATTAGCCAATGAAGGGTCTGCAGTCTTTTAGAAGGACGCTACTCTCAGATTTCAGATCTGCCCTCATCTTCACCTCCATTAAACAGGCACTGTCCTATGCATGTGCTTGATTTTCCTGAATCTTTCTTTTCTCACCCAATTACTGTGCCCTGTTGGAGTTCCCCCACCCCACCCCAACTGCCTGTAAAAGCAGGCTGGAAGCCAGCATGTCCCAGTAAATACTGAAACTGTTCTTGTGTTTTGTCATTAGACATTACCCTTTAACCGAATAAATCATGTCTGCTGAGGGCACAGGAACCTCTTCAGAGATGGTTTATTTTCATACCACCTGCAAGCTTCTTTCTTCCTGATAAATCAGCACTGCTGCTTTACTCTCAATGCTCCAGCAGTAACAAGGCACAAAGACCGTCAAGCTTCAGCCCATAAGTGACTCTAAATGCACCTATTATTCCACTGTTTTTCCAGCTGACTCCTCCTGAGTTCAATACTCTATTCTAGGCAGTTGTAAGCATCCCTGTGTCTTGCTGAAGGCTCACAGGGTTGGAAAAAGCTTTTGATTTCTTGGGTGTGCTTCATGCTTTGGGAAAATCAAACCAAACAAACAATTCTTATTTGAAAGTCATATTCTTTTCATAATCCTCAAAGGGAAAACTTAAATACAGTGTCAACCTCATCCAATTAGCCCAGAAGCATATGTCAGGCTGTTTCTGTGAAGATAAACTCCAGAAAAAAGGACCTGCTTGAAATACCCCTTGTGAACTTGAAAAACAGTTTCAGCGCTGTGTAGCCATCGGCCTTGATGTACTTAGAAGCAGTGGAAGGTGCACTGTAATTTAACATAGCTTGAGCACAATTATTTCCTCTTTGGAGTCTAAGGGTCATGATCAGTCGTGCTTGGGTTAATTCTTGCAGTCACTTCTCTGCTTCTTCTATGGACTCTGTCAAATCTTGCCTCCCCCCAACCCCCATCCCCCTTTTATTGAAAATGCCTGCCTTTCTAGGTACTGTGGGGAGGGATACACAAGAAATGGCCAAATAGATCCCTTTCAAGGGACTCTCAATACCAGTAATGTAAGCAGATTGTATCTCTGGTGGCTGGACCCTGAAGAGAATTTCAATTCTATCAGAAGCAGACGGAAATAGGCTTTTAAAATCCTTCCTCGCCGAATTCTAACCTGCTTGGGAGCTGGTTGCCCACTTTTGCCGGTCTCCTAGCAACCAAGACCCTTTCTCTGCAGGCACTGCTGCTGTCCACCAGGCCAGACTTGGGAGAGTTAACCTCTCCCTGCTCTCCCCAGCACAGGGCATGGATGTCACCGAGGGAACGGGTGTGAGTACTTGGAGAAATTGCTAAACGATCTGTAAATTCACGGTGAGGATGGCAATCTAAACAGGGCCACCTTTCACACATTTTCAGGAGATCTTGGGATTTAAATTCATCCTTCTGCTTCCTTCCAATAATAGCTTGCATGGGTGGAATGCTTTGTATTTTACAAAATACTTTTGCATCCATTACCTCATGCAATTCCTCACAAGAGCCTTCAGAGACCTCTACAGTGGGAGAAAGCATAGGGAAATTGTATAAGTTCACTTTTAGATGCTTTTAAAGGACCCAAGAAGAAACTCCAGGTCATTTGATTAGTAGGATTTTAAAAAGTGGGGAAAATTCCAAAGACCAGTCTTTATTACTATTATAGTAGTAGTAGTAGTAGTAGTAGTAGTAGTACTAGTACTAGTACTAGTACTAGTAACAAGGTAGTGTTCTGGCCAGCTAAACTTTGCCTTGTGCCTAGGAGTTTGAGTAGAGCCCAGGAAAGGTGATGTATTTTCTATCATTCTTGTCTCTTCCCCAGCAGCCACTATTGGGATTAAAAGTGATAGAAGTCCCTTTGTTTATAATGGCCTTATTCTGAGTTTTACCTATAACATTCTTCCCTTCCGGTGAAAAGAAGAAAAGCAGAAGGGAGAAAAAGCTCTATATTAGTCTGCTCAGCCTTCCATAACAAAATACCACAGACTGGGTGGCTTAACCAACAAAATTTATTTCTCAGAGTTCTGGAGGCTGGGAAGTCCCAGATCAAGGTCTGGCTGGGTTGGGGTCTGGTGAGGCCTCTTTTCCTGGGTTACAGATGGTTGCCTTCTCACTGTGTCTTCACATGGTGGAGAGAGGGCTCTGGTGTCTCTTCCTCTTCTTATAAGGGCACCAATTTTATCAGATCAGGGCTCCACCCTTATGATCTCTAACAAAAATCACCTCCTGAAGGGCCCCATCTCCAATAGAGTCACATGGGGGTTTGAGCCTCACCATATGAATTTTAGGGGGACACAACACAGTCCTTATCAAGTTCCTTCATTCTTCTGCAGGATGGAGGGAAGAGAAGCAAAATCTTCTCATCTATTCAGAAACCCTGCAAAATCTCCCTTATTTGGGGTGGAGGCAGTCTTTAACCTGTGGGTCAGGAACTTTGGCCCAGTGATAAAAATGTTTGTTTGTGTTTCCTTGTCTCATGTGTGGATTGGAACCCTTTGAAAGAAGTTATTGATTCTCTGTGGTTTATAGCATCTTTATCATTTTAATAGTGTTCAAACAACTAGCATGATTGTTCTAAAAGACTCTGCTATTAAAGATGGGGTCTAAGAATGCCATTGAGGAAGATGTTACCGCCATCTCACTTATCACAGCACAGTTACCAGCAGCCTAAGCTCATTGGGAGAGATGGCAGCAGCTGGAGATCTCAGAGTGACCCCTTCTAATGTGACAGCACGTTAGAAAGCAGCAGCTGCAGTGATGGTGGTACCCCAGGTGCCAGGAAGACCAGAGATGGTGGTCTTCCGGGAGACACACACTCCCTCACTCTTGCCCTGGCTGTTGATGTCATCTCACCAATATTTCTGGTTGTCAGACTGAAAGGAGAAATGAGAACTCTTTGTTGCAGCCACAAGGTTCTTCATCATATCATAGAAGGATCTGGATAAAGGCAATCAGGCTAAACAAAGTCCTAACTTCACTGGTTCACAATCTTGAAAAGAGACAACACAAATATAAATTTTTAAAATAAACTTTAAATTTTGGAATAAATTTAGATTTACAGAAAAGTTGCAAAGATAGTGAAGAGAGTCCCCGTATACCCCTCAGGTATTTTCAGTGTGCCCTAATGTTATCTTACATTACTAAGGGACATTCGTCAAATTAAGAAACTAACATCGGGACATTACTGTTAACTATAGTCTAACTTTACCCAGATTTCACCAGGTTTTCCATTAAGGTCTTTTTTCTGTTCCGGGATCCAATTTGGGGTCTCACATTGCATTGAATTGTCATGTTTCCTTAGGCTCTTCTAATCTGTTGCAGGTCCTTAGTCTTTCCCTGTCTTTCATGCCCTTGATATTCTTGAAAAATACTAGTCAGGTATTTTGTAGGATATTTCTCAATTTGGGTTTGTTCTGATATATTTTTTATGATCAGACTGAGGTTATGGCTTTTTTTTTTTTTGGAAAGAATACCACTGGGGTCATGTGCCCTTCTCATCACACCATATCAGAGGGTACCTGATAGCTACGTGACATCAGTGGTGATGCTAACCTTGATCATTTAATGAGGGTGGTGTTTGCCAAGTTTCTCCACTATAAAGTTATATTTTCATACTCTATTCTTTGCAAGGGAGTCACTAAGTCCAGCTAATCCTGGGTGGTGGGGGATGAGAAGAGAGAGTATCTATATATGTTATTTGGGAAGATTTGTCTCTTTTTCCCCACTTATTTATGAAATATGCATTTTTAAAATATCACAATACATGCCCTGGAAGTTCAACGCTCCTGGTCTGAAACAAAGTCAAGTACTCTCAGGCAAGAATACCAAAAAAAAAAAAGAATCAAAAAATAGAAGGCTTAGATCCCATTTCAAAATCATGGAATTTTGAAATTGTTAATGGAGTCTTTCATTTTAAAAAATGCTTTAAAATACCCTCTCTTTAACCACTTTGTAATACATACTAGTTATTAGAAAAGATATCAAACCACGAGATGTCCACTTCAACAGGCCTTGCTAAGGACTGGGAATTACTTCTGAATTGAGGCCATAGAGGGGAATTTTCAGGGCAAAAATGATATTGTCTCTTGTGAAAGGTGAATGTTAATCTTCAGGATTAAAAAGAGAAGAAAAGGAAGGGTACACGCTCCTTCACAAACCAGAGAGCAGAAGCTTGACAGGGTAGTGTAGACCAGAGATAGCGCCTCTCCTGTCTGGAAATGCAGAAAAAATTGCAGTATTGATACCATAGGCATCCTGGAGGGTCTCCTGAAGAAAAAGTGCCTCTTTCTAACTTGGGGTTGGGAGAGATCAATCAGCTGGATTTGCAGAAACAAGTTGTCCTTTGGAAAAGTCCAACAAGGCCAAGAATCAAGCAACAGAGAGCCAGAGGCTTCCCAGGTCAGAGCAGAATCAGTGGGGAGGCCTAAACCCAACATTCATTCTAACACCAAGGCAAAAACATCAACCATGAGTCAAAACAAAACCAGGAAAACCTTTTTTTAATGTTTACTTTTTAATTTTAAAATAAAAATTATATTGCAAAACTAAAGTAATCAAAAGTGTATACAGTGAAAAGGAAGTCTCCTTCTAACTTCAAATCTGTGGGCCCATTCTTAAAAGGCAACCTCTATTCATGGTTTCTTATGTTTTCAAAGATGCCCACTGCAGCATTATTTATAATAAGAAAAAGACTAGAAGTTACCGAGTGGTCACTGGTAGTGACTAGTAAAATAAACTTTTAAAATTTATTTAATACAACGGGATGCTATGTAGATATTACAAAGAATAATTCATTTTAAGCACTTATATGGGGAGGTCTGCAGAACATATTATTAAGTGAAAAAAAAAGCAAGGTATGTAGAACATGACTTGTCTTTCTGATTAAGGTCACATGAGCCATATTTAAAAGTAATTGCCCCAGCATCACCACTAAGGTTAGTCTTATCAGAAAATGGGAAACAAGTCATAGACTTGGCAACAGTATGTTGGAGAAGATTGTACCTATTAAAATGATGTTACTACTGCATTGTCTTGAATCTAAATGTCACCAGAAGTTTTGCCCTTGACATTAACATGGCACTTCCTGATGTAACTCATGGCACACTGCAATAACCTGTTATGAATACTGTGTTTCAATGGTTCTAAAACACTCTTTTTATCATATTTTAAGAACTCTGAAATCAGGATGTGTCTTAAAAATCTCTGTCCTCCAGGTAGCAGTTGGCGAGTGGGCTGTCATTGCCTGCACGTGTACAACAAAATTTGGTCAGGGGCTTGGAAGAAAATCTAAGAGATGTTAGTTCTAAAATTCTAAAAGAAATGTTGCATCAGCAAGGATGATACTTGTGTGTGTGTGTGTGTGTGTGTGTGTGTGTGTGTGTGTGTAAGGAGGGGAAAGGAACAGTCTTAAAAAAACACTAATTCAAAAAATAACTTACCAGAACCAAACTCTGAATGTGAAAAGTTTTAAGAACACTGTAACCAATTTATTTTGTTTAGATTTTTCCTTTTTATGTACACACAAGAGTAATGTAGGATAAAAATCTATGTCTAAATACATTTAAAGAGTTCTTTCAACAAGTATAAAAAATTCCAAGCAATAAAACAGCGTGATATCAGAGTTTAATTGGCAGCCTTTATTATTTCTTAGCAGAACATAAAACAATGGCATGTCTTACAAACAACGGTATTTTAGGGTAAATGAAACATGGAGTATGTTTCTTATTTTTTTTAAAAAAAGACAACCTGCTGAGGGATTCAGAATACACAGCTCGGGCTTCCCTGGTGGCGCAGTGGTTGGGAGTCCGCCTGCCGATGCAGGGGACACGGGTTCGTGCCCCGGTCCGGGAGGATC
>NC_041224.1:64606307-64641657 GCF_002837175.3 Physeter macrocephalus | reverse complement strand
GGGAGAAGCCACAACAGTGAGAGGGCCGCGTACCGCAAAAAAAAAAAAAAAAAAAAAAAGAACACACAGCTCATATCTTTGGTGGACCCTGCTCTTAAATAAATTGGTTGAGTTTCAGGCACTCTTCTGCACCTATGAAAGAAAAGGTTTGGGTCTGAAAAACGTTGTTTGGGAAGGGACAAGAGAGAGGTGGTTAGTAAAAGTGAATGTATTCTTTCTTTAACTATAAATTGTCTTTTTCATCGTAACAAGAGTGTATTAACAATCATTCAGGGACTTCCCTGGTGGTCCAGTTGTTGGGACTTCGCCTTCCAATGAGATACCTTGGATGTCTCTCATGCACCTAGCAAGTATGTTAGGTCCACTGAATGAGGTTCTGTTATTTTTTTCTTCTCCTTTGGTCTGTTCTCCTTCCCTTGGGAGTGCTCAAGTCCACTCAGTGCTGGCATTTAGTCAGGCTCTGCTGCTGCTTCCTCTGGCTGCTGCTGGTGCATGGTTGTCCCCATGTTCTATTGCAAACTAGGGGAAATAACTACTGTATCTCCCTTTTTGGCTTACACTATTGCCATGTTTTCAGTCCTCTTTACTGTCTAGGAATGGGCAAGTGACCTAAACTGAGGCAATAAAGGCTCTTCCCTGGAATTTTTGAACGTAGGGAACTCAAGTCTCTAGAGTGGTAAATCTAATGTGAACTTGGGAGCTGCTGACAGATAAGTTTCCAGAACTGGTTTGAGTCAAAAAAGCCAGCATGGGACTTCCACATTTCACCTTAAACAGTTGTATGATATATCTTCCATATTCTTTCTTTTAAATAAATAATTTCTTTCTTTTAGAATTTAAAAAGTTAGTTAAATGAGAGAATGTGCAGTTTTTCATGTTTAATCTTAAGATCCAGACTTCTCTGGTGGCGCAGTGGTTAAGAATCCACTTGCCAACGCAGGGGACACAGGTTCGATCCCTGGTCTGGGGAGATCCCACATACTGTGGAGCAACTAAGCCCGTGCACCACAGCTGCTGAGCCTGCACTCTAGAGTCCACGAGCCACAACTACTGAGCCCACGAGCCACAACTACTGAAGCCCATGTGCCTAGAGCCCGTGCTCCACAACAAGAGAAACCACCGCAATGAGAAGCCCACACACCACAAAGAAGAGCAGCCTCTGCCCGCTGCAACTAGAGAAAGCCCATGTGCAGCAACGAAGACCCAATGCAGCCAAAAATAAATAAATAAAAATTAAAAAAAAAAAAAAAAAAGAAAGCCAGCAAGCAGAGAAAAGCAGAGACCTGGATTTCAGGCATGGCTGAACCCTTGTCCTTCTTTGTGATTTGGTTACACGAGTCAAATTTGCGTAAGCTAGTTTAATTTGGGTCCTGTTACTTGTAAACAGAAGTATACTCACCACACCGTGACACTCCTCTTTCAGTATTCACACCTACCCTTCTTCATACCTAAGTCCACGATGGGTTGCAGTGGGAGATAAACCCAGGCGAGAGACCCTGCATGGAGCCATCACTCACCAGCTGCATCAGCCAAAGCTATGGTCCTGGGCTAAACTGGCTTGTGGCTAAACTGGCTAAACTCTCCTACGATAAATTCTCTACCTGACCTTTCATCTTTATAAGCTCGGTACTTCCTCTCTGTTACTCAAACTCTATTTTCCCCCTCCCTCCCAAACCCCATCTTTTTTCCTTTATTACCAAATTCCTTTATATCTTCAATATTTTCCTCAAATATTTCCTGCATTTCCAGTCTTCAGTGGTGCCAGACTTTCTCCCAGAGATATCACTTTCTCTGCTGCCCTCTTGAAAAGAGGCTGCTTGTTTTTATATGCTTCATGTTCTTCAGCCTCAGAAATTGACATCTTGTCCTCCTTGTTCCAAAAGGCTGCTTCTAGAATATTATCTCCTTATTCTGTCATGAAACTAAAAAGCCCATTTTTAGCCCTACTACCCTCTCCTCATCTTGATGCCGCCTTTTACTGCCCTCTTTGTATCTCTCCTTCATTTACTGGTGACATTGCCCCTGACTCACAGACTCTCTCTCCATCCCAACACATGCCATCATCCTGGGGAACTTCAAGGTCTCCATAGGAACAACCATCCAAAATCTTGGTCTCCCAGTCACTGACTTTTTCACTGCCAAAGGCCTTCCCTCTGACACCACCCCAGACATCTCCTCCCACTGTTTCTGTTTGGATCCTGTAATTTCCCCCAAACTGTACTAATGTCCTTGTCACTAATTTCAGCATCCTGCTAATCTAATCGCCACTTATCTTATCTTGCTCATCCAATGACTCACCGTTTCTGCCCTTCAACAATATTGGGGCCTCATTGGAGCTACTCCTTTGACCTTTCTGCTTTCTCCTTGTCTGTCAGCTCCTTTAGCAGAAATGGCATTCTAATGCCGTTCTAATTCTAATGTCACTAATTCAGAGACATTAGTATCAGAAGTGGTCTCTAGTGCTAGAGATGGCATGATGCCGTGTCCAGCAGAGATGGAAGCAGAGATATATTTGATTTCCCCACATTCTTGACATCGCTGAGGAGTATTAGTCTTTCTAGGCCTTGTCAATATGATTAAAAAAAAAAAAAGCTCCTTCACTGATTACTTAATTTGTATATCTGATTACTAGTAAGGCTAAACATCTTTTTGTATGGCTATTGGTCATTTGTGTTCTTTTGTGAATTGCCCGTTAATGTCTTTTGCCTATATTTACATTTGGGTGCTCATCTTTTCTTATTAATTCATAAGAACTCTAAATATTAAAGAAATTAGTTCCTTGTTATATATGTTGCAAACACATATTTGTCTTTTAACTTTTATTATGGAGTGGTTTCCCCTTTCTAGAAATTTTTAATTTTAAGATAGTTACCCTGGGCTTCCCTGGTGGCGCAGTGGTTGAGAGTCCGCCTGCCAATGCAGGGGATGCGGGTTCGTGCCCCGGTCCGGGAGGATCCCACGTGCCGCAGAGCGGCTGGGCCCGTGAACCATGGCCGCTGAACCTGCGCGTCCGGAGCCTGTGCTCCGCAACGGGAGAAGCCGCGGCAGTGAGAGGCCTGCGTACCGCAAAAAAAAAAAAAAAAAGATAGTTACCCTAGTGGTCTTTTCGTTACATTTCCTGCCTTTGATGGCAAGTTTCAAAGGAAACTTCCCCATTTGTTCTCTAGACATCTTTATGGTTCAAGTTTTTACATTTTAAATTTGTAATCGCCCATGAATTTACTTTGATATGAATAAGTGCAATGTGGATCTAGCCATTTTCTTTCCCACAAAATGACCAGCAAGATGTCTCAACATCATTTATTGAATGTTATCTGATTTCCAGTAATTTGAATTCTATTCCATTGATCTGTTTTTCCTTATGCCAGAACCAGACTGTTTTAATTTCTATAGCTTTATAAATGTTTATAATCTTCTAGAGTAAGTTTCTCTCACCTGCAAGATATCATTATCCTGATTCTCCATTAGGCAAGTGTTTTCTCATGACCTCCAAGTAAAGATTTTGTTGTTTTCACAGAAACTAAATATATAAATTTATTTACATCTTTTGCCAAAGGGATTATTTTTTATCAACTTGTTTTTTGCTTTTTGTGTTTTATAGGTATTTCCTTTGTTTTCTATATTTTATTCCATATTCTATGTTGTATTAAAAACAATAATGGGAATGTTTTTAAATTGAAATACAGTTGATGTAAAATATTATATAAATTACAGGTGTACAATATAGTGATTCACAATTTTTAAATGTTATACTCCAATTATAGTTATTATAAAATATTGACTATATTCCTTGCATTGTGCAATATATGCTTTTTTGGTTTTTTTTTAAATTGAAGTATAGCTGATATATAATATTATATAAATTACAGGTGTACAATATAGTGATTCACAATTTTTGAAGGCTACCCTCCATTTATAGTTATTATAAAATATTTGCTATATTCTGCATGTTGTACAATATATCCTTGTAGATTATTTTATACCTAATAGTTTGTACCTCTTAATCCCCTTCCCCTGTATTACCCCTCCTCCCTTCCCTCTCCCCACTAGTAACCACTGGCTTGTTCTCTATATCTGTGAGTCTGTTCTTTTTTTGTTATATTCACTAGTTTGTTGTATTTTTTAGATATAAGTGATATCATACAGTATTTGTCTTTCTCTTTCTGACATTTTACTAAGAATAACACTCTCCAAGTTTATCCACGTTGTTGCAAATGGCAAAATTTCATTCTTTTTATGGCTGAGTAGTATTCCATTATGTATATATACACCACATCTTCTTTATCCATTGATCTGTTGATGGACACAGGTTGCTTCCATATCTTGGCTATTGTAAATAATGCTGCTATGAACATCGGGGTGCATGTACCTTTTCAAATTAGTGTTTTTTGTTTTTTTCAATGTATACACAAGAGTGGGATTGCTGGATCATATGGTAGTTCTATTTTTAGTTTTTTGAGAAACCTCCATACTCTTTCCTACAGTGTCTGCACCAATTTACATCCCTACCAACAGTGTAGGGGGTTCCCTTTTCTCCACATCCTGTAATAGGAATGTTTTATTTGCTTGAATTATCTGTGGTAATTTATAATTCAGAAGTTCTATTTAAACTATTCTACTAATGTCTTTCAGCTTAGAAAAGTAATCCTTAAATCTTCATTTCTTTATCAATGGCAAAAGCCTAAATCTTTTCATAAAGCTCATGTTGTTTTTTTATAATTAATATTTTTTCCTTTTTTTTAAAAAAAATATCTTTATTGGAGTATAATTGCTTTACAATGGTGTGTTAGTTTCTGCTGTATAACAAAGTGAATCAGCTATATGTATACATATATCCCATATCCCCTCCCTCTTGCGTCTCCCTCCCACCTTCCCTATCCCACCCCTCTAGGTGGTCACAAAGCACCGAGCTGATCTCCCTGTGCGATGCAGCCACTTCCCACTACCTATCTATTTTACATCTGGTAGTGTATATATGTCAATGCTACTCTCTCACTTCGTCCCAGCTTACCCTTCCCCCTCCCCGTGTCCTCAAGTCCATTCTCTACATCTGCATCTTTACTCGCGTTGTTTTTTTTCTGTTTAGTCATCAATGAATGAAGTAAGTAGATTCAGACTCAGGGGTTTGCCAACAGACAAGATACAGGAATTTGCTTGACCCTTTCTGCTCGAAACCCATAGATTGGATTGATAAAGGAGCTCCCAGCAGACATTTTTGGGCATATTTCTCCTGGACCCAGAGACATACTCCCATCTACCTGCCATCCATTCCAACCTGTAAATTTTCTAAACAAGAGGGTCAGATGCAGTTGGTGGCTTTTCTCTAAACAGTGTCAGACTGAAGGCCGCACACCTCCAGCGGTCTTCCTATTTCCGCTCCTGCTCTCACTGTAGAGGTGACTCTCTGTCCAGGATGTGGTGCTTCTCGGCTTGCCTCCTGCCACTTCCTGCTCTATTGCATGCTGGGAGTTTCAGTCTCCAAGTGCCTGGAGAGCAATGCGAATGCTGGTAGACTGACAGGAGGCTGAGCCCAGCTCATTCAGAATGTGACTCCAGAACAGTTAGGAAATGGCAATTTGTTTTTCTGGATTGTCTGGTCTGCACCTGAATTATGTTTAGATAATGAAGGAAGACTCTTAAGTAATTCCTTCTTTCTCTAGGCCATCTGCCCTGTTCTCCTTCAGAGGTTAGAGCATGCAGGAGGCAAATCAAATAATATGTTTCTTAATCCTTCCTCTTGTCTGCCCCACTGCAGGCCTATGACATGGTCTTATTTATAGTTTCCAATGCTGTTGCTAGTTTTGTATCATGGTCTATCCTCCTGGCATTTTAATGGGAAGGCAGGGGGAACTGTATCAGGAACAGCACTCTGCTGCCAACCAGAAGCCATCTATATATCTTTTTTTTCGAAGTAAATGATGTAACTTAAAACCTACCCGGTTCAGGAAATGCAAAATTTGCAGTTCTTGTGGGAATATTATATCACCATCTTTGCATTCACTTAGGGTATTTCACTTAAGAGGCAGAGTAATAATCTAAGGTACTTCATACTTTACATGTTTTAATGCAATAGTCACAGGTTAATATTTCATTAGGACCGAATTAACTATTTACAGATGTGTGTATTAAGGGAGACTATCTTAATATTATACTGGTGGGGGGAGGTTGACAAATCTATCCATTTCAAAATGATTCATACTGACCATAATGGTGTCTCATTATAAAAAAGTATAGTATTGTATCGGCACATTTCTCCTAGTGTGATAATAGTGACTTTCTTTTCTTTCTTTTTAAAAAATATTTATTTATTTGGTTGGTTGCACCGGGTCTTAGTTGCGGCACGCATGTGGGATCTAGTTCCCCAGCCAGGGATCGAACCCAGGCCCCCTGCATTGGGAGCATGGAGTCTTAACCACTGTGCCACCAGGGAAGTCCCAGTAACTTTATTTTCTAAGGAGTCCTGCACAGTGCCTTCAAATGTGGAAAGAGATTTTTTTAAGTTAGGGGCAGAGAGGAGGGCAAATGAGTTACTATGACAACAAAGAGGAAAAAAGGAGAAAATAATATTTTAATTTTTTTTTCTTAGCCTTCCCCCCCCCACCAAACTGTTGTTTCTTTGCTATGAAATGCAGCAGCCCTAAGCTTTGTTATTTCAGCATTTGTTCTGCCTCTACTAACTGTACGAGCCTGGACAAGTCCTGCCCCTGATTTTTCATAAACTATAGAGTGAGGCAGGGATACGTCAGGCCAAGGAGATATGTTACATGACAGCAGGTGTAGCTGGGGTTTTTCAATGAACCACCAGGTCTTGGGGGTAGAGAGTGGGAAGCAAACATTTATTAATCTCTGTTAATAGACTCTGGCACAAGAAATCTGTGATCCAGATCCTGCCGGACTCAGGACCACAATGGAAGCATCGTGTTCACATCCAGACCCCTCATTTTAAGAGAGACACACTACACTGAGAGAATGCAATGTGCCTGGGAAAAAGTATCCAGGTGGCAGAAATTAAAATGAAAGAAAACATACACACACACACACACACACACACACACACACACACACACACACACAAACACTCCATGGATGGTAGAAGAACATATTGAGAAAGGGGCAGAATATTTTAGAATTAGAATATTTTAAGTGGCACTATGGAGAAAAGATGTTACAATTTGCCTCTGTAGCTCCAGGGGGCAGGACTAGGAAAAATGCCTGGAAGTCTCAAGGGGACAAATTTGACTCATGGAGAGGCAGGATTTTCTCACAATGGGGGTTATTTAACTCTGAGAGGGGCTGCCTGCTGAGTTGCTGCATTTCCTTAGTACTTAGAGTTCATATGTTAAGTCAGGGGCTCAGAGATATAGGTCAGGGTTCCTACTTGGAGGCGACAAATAATTAGATGATCCCTAATGTAAGATTTCTATTCCACTTTCCTGTTACAGTCTGGGATTATAATTGAAACATTACATTATAATATTTAAATTCATGTAATACTTTTATGTACCATCAGACCATGCAGCAATAGAAACGCATGTCATGGAGTGATTTGAATCACAAGGAAATCACAAAGAGGCTTATTTTTTGTTCCAGAATTTCAGAGCTAAATTTTTATGGCCCAAGCTTTTGATGGTTAAAAAAATATCCTGGTTCTTTTTCAATGTATGATGGTATTTTCAAAATACCTCTCAGTGAAGGTTAAATTATTTTTAAGCCTCTCTCTCTCCTGCCCTCCCCACTGACTGTTAAGGTTTAGCCATAAGGCTGAAAGGAGGAGGAGGGAAAGTAGGGAGGAAAAGGAAGAGGACGCCCACCTCTTCTGGCCAAGGTTACTGAGAAGGAGTCCCAGGCAAACAGGAAGAGGAAGTAAAAGAAACACCCCCTCCTCTGGCCTAGGAGACTGGAACAAAGAAAGAGAACAAAAACAGGAGAAACGAGACTGCCCAGAGTTCTTCAGGGAGACTTCAGCTCAGAGTGGGGAGGAGTGTTAGTCGGGTTATGGGGGATCCTAGGTGGGGGCAGATGTTTTGACACTCTGGAAGGAGTTGTCTCAAAGGCTGCACTGCCCCAGCCTTTGGGGTTACATCAGAGTACTGTTTGGTGGGGCAGCATGGTTTGCAGGAGTTTGGTTTTTCTGAGTAGCTGCTGGTTTTGTTGAGACATGGGTAGGACCTAGAAGTTTCCACATGCCCCTGTGTGAGTGCAAATTCAAGACACAGCTGAGCTGAAGGCTGGGGGGCCTGCAAGAGGGCCTGTGATGGTGAGGGGCAAAGAGTCGGACCTGTCCAGGAATTGGGGGGAAGCCAAAGCAGAACCTCAGAGAGCTCCGTGATGCCCACAGGAGCTGAGGAGCCAGTCAGCCGGGGAGCTTCTCTGTGGCTTGGTCAGGCTGAGACCAGACCACAGACAATGGCAGAGGAGACTCACAGAGCAGATGAAGGTGCCAGAAAGAGACACCATTGCCAGAGAGGCCAGTGAGGATGTGGAGAGCCACACGGGAACACAGATCTGGATCTAAGACCTTCTTTCCTGCTCACAGGCACTGAGCCATGCCCCTTTCTCACACACCTAGGTGCCATCTTGCAGAGGAGCAGGGAGAACAGCTGGATATCTGAGAGGCAGAGCATTTTTACTTAAAGGGATTGAGCATTCTCTTAAGGACATCGTTTAAATGATTGTACCACTATACCAGGTTATGAGATTAGCCTAAAATTTAAAAGTTTTTGCTGGCTTCCCAGTAGGTGAGACCTCATCAAAGATTTGTTATGGACAACCTAGAGAAGCAACATTCTCTTTGCACGTCTGAGTTGGAGCACAAATAAATTTTTGACTCCA
The DNA here is from genome assembly GCF_002837175.3 of Physeter macrocephalus. Taxonomy (NCBI): domain Eukaryota; kingdom Metazoa; phylum Chordata; class Mammalia; order Artiodactyla; family Physeteridae; genus Physeter; species Physeter macrocephalus. The sequence goes on along the minus strand of NC_041224.1, from coordinate 64,632,825 downwards.
TTACAAATGTCAATAGCGTAAAAATTGTGACACTGAGCTTGCAGATAGACATTTGTATTTCCGGTGCCTAGGGTGGTACCTAGAACATAGAATGTGCCAGATAATTATTTGTTAAGTTAATAAATTAATTAATGGCCAATTTTCAGTAATAGGGTGAAAGAACATTTTTACAAACTCAGATGTATTATTGTAGAAATATCAGTCACTTCCTTGGTTCGATGCAGGCTCTCTGGGGGAATCTATATAATTCAGTCTCTGTCTGAAACAGGACCAGCAAGATAAGGTATCTCATCAGGGAGAAATTGAAAAGAAGAAATGGAGTAGGAGGGACTAGCATCAGAAAGGACTGTGTAATAAAGGTCACTGAGAGGAGATGGAAGAAAAAAATCAATGAAGAGCTGCAAAAGACCAAAAGAAAATTGTAATAGCCGAAGATAATTTAAGGCAATGACAAATGGAGTTGAGTTTGGGTTATGTATATGAGGTCTACCTTGTATAGTCCATTTTATTTTTATGCAATCTCCTTAACACTCCATGTCATAAAGCACTTAACATAAAACACTCAATAAGAGAAACAGTTACAGACTGGAAAAGACATAAAAATAATTTAACATTTTTTCACATTGCATTTTCATACCAGTTAATTTCAAAATGAGTTGCTGTGTTTGTTGATCTGCATATTTGCTATTGAACACAAATCTCTTTGCATCAGCATAGCTCAATACAGTCATGGGATAGAATCAAAGCCCCTGGGGGTGATGCTTTCATAATATACTTTATGATAGAATTTCTGCAAGGCTAAAGACAGTCCACTCATCCTAAACACCTTTTTCTTCCTTATCCATCTCTTTCGATTCTTTTTTTACATTATTAACACTTTGTATCTCAGATCTACCCCAGCTCAGACTCTCAACACCTCTTGTCTAAACCAAGGATAGAAGATATATTTAACTCCTGTGCCATTTCAAATGGTGCTGTATTGAAAAGGATTCTGAGGCCTCATCCAGGTACACAGGGAAAGAATATCAAGATCATTGAGTGATGTCTACTGTGGATGTGGGAGAAGGAGGGCCAGTATGTCAACCATGCATGCACCATTCCTGGCCCAGGTGTTTTAACAATCTCCCCACTATCTCTTCATCTTCAGTCTCTTGCCTGCATAATACTATCTTCCTAAAATAGTCAGGAACATTCACTTTCCCCATCTTACACCTTTCATGGCTCCTTATTTCTTACTATGGGAGTCTAGTCTCCTTAGCATGGTGTTCAGGGCCTTCACAGTCTGGCTTTACTTTTCCAACCTTCTATTCTGTTATAGCTTTACATCCCTTTACTAATTTCCCCACTTTCCAGCCACTCTGGACTCTAGATTCCAAGAGTATGCCTGCATTCGTGTTTTTCCCTTTCTATGAAATAGCCTTCACTTGTATATCCTCCATATCTTTTGTGATTTAGTTCAAATGCCCACTGATTTGAAAAACCTTCTCATGTCCCTCCCAACCAGTCAGATTAATTGATGATTCCTGGAATATATTGTGTACCCAGATGAAAATGAGTTCAGATAAACACTGTGAACAAGAAGCCGCTTGCCAGATTTTGCCAACTCTGAGTCCCAGGGCCTTTATTGTGATAGTCAGAGTAGTAGCCTCCTAACCAGAAATGTATGTATTGTAATACCGGGACAGACTTTATAGAAGAAACAAAGGGAGAATCAGTGAACCCATATTCTGGAATGAGACTAAATACTGTTAATTTTTAAGCCTAAATATATTTGGTGAGCTTTGAAATTAAGTTCTTAGCACAAATGAACCAGTGGAAATCTTACCTAGACTCTGTTCTGATTCAACAGCAATGAATGTAAATGAATGTAAATGTAAATGATATAAAATTACCTATTAAAAGACTCACTGGGTTTTTATTTTTTAAATGACATTATATGGGTTATTCATTTGAGATATTTTTACAACATACTGACTCTGAAAAATGGAAAATACAAACATGGGAAAATATGTGCAAGGAATGTGAACAAACCGAAAAAAAAACAGATTAAGATATTATTATCAGATAAAGTTGAATTCAAAGCAAAAAATGCTAAATGGAAAATACTATGGCCATAATGAAATACAAGAGCAATGAATATTTTTGTACTAATCGACATAGCAGCAAAGGTAATCAATGGGCTATACTAGTGAGAACAAATGAAAATAAGTCTTTCTGCAAAGGCTGCACACAGAAAGGCCCAGGTAATTCTTGTGAGATCCAGGCTTCACTGATGCCAAGCTATCTACTAAACATCTTCACTGGATGTCTAATAGGCATCTTAAACTTAGATTTTAAACACAAATTATTAATTTATCTCCAAATCTGTTCTTCTGGCAATCTCCTTTCATTCTTCCAATTGCTCAAGCCAAAAACCTTGGAGTTTTTCTTGACTCCCTTCATTCTTCCACAGCTCACATCCATTCCTTCAGCAAATTCTGTTCTACCTCCAAAATACAGCCCAAACCTGATCACTTTGTGTCATATCTTCAGCTGCAATGCTGGTCCAAGCCATCCTCACCTTTCATCTGGATTATTGCAATACCTTTATAGCTAGTCTCTCTTGCCCTCACGAGAACAGCCAGAGTGGTCTCTTTTAAACCCAAGATTGTGTCATCCTCCTGCTCAAAGCTCTTCAATCACCTTCCGTCGACTCCGGAAGTCCTTACTCCAGCCTGCAAGGCCCTACGTAATCTGGCCCCCACTTACTTCACTTTATCTCCTTTCACTTTTCCCCTTGTCTCGCTGTGTTCCAGACACACTGACCTCCATGCCACTCATAAAATAAGTGAGACCTGTCCCTGCCTCTGGAGCTCTGCCTTAGCTGTTCCCTCTGGCCGGAACACTTTTGCCTGGAGAGCAGCATGATTCACAGGAGGTACCTATCGAAGGAGGCCTTCCCTGATCACCCTCAATGAAATAGCAATTCCCCTCATTCTCCGCCTTTCCCTCCTCTCTCACTTCCCTTCTGCATACCTGCTCTGTTTCTCTACATAGTCCTTCTCACTCTCTGACCTATGATATGTACTTACTATTATTATAGTTTGTCTGATTTCTGCAGCTCCTCCTTCCACTCTAGAATGGGCCATGAGGCCCACTCAGGGATTTTTTTTTTGGTGGGGTGGGGTGGGAAATGAGTTGTTTGTTTGTTGCTCTAGCCCCAGAATCTATAACAATGCCTGGCATATGGTAGACATTGAATAGAAGGATTGAATGATTGGCCAGTTACCCTTAGCTATCCCTTGGAATTCAGGAAGGATCCATGAAGGCCAGGGAGTGGTAAAGGTGGTTGGCCGAGCTGGCCTAGACTGACCCCTCAAGGAGGGGCCTTGGCTCTTGGCTCCACCTCAGTTAAGGGAGCAGACGTTGTTAGTTCTTGCCTTGTTTGCAGAACCTCTACGTTGTTAGTTCTTGCCTTGTTTGCAGGACCTCTACGGTGTCTCTCTTGGCCTTTCTTGCTTTCACTTCCCCCCCTTTCCTCTCACTACCATCACCATCACCCTGGTCAAAAAGCCTTTCTAAAGGCTTTATGAAGCACTTTCTAGTTCTAGGGCATCTGCCGTGAGCAGCTGTGGGGCTCCAGGGTGTGGACTGCCTGATATTTTTAGGCAAAGAGAGTGTTTAGCAATGAGCTCACCCACATGAACTGGAACAGAATAGGGTCAAACCACCTGCCCCAGCTCCTGCGGTGTAACTGATGCCTCCAGGTGCTGTTAGCACACGATTCAATTTGTGCTTGTACTCGAAGGTCACATGTAATTAGTTCATTAATGAAGAGGTTAAGAGTATGGACTTTGACAGACCTGAATTCAAGCTCTGCCACTGAGTAACTCTAAGACCTTGGGAAAGTCACTTGAACTATGTAGGCCTCAATTTCCTCATTCATGAAATGGAAATAATAATAGTGCTTGCTTCAGAGAGCAACTGTTAGGGTTAAATGAAAACCCAGGTCAAACATTTAGCACAGTAGCACAGTGCTTGGCCCACAGCAAGGACTCAACTAGTACCAGGCGCTGCTGTTACAATGGCTGGTTATATAGTGAAGCACATGTACCGTGAGAGATTCCTGACAAGAGGAAAATCTCTTAACTCTCATCCTGACCCCAAATGCTTCATATGGACCATTTGAGCTCTGAATTCTCAGTAACTGTGTTGTGTCCTTGAAGTTGCTGAGTAGCTAAAACTGGGGAGGGTCCGTGAGACAGAGCCTGAGGGATTAAGAAACAAAGTAAATGTTTACCTGCATTTTATGTGCTTGGTCTGTTAAATAGCTCCGTTTTCATTGACTTGGCCCAAATTGATCAGTGATTCACAGGAGACCTTAACTATGCACTCCTATATATAAAGTTGATTTAGCTGTTTGTTTTGTAATGGTATTGGTATTTTGGGACTTTTAGAGTAGACTTTACCATTATTATCAACTGAAAAGTAATGTGCCCTGCTCAGTATGGATTTCCAATCACTACTGAAGGAAATGTGACCAGATCTGTGTTTGTGTGTACCATGGGCTAGCTGCTATCAGACACTTTTTTCTCTTGCTTGTTGTATGTCTTTGTAGTTTTGGTGTACATGTTAACCTGGAGACCACTTTGAGATTAAAAAAATAAAAATAAAAATCTGGGGTTTTCACTTTCTTTTGTTCTCCTCCACAAAATTTAGTTGTGGTCTGTTCAGTGAGAGATCTTGAACAGGGGAAGTGGTTGGATGCCTGAAGAATGGGTTCCTGACTCCCATTTGCATCCTGCCGTCTCAGTGTTTTTTGGAACCCAAGTGGCCTCTCTCTTCAATCCCTTAGGACTCATTCCTTCACATTCTTAGCTCTACAGGTCTCTGTTTAATATGCATTTGTGTTGTTGTAAAGCAGAAACTAACACACCATTGTAAAGCAATTATACTCCAATAAAGATGTTTAAAAAAATATATGCATTTGTGTATGTGTCTGTGTGTAAGAGAGAGAGAGAAAGACCTGTCCTTGACATGCAGTGGGATTCAAACTTATCCAGGAATGTCTGATGAACCAAAGGACAGATCCACAAGAAGGAGTTGATTTATATTAAAGTTTAGTATGGAACATAAGGCATTGGTTGGAGCTTATGAAGGGAGAGCTAGTGTCAGCTGGAAACTTGTTCCATGCTCCTCTCCCAAGGACTCAGGCCTGAGGTCTGTGGAGAGAGGGACTGGAAGAAGGAACCATTTCCACAGGGACTTGGAACACCCAGCGATCACTGGGCAGCTCCCACGCAGTAAGGAACTCTGCTGGTATAGGCCTTCTTTGGCAACACTGGGAACCCAAGGAGAGAGGACTTCAGGACAAGCAGTAGCATTCTCACAGAGGACCCAGCAAAGGTGGCAAGGATGAGGCACCCCTCCCAGCAGCTTCTTAGATAATACTCATCACTCATCGTAATGGGTGGGAACCACACCAACATTCTTATCCTCATTGTTAACATAGAGTGCCCTTGTGCCAGGCATAGTGCAGGGCACATTTAATCCCATTTTACAGATTAAGATAGTAAATTGTCCTAGGTCACCCACACAGCATGTGATGTATTTGATTTTAATCTAGGCAGTTTGACCCCAAACCTCTTGCTCTTAATCACCCCTTGATACATCTCCAGGGTTGTATGGAGCAGAATAGAAAGTCCAGAAATAGACCCACATACATGTGAGTGTCTTGTAGATGATAAAGGGCCTATCTTTAAAAAGTGCAGGTAAAAAAGGATTTATAAATAAATGGTATTGGGGCAAGTGTGCAGCCATCTGGAGAAAGGTAAAATTGGATCCCTATCTCACACTGTACACTAGGACAAACTCCATATGGATCAAATATATGTTTCAGTATAAACATAAAGTCATACGCATGCTAGATGAAAACATGGACAAATTCCTCTATAACACTGGGGTAGGAAAAGCCTTTCTAACAGGAATTCAAAAGTCATACATGAAAACCATGGTAAGTTCAATTATATAAAAGAGTCAGAAGACAAATGACAAAAATGGAAAAAAATGAACACATATCAGAAAAAGGACTAATCTCTGTTTATATTAAGAGGTCTAAAAACTGAGAAGATAAAGACTGCTTACTCAATAGAAAATTAGGTAAAGGACATGGACTGTTGACAGGAAAAAATGCAAATGATTCTTACATATATGAAAAGATTCTCATCCTAACTCATAATAAGAGAAATGCAATGAGATGTCATTTGAAATGATGTGAGATACCATTTTTCACATATCTAATTGGCAAAAATCCAAACATTTGACAACATATTCTGTAGGCAAAGTTATTTGGGAAAACAAGCATTCTCCTCCATACACCATTGGTGGGAATTCACAGTGCTACAACCCTGTGATGGGCAATATGAAAATATCTATTAAAATACAAATGCACTGACTTTCTAACACAACAAGTCTATTTCTGGGAATTCATCCTACAGATCCACCTGCACATGTGCAAAATGACAGATGCCTAAGTTAAGTCATGGCAGCATTGCTTGTCTTGGCAAACTGGAAATAACCCAAGTGTCCATAATTTAGGATCTGATTTAACTAGGATAAAGATGCACAGTGGAATACTGTGCATTTGTAAAATGAAAGGAAAAATACATAGGAACCTCTCTAAATATTGTTTTGTCAAAATATACAGGCCATATTGCAAAATAAAAAAAAAAAACAAGGCACAAAAGAAGGTATATAATTTGTTACCTCTTAAGTAAGAAAGGAAAAAAAGCAATAAAAATATATTAGCATTGGCATAAAGAAATGGAGGGAAATGTAAAATAGTTTAAAAGTGTCTCTTGGAGCAGAGGAATGAAGAACAAAGTGGTGGGGTGTGGGAGAAAAACCTTACATTCACTCTATAACTTTTTACACTGTTTTGATTTTTAACCATGAGAATACATTAATAAAAAGAAAAAGAACTAAAAAAACTTACTTGTCTATGTACTTATGTTTGTTGGCTGCTTTCCTCAACACTGTGTGCTGATTTTAGCCTTGGTTAACAGAGGCTGACCTAGTTTTGGTCTATCTTCAAAACAGTGAACTGATCCCAAAGTTATCAGCCGTGCAAATTAGAACCAGGTCAGTTGTGTTTGGTCCAAGAGTGCAGGCAGTAGCAGCTGAGCAGGACAATTTCTTAAAGATTTTTGGAAGAGGCTTATAACTGAGTATTATTAGGCCAAAGAATGACAATAACCCAATTTAAAGTTATAAGCAGCCTACTCCAAGAGAAATGCAGTTCTCCAGACTATTTGAGAATCGAGACGCAGGTCGAAGTCAACGTGGGGCTCTACTGTCAGCTCTGTGGTATCTGAGAGTTCTCTGCATGGCTAACCCATCTGACAACAAGGGGGAAGTAGGTCTCAGAACTGGAGGCATGGCCAAGGACAAGGAAAGTTGATGTATACCTTTAGCCTCCACCATTCGTTGAATGATAATAGAGGGAGTTGAAATGGAGAAAAGACATAATTGAAGGAGAAGAGTAAGTGACCTGTGGGCAGAAGAATCTGAATAGACATTTTTCCAGAGAAAACATACAGATGGCCAACAGGCACATGAAAAGATGCTCAGCATCACTAATCATCAGAGAAATGCAAATCAAAACCACTATGAGATATCACCTGACACCTGTCAGAATGGCTATCATCAAAAAATCCACAGATAACAAATGTTGGCAAGGATGTAGGGAAAACAGAACACTAGTACACTGTTGGTGGGAATGTAATTTGGTGAGGCCACTATGGAAAACAGTATGGAGGTTCCTCAAAAAACTACAAATAGAGCTACTATATGATCCAGCAATTCCACTCCTGGGTACATATCAGAAGAAAACGAAAACACTAATTTGAAAAGATACATGTACTCCAACGTTCATGGCAGAATTTTTTACAATAGCCAAGATATGGAAGCAACATGTGTCCATCAACAGATGAACGGATAAAGAAGATGTGGTGTATATATATGCGACGGAATACTACTCAGCCATAAAAAGAATGAAATTTTGCCATTTGCAACAACATGGATGGACTTGGACAGTATTACGCTTAGTAAAATAAGTCAGGCAGAGAAACACAAATACTGTATGTTATTACTTAAAAATGGAATCTAAAAAATAAAACAAACTACTAAACATAACAAAAAAGAAGCAGATTCACAAACAGAGAGAACAAACTAGTGGTTACCAGTGGGGAGAAGGAAAAGGGAAGGGGCAATATACGGGTAGGGGATTAAGAGGTACAAACTACCATGTGTAAAATAAATAAGCTACAAGGATATATTGTACAGCACATGGAACATAGCCAATATTTTATAATAACTACTAATGGAGTATATTCTTTAAAAACTGTAAATCACTATATTGTATACCTGAGACTAATATAATATTGTAAATCAACTATATTTCAATTTTTTAAAAAAGAATAAATGACCTGAATCAAGAAGGTTAAATAGGGGAGAGAAGGAAGGAGAAGGGAACTAACACTTTTTGAGAGCCTACTGTTTGCAAGTATTTTGTTATTAAATCCTTCCAACAGCCCTGTGAGGTAGGTTTTATTACACATATTTTAAAGGCGAGGAAACTGAGGCTCAAATTGTTTAACTAAGCCAAGCTCAGGAAGGTTGTAAGCGATGAAGTCACAGCTCTTTGATGCCATAGTCCATGCTTCTGGTTCTGTAACTTTCAAGTTCATATTTAGCAACAAGTTTTTCAAGTCATTGCCACCCTTTTCTAAATAGCCTTAGTTTCTCCTGGTATCCTCAGCCCCAGCTTCCACCAGTAGAGAAAGCTTTGAAGCCTACCCAAGACCTGCCCTTCAGCTGCCAGAGCTCCCCCGGTCACACCTTCCCTTGGATTTTTTCCTGTTGGTCCTTGATCTCTCCCTGCCCTGGCCAAGGTCTCACGTAGTCAGTGTTACAACTCTGAATGCCTACTGTAAAGATGACCATCCACTCTCAAGGTTTTTGTTTGTTTTTAGAGCTTTTTCTCTTGAGGAACTTTCCCTGGTTCTGTCAATTCCCAGTTCAACTGGTACCACCTTAGGTCAAAATTCAAGTTGCCCTTTGGTACCTAGCATTGCAGGTGGAATCCAGGCATCCCCATTCCCCTCCCGCTGATTGGTCTCTTGCTTACTGTTTCAGGGAACTCTGATGAGTTAGGAGGAAGCCTGTGCCTTCTCTTTGACTTAGAGGTTTTATCTTGAGGTAGAAGGTCTTTCTGACTTCACCTCCTCTTTAGGGGATCGTGGGTCTTGATGTCAACTCTTAAGGTGCCTGGTTGTATAGCCAGATTTGCCTTTAGACCTTTGAAGTCTATATTCAGATAAGCCAGTAGCCATATTGGATCTGGTCCCAGATGGTGGTGGCTAACTCAAGCATTTCTCTCCAGGCCCAGGACTTCCCAGCCACCCAGCGAGGCAGCACATCCTTCTCTTGTTTACAACCTACATACTGCTCTCTGCCTGCCCATCCCTCCTTTCATGTGCCACCTCTTCTAGAATCAATAAAATCTCAAATACACTTAATCACTTAAATAGCAGTTTCGTGGTGCTATTCATCTGACTGAGGTATAAACATACATGTATATACATGTGTAAGACACACCACATGCTGGTGTTTACCCAAGTTAATATGCTGCCATTCTGAGGCGTTGTGCACCTTTTTTTTTTTCTCACTGAATCTTTCAGTGACAGCCCAGTGACTTTTTTCTGAAACAAGGCTGTAATCTGTGAAGTTAACTTCCACTGCGGCACACATTTTGACTTGTAAGTCATAAAGGGACATCCACAAGACCTGATTCTTTATAGATAAATTTAACACATACATATGTGTCTTCCCCGGGCGCCTCAGATTAGAGGCCTTTGGAAGAACACAGTGGTCATTTTTATTCCTCTCATGGCTGGAAGCTGTATTAAGCTGTTACTTTTTTATTGATGAGCCTAGAGCCCAAAGGAGGGTTCTGTCTCCTGTCGGTCACTCCTCCCCTTTAGGGAGCCTATGAAAGCTATTTCACATCTTGGAATAGCTAGGAGCCCTGTGTAGAAGCGTCTAGAAGAGATGCCACTGGCAGCTACAGTCCATGCTTGAACTCTGGGAAACAAATCACCCACTTTCCAAACTGTTGCAATTTACTACAAGTCTTAGCATTAACAGTCCCTGTTTCAGACTGGCACCCAAATGTCTGGGGTTTGGAAATTTATAATTGGTACTTGAAAGAGCCACCAAAACTTCTTGGGAAAAAAAGGTTGAAAGACTTTCTCACAAACATCGGTATTTACGCTTGCCAGGTAATTTACAACGATGGTCCACTTGCCCGTCTCGCCTTTAGAAAAGTGAGTACCCAGTTTCTCTGTGGGACAGCTGTGCCCCTTGACAGCCCCCTTTCACAGTCAGCTTTGTATGGCTTTGCTTCCTTCCGCTCTGGAAATTGCAGAGGAATGACGTGGAGATTCAGATGGGAATGTTCAGCAGGTACAAATGAATTCTGCCATCAGCCATCAGTGCACGTTCCTGTTTGCATACAAATATCCCCGAAGATTTAAAAATACTGAAGTGAGATGTGTAAGTCAATGATTTTCTACCTTCCTCATAAGGCTTCATGTTGGGGACTGACAGGAGAAAAGCTCTCCGCTTCAACAGATGACCCAAGCATACTTAAATGTGTGCCTACGTCTCTCTATTTAAAATTTAAACCTTCCATTTTTAAATAGTTGGTCAATAAACTTATTTTTATATGATGAAAGTGATAAGGTTATCTCTGTATAATTTTTGAAAAAGTCAGAAATAAAACGTGGCGGGGGTGACTCCCAATCATCATCCTACCATCCAAAATCAAGTGCTGTAACATTTTGTTGTATTTTCTTCCAGTCTTTTGAAAGCTTTGGCTTTCAAGATTTTGCTTTTTTTTTTAAGAAACTGATTCCCTTGCCAATATTTGCCTCACCAAATACAAAGTGAAACTTACAAGACAGCTGTACTTTTCTCATTCACCACTGGGCCATGTAGACAGCCCTGGGGCACTCTTCCTCTCCCACAGCCCTTTCAAGAGATGGGGCTGAACTTCTTCATAGCTTGGGAAGTAACCTACCCCTCCCTCCTTTTGGAATCTATACATTAAGGTTTTCGGGAGTGGGCCCTGCTTTCCCTTTATGTAATTCTCTGGTGATTTAGCCAACAGGCTCTGTCCCCCTTCCCTTTGGACATGGTTTATCAAACAGCCCCCATCACTGCCCCCAGGAAGCGTTTTTTACACTCAGTCTGTCCTCCAAATTCAGGCCCGGGAGTTAGCAGCTTCCTTCTAAGGGAGACAGATGTCCCCTTAACAGCACCCTCAGTGAGCAGGAAGCCCGAGAAAGGTGGCAGGGTCCAAACAGCCCACTGCCAGGATATTTCTGGGGGCAGTTCTATTTCAGAAGAGCTAGGCTTAAACTTGACAAGATTAATAGGCACATTAAAGAAATCTAAACACGGGCTGGAGGAGTGCCACAAAAGTCATTAGCACATGAACACACACAAACTTTTCTCTCTTTCCCCACTCCCTCTTTGCCATCAGATTCTGGATGAATTTCCGTTTGGTTTTTGCTCAAAGTTGGATGAGAAAGCCTTAAGAAGATGGGTTCTGGGGTATCTGTAGGAATAGATACCTAATTTGTGGGACACAATGCAAAATAAAAATGCCTGCCCTTTGTTCAAAAAGTATTAAGAATGTCACAGAGGTGACAGCAGGGCATTAAAACAAGTACAGGGTCTGTCTGAGCATGGGGTCCTATGTGACTGCACAGGCTGCATGTACGATTCATATTCTTGTAAGCATGTATCCATGTGCCTGTTCTGGTCTTAGGGATCTGCTTTGCATGTAGATAACACTACTTCACTTTCTTTAAGCAGAGCAGTAGAGATGGCCTGTAACGGAATAAGCCAAATAGGATATTCCTGGGCCCATTCCTCTAATAAGCTCAGCTATTAATGATTAATTCAGGGTCTGGGATTAAACCAGCAAGTGACTGAAAGGGAGAATATATTGACGAGTGATATGTTGTCGTTAAGAAAACATGAGTAGCTTTATTTCTTCCCGTTACTATCTCAAGTACATGCTCTCCCTATGTTATCACACACTTTATACAAAAGATATCGATTCTGGTAAATCCTTGGGAGCCAGGTACGTTTTGGTTTCACTTCTAACTCCTCCAAGGCACTTAGCACTGTGCTTGGCAATGATATTGAATTAATCAATTCAGGAATGGCCAGAATGTCAGGTTTTGGAGAATGAAGGGACAAAGGGAGACCTAACACCTTTATTTCTTTTTTTTTAAAAAAAAAAAAGGTTGAAAATACAGGAAATGTTTCTTCGCTGGGCCTGGGCAGAGCAAAGAAAGATTGAACCACGTTCAAGGTTCGGTGGAAAAAAGTAAACAAGGGAGAGATTATACATAATTATAGACAATCATGTTTTGGGGGATAAACAGCAATCAAAAGCAAGGAGGTGCCGAGGCCTGGCCCCTTTCCAGCCTCAGCCAGGACCCAGTAGTGGAGAGAAAGCCGTGGTAGGAAACGCTCCCCTGAGACCTGTTTTCAGTTAGTTAGGGGACAGCCTGTTGAGCTATTTTATGTTGTTTGGATTTTACTTTTTCTGCCCAGGGGTGGGGTGGCAGTTATGGAGTTGCTCTGGCTGTTCCTTTGGCACTTTGGAGTTGATTTTTCTTTTTTTAAAATTTTTGTCCTAAGGCATTACCAAAAAAAAAAAAAAAAAAATCAGCTCTCCAAAGGAACACTGAAACCAAAGCCAAATCATTTGAAATGCTTGGCCAGTACAGAGGAAAAAAAGAATTTCTGAACCCAAATCTCTCCATTTGTTTAACACATCATAGGCCAGCACACTAAAATGTATTCTTTGCAAAAATCAAACAGTGACCAAGTTACTGCAAGAGACAAAACAAGAGACCAAGGAGATGTTGGTCAGAACTCAGACCCCAAAAATACATTTTGGGAAAATAAAATTACATTTCATTGTGCACATTTTGCAGTCAAGGTATCCAAATAATTACACCTAGATCTCTGCTGGGTGTTATCTATGGGACTCCACTGTCTTTTTTCTGAGCTTAAGCCCCTAGCGACACTAAGACTTGATTGGATGCTGTAAAGACTGACTTGGGAATCGGAGAGCCCAAATCGTGAGAATCCTACCAGCACCAGATGGCTATGGCATAAGCCTAGGAAGGAACAGCTCTCATCCCCTGTTCAAAACCTGCTCTTCACACCCTTAGGCCTCTGAGCATCATCAGCGTAATCTTTACCCCTGTGTTTAAATTAAATGTGTATTTCACACATAATCATAGGGTACTATGGAACTTCCAAGATGGTATCCACCTGAATTAATCATGTTAAGCTTCTACACAGGTAATTAACTGGGTAGAAATAGCCTGGGGTATTGAAATAACCAAAACTGCTTCGGTGTTGGGACATTGAAATATCTTCAGAAGCCTAGAAAGGGTGAGGCACGGTAGTTCTTAAAGTGAACATGCATTAGCATCACCTGGGAAGCTTGTGTAACCTGCAGAACGGAGGCTTCACCCCCTGAGAGTCTGATTTAGGTGAGCTGGGGTGGGGTCCACCAATCTGCATGTTATAAAGCCAGGTGATTCTGACTAAGGTGGTCAGAGGCCCATGCGTGGAAAGGTATGCTGTAGGTTTTCAAACTTGAGCAAGCATCAGAATCACCAGGAGGGGTTGTTAAAACAAAGATGCTGGGCCCCACCCCCTGAGTTTCTGATTCAGGAGAAATTTGTGGAGAACCCGAATTTCTAACAAGTTTTCCCAGGTGATCCTCCTGCTGCTGCTGGTCTAGACATCACACTGTGCCACCCACTGCTTTAGACCCTTAATATTCAGAATATGGTTCCTAGAAATCAGCAGCATTAGCATCACACAGAAGCTTGTTAGAAATGCAGAATCTGAAGCACCATGCCACACTTCATGAATCACGATTTGCTTTTTACTAAGATCCCTACGTGATTCACGTCCCATCAAAGTTTGAAACGTGTTGATTTCGATAATAACAGCCGTTTACAACCTTAAGTACACATTAGAATCACCTGGGAAGCTTATAGAACGGACCCATTCCTGGAACCCAGCTCTAGAGAGTTCTGGTTTCATTGCTCTGGGTACAGCCCAGGCAACGGGATTTGTAAAAGCTCTCCAGGTGATTCTAACACTCAGTCAAGATGGAGAACCACTGCTGAAGAAGACACTGGGTGAATATTTGTTGCATGATTGTTGATGGGAATTTCTAGCAATGCCGGGGAGATAACTGCACTTTAACTCGAGTCTTCTTCCTGCCGAATTGCCTGTTTGTAAACAGGGTGCCCGCCACACTGAGCATTCACGGCCCTGACACGAGCGGCCAAGGCAGAAGAAAAGTCTCTTAAAATGTGAGTACTCTGGGCATGCACAGAAACTAATACAGAAAAAAAGAAGAGAACTTACACACACACACCTCTAATTAGTATTCTCAGTGAGACTTGAGAGGACATTGCAGTGCTAAAATAGAAAAATAAAAAAACTGCCATGAAAAAGGAGCAATCTGAGAACGAAAAGTTCTTAGAGATGAAAAACATTGTTAAAATGCTCAGTAGAGCAGTAAATAGCAGAATGGATATTATAGAGTGAGGAATTAGTTATAAAAGTGGTTTCTAAATGTCCATCTAGCTGAATTAAAGTCAGCAATCTTCCAGGGCACTTTAATATTAAAAATGTCTCTGGACCCTACCCTAGACTTGTAGAATCAGAATCATCAGGTGGGGGCTGGGAATCCATATCTTTAACAAGCTTCTGGAGGTCATTTTGATGGGGTACCAGATCACAGAACCATTCAGTCAGAAGACAGGCTTAAGGGATTCTCCCAGAACCCTTAAGAAAGAGACAGAGGGAAATTTTGAGAAACAACAAGCAATAAGGGGCACAGAAAGGGCCATAATGTTGCAAAACTCTGTTGGGGCAGCGGGTGTGGGGCGGGAGGTGGGTTGCTTGTGCACCTTTCACCACCTGTGAGTGGTGGCTTCCGGGTTGTGTAATGTTGTGGTCTTGAATGGAGGATGGATGTCGGAAATATACTATATGTAACAGAAGTTCCAGAAGTAGATAAATGAACAGTGCAGATGAAATTATCAAACAAATAATAGAAGATCATCTTCAGATCAAAAGGCACACCAGATGAGAGGCTGGCTCTATTTTGTTAGAGGTTTTATTGAGATATAACTCGCATAGCCTACAATCACTCATTTAAAGTGTACAATTCAATGGTTTTTAGCATATACACAGTCATGCAATTGTTAATTATAGAACATTTTCATAACCTCAAAATGAAGCCCCATACTTATTAGCAGTCATTTCTCATTCTCTACCTCCCACTGTCCCACCCCCCAGACTTAGGCAACCACTAATCTACTTTCTATTGTTTGCCTATTCTGTACATTTCATATAAATGGAATCATACAATATTGGTCTTTTGTGACTGGCTTCTTTCACTTAGCATATTTTCAAGGTCCATCCATGCTGTAGCATGTTTCAGTATTTCATTTCTTTTTGTGCTGAATAATATTCCATGGTATAGATATACCACAGTTTATTAATCTATTCATTACTTGATGGGAATTTGGATTGTTTCCACATTTGGCTGTTATGAATAATGCTGCTATGAACATTTGTGTACAAGTTTTTGTGTGGATGTATGTTTTCATTTCTCTTGGGCATATACCTGGGAGTGAAATTTCTGCATCATAGAGTAGCTCTATGTTTAGCATTTTGAGGAATTACCAAACTGTTTTTCAAAGTGGCTGTACCATTTTATAATTCACCAGCAATACATGAGCGTTTCAATTTCTCCACATCCTCAAGAATAATTGTTATTGCCTGTCTTTTGATTTTAACCATCTTAGTGGGTATGAAGTGACATCCCGTTGTGGTTTTCATTTGCATTTCTTTGATGGCTAATGATGTTCAGCATATTTTCATGTGTTTATTGGCCACTTGTATATCTTCTTTGGAGAAATGTTTATTCAAATTCTTTACCTATTTTTTAATTGGGTTGTTTGTCTTTTTATTGTTGAGTTGTTTGTATATTCTAGGTCCTAGACCCTTCTCAGATATATAATTTGCAAATATTTTCTCCCATTCTGTGGGCTGTCTTTTAATTTTCTTAGTAGTGTTCTTTGAAGCACAAAAATTTAAGCTTGCTTAAGTCCAATTTATCTTTTTTTTTTCATTTGTGCTTATGGTATCATACCTAAGAAGGCTGTCTGACCCAAGATCACAAAAATGTACTCCTTGATTTTCTTCTAAGAGTTTTATAGTTTTAGCTCTTTAGGTCTATTAACCATTTTCACATAATATTTGTGTAGATGGTATGAAGTAGGAGTCCAACTTCATTGTTTTACATGTGGCTCTCTAGTTGTCCTAGCACCATTTGTTATACAGATGATTCTTTACCCCATTCAATTGTCTTGGAACCCTTTTGGAGAATTAGTTAACTATAAATGTAAGAACTTATTTCTAGACCTCAATTCTGTTTCATTGATCTATATATCTACCCCCTGCCAGTACCACACTGTCTTGACTACTGTAGCTTTGTAGTAAGTTTTGAAATTGGGAAGTGAGTCCTTCAATTTTATTCTTCTTTTTCAAGATTGTTTTGTAATTCTGGGCCTCTTGGATTTCTATATACACTTTAGGATCAGTTTGTCAGTTTCTGGGGGAAAAAAGGCAGCTGGGATTTTGATAGGGTTTGTATTGAATCTGTAGCTCAATCTGAGATGCATTGCCATCTTAGCACCTTCCAATTATGTCTCATTGGCCAGAGCTGGTTATGTGTAGGTTTGCCAAATAAAATACAGGATTCCCTATTAGAGAAATGCAAATCAAAACTACAATGAGGTATCACCTCACACCAGTCAGAATGGCCATCACCAAAAAATCTACAAACAATAAATGCTGGAGACGGTGTGGAGAAAGGGAACCCTCTTGTACTGTTAGTGGGAATGTAAATTGATACAGCCACTATGGAGAACAGTATGGAGGTTCCTCAAAAAACTAAAAATAGAACTACCATACGACCTAGCTATCCCATTACTGGGCATATATCCTGAGAAAACCATAATTCAAAAAGAGACGTACCACAGTGTTCACTGCAGCTCTATTTACAATAGCCAGGACATGGAAGCAACCTAAGTGTCCATCGACAGATGAATGGATAAAGAAGATGTGGCACATATATACAATGGAATATTACTCAGCCATAAAACGAAATGAAATTGAGTTATTTGTAGTGAGGTGGATGAACCTAGAATCTGTCATACAGAGTGAAGTAAATCAGAAAGAGAAAAACAAATACTATAAGCTAACACATATATATGGAATCTAAAAAAAAAAAACAACGGTCATGAAGAACCTAGGGGCAAGACGGGAATAAAGATGCAGACCTACTAGAGAATGCGCTTGAGGATATGGGGAGGGGGAAGGGTAAGCTGGGACAAAGTGAGAGAGTGGCATGGACATATATACACTAGCAAACGTAAAATAGATAGCTAGTGGGAAGCAGCCGCATAGCACAGGGAGATCAGCTCGGTGCTTTGTGACCACCTAGAGGGGTGGGATAGGGAGGGTGGGAGGTAGACGTGAGAGGGAGGAGATATGGGGATATATGTATATGTGTAGCTGATCCACTTTGTTATAAAGCAGAAACTAACACACCATTGTAAAGCAATTATACTCCAATAAAGATGTTTAAAAATAAATACAGGATTCCCAGTTCAATTTGAATTTCAGATCAACCACAAATAATTTTTTATCATAAGAATGTCCCAAATATTGACTAAGACATACTTTTACTAAAAATTATTTGTGGTTGATCTGAAATACAAATTGAACTGGGCTTCCTGTGTTTTTATTTGCTTAATCTGGCAATCCTATTCACATGGCCACCCAGAGCTGTATGGGGTGTTGGAAAGGTGAAGTGAATATTTAGCTTTTCTAGCCTCTGTATTTAAGGAAGAAAAAGGTGAAGGGGTTGGCAGTTGGTGTTAGATTACCTAACGAGTAGCATCTGCTCTCGCCTTGTTCTTTTAGTCCCAAATTCTTCTTTGTCTAAAATTAGATTTCGGACCCAGATTTTTGGTTTTTATTTTGACCTGGAATACATTTGTCCATCCGTCTCTTTTCAAACTGGCTATGTCATTTTATTTTAGGCAGAGCTCTAGAATGTAGTTGACAGCTCATTTCACCTTTATAAATGATCCCTCAATCTTTATCTTTTAATAGAGAGATCTAGTACTCTTATGTGTTTTATGGTCATTTGCCTTCTTAATGTATTATTTTTTGTTTTGTTTCCTTTCTTCTTTTTCTGTCAACCCGACCTCTCATAATGGCTTTGTTTCCTCTCTTTTTTTCTTTTAGGATTTGAAATCTACATATTCTATTTCTGATTTGCCTATGGTTATACCTTTATCCTACAATTTGTAACAAAAATACTTGAGCCTATGTTTCTCTGAGTTCCCTGCTCAACAAGAAATGACAGATGGCAGTTATCAATTCTTACCTCCTCTGCTACCTTTTAATCTTGTTTAAGAATTCCAGAGTACTACTGATTTTGTTTGACATCATATGTCCTTCTCCATAAAGAAACGTTTAAAAAACGTTTGCATTGTAATTTACACTGAGAGTATCAGCATTTAGATTTAACTGTTTTTCAGTTTTTCATGCTCCTTCATCCTTTCATTCCTTTATTCCTATTTTTCATTTGGATGAAATTTTTCTTTGAGAAAAATTTTTGAAAGGATACATGAGTGACACCCTTCCCAAACCTTTGCATGTCTAAGCATGTTTTTCTCTCTCCTTACACATGAACAGCCATTGGTTTGCCATAGACTCTTCGGGCCTAATCCTCTACCCTCAGAAGTCTGTGAACATTGTCATCTCCCGATATTTAGTATCACAGAAGAAAAGTCCAGCACCAATCTACTTCACTTTTCATGGTAGCAAATGTATTATTTCCTGACTAGATGATTTTAAGATGTTCTTTGCTCCTTAGAATTCATAAGGTGTGAGGCTTAAAGAAAAAAATCAAACCATTGTTTGTGATAAGGATACTCAAAGTAGAAATACAAGGTGTATTCATTCTGTATTGTTGCTGTAACAAATTACCACAAACTTCTGGCTTAAACAACACACATTTATTGTCTTACTGTTCTGAGGTCAGAAGTCTGACACTTGTGGGCTACTGGGATAAAATTTAAGGCATCAGCAGAGCTGTGTTCCATCTGGAGTCTCCAGGAAAGAATCCATTTCCTTCCATTTTCCCTCTTCTAGAAGCTGCCTGCATTCTTTGGCTAGTGGCCCCCTTCCTCCATGGCAAAGCCAGCAACATAGCATCTCTCTGACCCTGCTTCTACTGTCACATCTCTTTTACTTTTCTGCTCTCCTGCTTCCACATTTAAGGACCACTGTGATCACATTGGGCTCACATGGATATTCTCAGTGACTTGCCCCATTTTAAAGCCAGATGATTAGCAGCATTAATTACATCTGCTAACTTAATTCCTGTTTGCCATGTAACCTAACATATTCACAAGGTCCAGGGATGTGGGCCTGTTTGAGGATCCTCTATTCTGCCTAACACAGAAGGGAACTTCTTCAACCTTATAAAGTACATCTGCAAAAAACAAAACAAAAAACAAACAACAAAAAAACATAGCTAATAGTCATACTTAATGGTGAAAGACAATGTTTTCCGCCTAAGATCAAGAATAAAACGAGGATATCTGCTCTTGTGGACATTGTGCTGGTGGTTCTAGCCAGGGCATTTAGGCAATAAAAAAAGAAATAAAAGGTATCTGGATTGAAAAGGAAGAAATAAAACTATCTTTATTTTCAGATGACGTGTTCTTATAAATAGAAAATCCTAAGGAATCCACTAAAAACTGCTAGAACTAGTAAACAAGTTGAGCAAAGTTGTAGGACATAGGGTCAATAAAAAATAGTCAATTGTATTTCTATACACTAGCAATGAAACATATGAAAATAAAATTTAAAAAAAAATTCCATTATAATATCATCAAAAATAATAAAGTAAAAATGAATTTAATAGAAGTACAAAACTTGTACTCTGAAAACTGCAAAACGTATTTGAGAGGAATTAAGGACAACCCAAATAAATGTTCATGGCAGTGCTGGCAGAAATGTAAAATGGTGTAGCTGTTATAGAAAACATCCATCTCCAGAACTCTTCCCATCTTACAAAACTGAAACTCTGTACCCGTTAAACAATAACTCTCCATTTCCCCCCTTCCCTCAGGCCCTGGAAACCACCATTCTACTTTGTATCTTTATGAATTTGATTAAGCACTTTGTGTAAGTGGAATCATACAGTATTTGTCCTTTTGTGACTGCCTTATATATGTGACTGGCTTAGTATAATGTTCAAGGTTCATCCATGTCATAGCATGTTTCAGAATTTCCTTCCTTTATAAGGCTGAATAATATTCTGTTGGATGTGTAGACCATATTTTGTTTATCCATCCATCAAGGGACATTTAGGTTTCTTCCACCTTTTTTCTATTGTGAATAATGCATGCTAACTGGGTCAACACCCTTTAGAAAGCTTTGCCTGTGGCCACATCTTATGACTGTTATTTTTGGTCAGAACTGAATCCTACCTGCAAGGGAGTCTCAGAAATGTAGTTTTCATCGGGGTACATTGAGTCCCAAAATAAAGTTGGAGTTCTATAAGGTTACTAGGTAAACTAATAGCAATCTCTGCATCAGATTGTTAAGTCTATAAAAAGTGAGTGTAGAGCAGCTGGCAGTCATCATATACAGCATATGGAAAGAGCCTACCAAGAGCTGGGGAGACAGAAGTCAGACATCATTTGACTCCTTGTTCCAGCTGTGCTTTAACCTCCCAGCTACACCAATACATTCCTTTGTTTCTTACAAGCTAGTCTGAGTTGGGCATTTGTCATTTGCAAGAGAAACAGTTCTGAATAATGCAAGGATCACCAGGAAAAGATTGGTTAAATAAATTCTAGTACATCCTTAGAATAAAATGCATATGTCTATTAAAATTAAGTGTGTATAACAATATATATTTATCTCTATCTATATATCTCTGAAAAATTTTTTTAAATACACCAAAATGTTCATGGTGATTTATCTCTGAGTGATGACACTTTCAATAATATTTACTTTCTCCTTTATATCTTTCTGAATGCTGCATAGTGAACATGTATTATTTCTAAAATAAAAAATATATACATAGTTATTTTCTTTTGTAAAAATGAACAGAATTTATACAATGATCTTATTTTAAAGTGTGTGTGTGTGTATTTGTATTTGCATAGAATAAAATCTGGGAGGATATTCACTGAGAGGTAGGCAGTGGTATCTCTGGCTGGTAGGTCTCCTGGTAGTTTTCATTATCATATTTTCTATTTGGAGTTTGTCTAAATATTTTGCATTAATTACCTATTTACAGTGTGTGATGGTTAGTTTTATGTGTCAGTTTAGCTTGGCTATTGTCCCCATTATTCAATCAAACACTAATATAAGTGTTGTTGTGAAGGTGTTTTATAGATGTGATTAATTTCTATAATCAGTTGTCTTTATTAAAGGAGATTATCCTCAATATGCGTGGGCCTGATTCAATCAGTTGAAAGGTCTTAAGAGCAGAACTGAGGCTTTCCTAAAGAAGAAATTCCACCTGGGGCCTGAAGCTTCAGCTTGTGTCTGAGGGTTCCAGACTCCCCCTCCTGAAGGCCTACCGTATGGATTTCAGACATGCCTGGACAGCCCCAAATTAGACAGTATAAGCCAGTTCCTTGAAATTGATCAACTTCCAGCCTTTCTTCTCGCTCTCTCTCTCTCTCTCTCTCTCTCTACACACACACACACACACATTTTATACCTATGTGTGTGTATATATGTATTGTATATATAATTTTTTTAACTGGTTCTGTTTCTCTGGCAGATCCCTGACTGATACAGATTTTGATACCTTGAAGTAGAGTGCTACTGTAACAAATACAGTTCACCTTTGAACAACAAGGGGTTACATATGCTAACTCTCTGCACAGTCAAAAATCTGGGTATAATTTATAGTTGGTCCTCTGTATCTGCGCTTCCTCTGTATCCATGGTTTTGCATCATGGATTCAATCAACCTCAGATTGTGTAGTACTGTAATATATAGTTAGTGAAAAAAATCTGTATATAAGTGGATCTGTGCAATTAAAACCCATGTTGTTCAAGGGTCAACTACACCTAAAAGTGTGGAAGTGACTTTGGAATTGGAAAATGGGTAGAGGCTGGTAGAATTTGGGGGCACATGATAGGAAAAGCCTAGATTGTCTTGGATAGACTGTTGGTAGAAATATGGTTGTTAAAGACTCTGTCCAGTAAGGGCTCAGGAGGAAGTAAGGAACATGGTAGAGAAAGCCTGTATCATCTTCGAGTACAACACGTATCATCATAAATAGAATGTTGGCAGATATATGAATATTAAAGGTGCTGCTGGTGAGAGTTCTGAAGGAAATGAAGAACATGTTATTGGAACTTGGAAAGTAGATCTTTCTTATACAGTGGCAGGGAGCCTAGCTGAATTGTGTCCTACAGTGATGTGGAAAGCAGAACTTGTAAGCAATAGACTTGAATATTTAACTGAAGAGCATTCCAAGCAAAGTGTTGAAGACGCAGACTGGTTTCTTCTTATTGCTCCTATAAAATGTGAAAGACACAAATTCAGGAAAGAAATGTTAAGCAAAAAGGAACCAGTACTTAATGATCTGGGAAATTCACAGCCCATCCAGATTGCAGAAAATGTTAATATTAAGAGATTAACTGTTAGGAAATTGTGCTCTGGAGAGAAAGCCAAGGTTATGGCTGGACAATCTTTTGCCAATGCTGAAGCATTAAAGGTAGGACTCATGGAGTCACTTAATAATCTCAACAGAAGCCAGAAATAGATGTGGGATGAGCCAGGGGTCTCTGGAGGACCCTTCTATCTAATGGTATGAGTCTCTGAAATACAGGGGAGACTTACAAAGTTTTTGAGCACATTAAGCCAGCAGAAATACTGCTAACTTGTATTAAAAAGGACAGGGAGAGGATGAAATAAAGGATGGCTGTCAGACTCCCAAAATTCTATAGGCAGGAAAACTACTCAGCTGCAAACAAGGAAAAGGAAGAATAACTCCTTGGGCCTTGAGCCCAGAAGTCAAGAGGTCAAAGTCAGAGCCCTGGCCCCAGAGGGAAGACTCTTGAACAAGAGAGGGTTGCTCCCAGGCCTTGAAACCTAATGGAATTTTCCTTGCTGGCTTTGGAAATTGCTTAGAAGCAGTGATCCCTTTATTCCTTCCATTTTTTTTCCCGTTGGAATGGGAATATCTACAACTATTATACTATGCCTGTACCACCATTTTATTTTGGGAACAGAGACTTGTTTTTTAGTTTCACAAGTGCACAGATAGTGAAGAATTTACCCCAGGATGGATGATGCTTAATCTCACCCATACCTGATATAGACGGTGAGATTTTAGACTTCTGAGCCGATTAGATTTTGGACTTGAGTTGATGCTATAATGGGTTGAAACTCTGGGGATGTTGGGATAGGGTGACTGTATTTCTCATGTGTGACAGGTATGAATCTTTGAGGCCAAAGGGTAGACTGTGATAGGGTGGGAAAAAAATGATCCCTTCAAAGATATCCATATCCTAATTTATGTGAAAAAAATATCTTTGCAGCTATGATTAAGTTAAGGATCTTGAAATGGGAAGATTATCCTGGATTATTCAGGTTGGCCCTAATGCAAGGGACGCAGAAGGAGGGAAGATTTATGGGAGGGAATGTTTAGGGAATGTTTACACACAGAGAAAAGGCAATGTGATGACCTCAGCATGGAGAGAGAGATTGGAAGATACTCCAGGTTTTGAAGATGGAGAAAGAGGCCATGACCCAAGGAATACAGGCAGAAATGAGAAGCTGAAAAAGGCAAGGACTGTAGCTCTAGAAGCTGGGAAAGGCAAGAAAATGGATTTTCTCCTAGAGTCTCTGGATGAAGCACAGTCCTGCAGATACTTTGGTTTTGGCCCAGTGAAACGAATTCAAACTTCTTGCCTCCAAAACCATAAGAGAATAAATTTGTGTGTTTTTAAGTCACCAAGTTTGTGGTGATTTTTTACAGTAGCAATGGGAAACTAGTGCATTATATGATCAGAGACATAATGTAGCAATATTAATTTGACCCATATGCTATATATAAATACTACTGAGGTTGAGTTCTAAGATTTTATTTGGAAAGTTTATATTGGTATTCCTAAGAGGGTTGGTCTGTACTTTTCTTTCATGTATTATCTTTGTCAGGTTTTGGTGTCAGGATGTACTAGTCTCTTAAAAAGAAATGGGGTGCCTTTCCACTTTTTCTAAGTTCTAAAACAGCTGAAATGGAAGTGGAAGCAGTGAAACTCTTTGTTTGCAGTGTTCTGATGAGGGCTGGTTCTTTGCCAACATTCTTAACTTCTTCCATGGTCTTTTAAAATTTTCATAATCACAGCAGTGCACCAGACAAGCTGTTTACATATATCTTTTTAAATCTCCACATAATATTTCTATGGGGTAAGTTCTATTGTTTATATCACTTCACAGATAGGGAAACTGAGGATGAGAGAGGTGAAGTAATTTGATAAGGGTACACAGCTCCCATAGGGCAGAGCTCAGACCTGAAATGGGGATTGTCTGGCTCCAAGCTCTGTACTTTCTACCTTTGCTTTGATAATGTCTCCTGGTTCTATACTTTTTTTTTTTTTTTTTGCGGTACGCGGGCCTCTCACTGTTGTGGCCTCTCCCGTTGCAGAGCACAGGCTCTGGACGTGCAGGCTCAGTGGCCATGGCTCATGGACCCAGCCGCTCTGTGACATGTGGGATCCTCCCAGACGGGGGCACGAACCCGTGTCCCCTGCATCGGCAGGCAGACTCTCAACCACTGTGCCACCAGGGAAGCCCTCTATACTTCTTGCATACTTTTTACTAGTCTACATTTTCTTAGGAGATATCTCATTTCATTTAGATTATTAAATGAACAGCATAGCATAGAAAGTATTCTTTAACTTCTTTTAAATTTCATCTGCATTTGTGGCTGCATCTCCTTCCTTATTCTAAATTTTGCAGTTATGCTTCCTCTCTTTCTCCTTGAATTGACTGCTTTATGTATAATCTATTTTATTGCCCTTTCCCTCCCCATCCAGCTATCTGACTTAATTCTTTTTGTTTGTTTTCAAACTAGTAATTAAGGTTTTAAAATGTTTTCTTTTATCCTATTTGCCCTAACTATGTTTTGTTGTTTTTCTCTAGTTTCTTCACTCGCTAAATGTTTATTGGTTGCTTAATATGTGCCAGACATATTCAATTGATTACTTAATTCATTTTCATTTTTTTCTAATTTGGTAAGCGAGGTGTTAAGTCTATACATTTCCTTCCAAGTACAGCTTTGGCTACATCCTAAAAGTTTCAAAGTGTACTGTTCACAATATTAATATTTACCAAACATTCTGTATTTACATTTTTGTTCCAAGAAGTTTTTGGTTATTCTCCCATTACCTATTTATAGTGGCACTGAATTGTAATCAGAGAATATAGTTTATTTGTACATTTTAGAATATCTCATAGACCAAGAGATCAAGTTTTATAAATGTTCCATGGACATGAAAACACTGTGTATTCTCTAGTTACCAGATCTGGAAATCAATATTAGTATTAATATTAATCAATATTAGATCATCTTTGTTCTTTCAATTATTCAACTCCTTTGGATTTCTATTTTGCCAGCTTACCAGACAGCAATTGAAAAGGATATGCTAAATACAGAGGATTTTTTTATTCAAAAGGATTTGTTGTATATAGGTCAGTTTAACAGTGATGGTATAGGCTGTCAGCCAGGATATAAAAATAGAGTTCAGCAGTATCCTGAGACTCGCATACCCTGCAGAATGTCTCTTCAGTTTGTTTTCCCAGTAGAATCCCACTGAGTTTTTAATACCCAAACTTTATTGAACACATATATTTGTCAATATATTTCTGCCTGATGTTTACATAGGAAAAAATTGTATTTACATACCAAAAACTCAATTCAACATTTTTAACAAAACAACATACAGAGAAGTCTTAACTTACTTTCCAAATGTAAATGGTAGATTATCAGAATCACGTACGTTCACAGGGTCATGGGAACTACACATGCTACTGCATATGAAGCAACTGGCCTTTGCTGCTTTTGTTGCTGCTGCTTTTTTTTTTTTTTTTTGTGGTATGCGGGCCTCCCTCTGCTGCGGCCTCTCCCGTTGCGGAGCACAGGCTCCGGGCGCGCAGGCCCAGCGGCCATGGCTCACGGGCCCAGCCGCTCTGCGGCATGTGGGATCCTCCCGGACCGGGGCGCGAACCCGGTTCCCCT
>NC_041224.1:64592787-64606297 GCF_002837175.3 Physeter macrocephalus | reverse complement strand
CGGCACGTGGGATCCTCCCAGACCGGGGCACGAACCCGTGTGCCCTGCATCGGCAGGCGGACGCGCAACCACTGCGCCACCAGGGAAGCCCCGCTGCTGCTTTTTAAGGTATAATTTATATGTGGTAAAATATGCTCTTTTAAAAAAAGTGTACAGATCTGCAGTTTCGACAAACCTCACCACAATCAAGATAAAGAATATTTCTTTCATTCCAAAAATTCCCCTCTGTGCCCCTTTGTAGTCAACTCCTCCCCCACCCCTGCCACCTTGGCAACCTCTGATCTGTTTTCTGACCTATAAGTTCAGAAAAAACTATAAGTTTTGCCTTTTCAGAGTGACATATAAATGGAATCATACAGTAGATGGCCTTTTGAGTCTGGCTTCTTTCACTTAGCATGATGCATTTGAGATTCATTTGTATTGATGTGTGTATCATGGTTTGTTCCTACTTATTGCTAATAACCTTCCATTGCATGGATAGGCCAGTCCATTTATCCATTCTGCAACTGAGGAACATTGAGTTGTTTCCAGACTTTGATTCTTATGAATAAGTGCTATAAATTCACATACAGGTTTTTGTGTGAACATACATTTTCATTTCCTTTGGATAAATATCTCAGAGAGGGATTGCTGAGTCATGGGTTATTGTATGTTTCTCTTTATAAGATACCATTGAACTGTCTTCCAATGTGACTGTGCCATTTTACATTTCCACAAGTGATGAATGAAAATTCCTGTTGCTCCATGTCCTCATCAGCACGTGCTATTGTCAGCTTTAAAAAAAAAAAAGTTAGCTATTCTAATAGAAGCATAGTGCATTTCTCTGATGACTAATGAGGATAAGCATCTTTGTATGTGCTTTTTTGTCATCCATATATCTTCTTCAATGACATCTCTGTTTAAATCTTTTATCCATTTAAAGTTGGATTATTTATATTTTCTAATGTTGTGTTCTGAAAGTTCTTTATAGATTCCTGAGTCGAGTTCTTTATCAGATGTGTACCTTGAAAATATTTTTTCCCCTGTCTATGGCCAGTCTTTTCACTCTCTTAACAGTGTCTTTGGAAGAGGAGAAGTTCTCAATTTTGGTGATGCCCAATTTAGCAATCTTTTTTCTTTTATAGACTGTGTTTTTGGTGTCATACTTGAGAAATTTTTACCTAATTCAAAGTCAGAAATATTTTCTTTTAGAAGTTTTATAGGTTTAGATTTTTCACTTAAGTGTTAGATCCGTTTTGATTTAGACTTTATAATTTTGACAATCAAATGATGGTGTCTTAAGCATTTAACAAGCAAAAATGATAGTTGTTACATACATAGGCATTTTGCTATATTTCAGTTATGTTTTAGGAGATTACTTTAGAGTTTTGGGTTGTTACAGAATGGATTATCCCCATTTAAAATAATGATCAGTGTTTGGGAGCAGAACTTCTGGTTTTTCAGGAACATACTGTTGATGTTAAGTGAGATATGCTTGGTATTTTTTTTTAAGATTTTTTTTAATGTGGACCATTTTTTAAAAGTCGTTATTGAATTTGTTACAATACTGTTTCTGTTTTATGTTGTGGTTTTTTGGTCGCAAGGCATGTGGGATCTTAGCTCCCTGACCAGGGATAAAACCCACACCCCCTACATTGTAAGGCAAAGTCTTACCTGCTGGACCACCAGGGAAGCCCCTAGATATGCTTGTTTTTGTTAAGATGGGATTGTACCTCTCTAGCTCTCATGCAAAACGTTATTTTATGGAAGCATAAACTCTCTTTTCATAATTATTATTCAATAGCAGGGTCAGAATAAATAAGAATGGATGAAACTGTATTCAAGTCACTAAAATATGAGTTTATTTGCTTCATTTTAGTCCCACTGAACATCCTTGCTTACAAAACCAAGCTACTTCTCTAAAAAATGAGTGAAATTTTAATAAGCTGGAGGAAGCAGGTGCCCAGGGGAGAATGGATCTGTTGCACTGTCAGAAAACCCCTCTGCCAGCACACACACAGATAAAACATGCACGGCAGAAGGAATGAAAAGAATCAGCCAGCTAAGGAGATTCATACAGATTGTGTTTGCACCTGACAAAACTGTGAGTGGGTAAAGCATTAAATTCTTTTTTGTATTCATTTGCTGTTTTGTTTGAATTTTTTACTGTAAGTAACTCAGCTTGATGTGTTTCTTGCTGGAGATTTTCAATAAATCATCAAGAACTAAACATATAATCAGATAATTCCTCATGGCATTTATTCACTTATTTATTCTTCCATTTACTTAATGTATACTGGCACCTACTCCATGTTGGACATACAACAGTGAATAAGGAAGATGCAGTGCATTGGTTCAAGGGCACTTAGCAATTTGAGAGTGATGGGCAGTGGACAGAAGATTCAAACCTGGAGGATCTTGAAGAATATCTACCATAATCACTACAGGAATGAGGGTCTAGTGATAGGCACATAGTCATTGTAGAGTTGCTGGGAGCTCTAGGGGCTGCATCCAGCACAGGTTGTGCTGTGGCCCTGACAAGTTTGGGTGATGGGATCCCGAGAATGCTCAGGAGCAGGAGTGCATTTTCCCTTGTGTATTAGTTTTTTACTACTGCTGTAACAAAGTTCTACAAACTTCGTTGCCTAAAACAACACAAATATATTATTTTACAGTTCTGGAGGTCAGATGTCTGAAATGGGTCTCCTGGGCTAAAATCAGAGTGTTGGCAGGACTGTGTACCTTCTGGAGGCTCTAGGGGAGAATCTGTCTCCTTGCCTTTTCTGGTTTCTAGAAGCCACCTGCATTACTTGGCACATCATCCCCTTTCTCCAACTTCAAAGTTATTAGCAGAGTATCTTTAAACCTCTGACTCCAATACTCTTGCTCCCTCTTTCATTTCTAAGGACATTTGTGCTTACATTGGGTCCATCCAGATAATCCAGGGTAATCTCCCCATCTCAAGATCCTTAACTTCATCATATCTGTAAAGTTCCTTTTGCCATCTAAGGTAACATAGTCACAGGTCCTGGGAATTAGGATATAGACATATTTGGGGGGCCATTCTTCTGCCTACTAAACCTTGGGCTTCCTGGGCCTATCATTTGTCTCATGCCCTACAGATAGGCCTTGCATCTTTCATGATGCCCTGCACTCAGAAGTCCAGGACACTATTCTGGGTATCTGGAAGGAGGCAGGCCAGGAAGTCCATGGATATGTCATTAAATGTATAATCACTCCTGGTCCAAGAGATCATGTAGGAACTTACCTACAACTTCAAGAAAGCTGTAAAAGGCTGTCTTCCAGGCCATCCTAGATAGCCACTTTGCCCCTAAGCATGTCTTATCTGTGTATCGATCAGAGTAGTCTAGGTTATGTTGTGGTAACAATCCCCAAATGTTGATAGCCTATAACAACCAAGGTTTACTGGGTAAACCTGGTAAATCCGTATCCATCATGGATCAACAGGACTCTGCTCTGTGCTGCTTACTCAGAGACCAAGGTGGACAGAGCAACCACCATTGCAAACATCACCCATTGTCATGGCAGAAGGATGGAGAGAGATCACGGTGGGGGAGGAATGTCTTGCCCAGCAATTAAACACCTGGGCTTAGAAGTGACACATATCACTTCTGCTCACAATTCATTGGTCAAAACTAGTCAACTGGTCACACTAAAACACAGTGGGATCAAGAAGAGCAACCATGCCATGTGTCCAGAAGGCAGAGAATCGAGAGTATTTGGTGAATAGCATTAATGACTACTAGCTTAGTGTTTTCCACTGGTTCCTGATTTGAATGAGGCTTTGCTCCCTGCAAGGCCGCCTTTGTGAATCCTAGGAATGATCTGAGATCATCCAAAAGCTGGAGTCAAGTAGTAGCAAATGGTAGCCCATATCATTACCATGTCCACTCCTTGCAGGCATGGTTTATCTGGAGCTTCCCCTGCAAAAAAAGCCCCAGGATGTGGCAAAAATCTGATGTGCCCTTGAGCTCCTGCAGACCTGGGTAGAAGGCTTTTAAAACCAGTCCTTATACTTGGCAAGGTCTGTCCCAGTATAGCTCAGAGGTTGCAAGTTTGCTTGGTTCTTATCCAAGAGGGCTGTGAGGGTATTTGCATGGTCTTTTGATACCAGGACATTGGAGTGAAGCTGGCAGAGCCAGGGGATTCATTCCAGCTACATCTGATTATTAGCAGGAAATAAAAACATGAACATGAAGAGAGTGACATTACTAACCTCTCTTGGGTCCCTCCCGTCCAACTCCAGCCACCCACCTCAAACTCCACAGGTAAGACTCAAAGCATCTTATAGGTGAGAGGTTCCACTCCCACTCCCTACAAAACTCTGCCCCAAATGTGGATGCTCGAAAGATATCAATACATTCACCTGGACTGGGACCAGCTTGCACTGGGTGGTTTATGGGTGCTTTTGAGCCAGAGTCGAGCTCCCAAATTTGGAATGGATGGATTTTAACTCAAATCTCCTTGCATTTTGGTGAGCAGTCAAAACACTCTCTGGATCAGAGAGGAACTTGAGGTGGTTCGTGAAAATCTCAAGTAGAGTTGGTTAATTACTCTTCCCACATTTCTTCTAGAAGGACACAGGGCCCACCCAACTGGATCCCCAAGTACCAAACTTCACTATGGTAGTCAGGGTAGATGGTACCCAGCTCTACATCCTCATTGCATTCTCTCTGCGGCTGACTGCTTGGGGCTAAGAATAGAAAACCTGCTGTACTCCTGCCACTACGTCTCCTCAAACCGCTAGTAAGGCAACCCTGGTCCCAGTGCCTAGTAGCATTTTGAGTCAGTGGCTACAGTCCAAGCTGGTTCACTATGGCTCGCTCCTCAGAGATCCTGTTGGTGCAGCCAGCTGGCCTGGCCCTGACAGAGGGCCCTGGGTGCTGAATGGTATCTGCTTTGGTGGATCTCTTGGGAATCCAAGAGCCCTTGTGTGGGCTGTTGACAGCTTATGCAGGAAGACCCACCTCTAGGTTCCCCCATTAGGTGTGGGCAGACAAGCCTCTATTGGTATGATCTGATGGAAAATGACCCAGGTGCAGCCTACAAATCTCCACAGTTGCAAAGAAACCTGGCTAGAAGGACCGCAGAGCACAGAGTAGCAGGGACTCTGGTATTGGAGCCATCATGGTCAGTGGGCATGGCTTATGGGTGGCTTAAGGTAAACAGCTGGACCCTGGCCTCACCCTTGTCCTCAGCTAGTGAAGGCCTCTCTACCTGGAGAAGTTTATGCTTTCCTCCTCCTCAGAGCCTATACTGAGTACCTCCAAACCCTAGGATAGATCTTCCTTAGCATGCAGCCAATAGGACAACTCTGGAATGGTGGGTTCTTGGCTCTATACCCCATGTGAGCTCCAGCTCTGAACTCTGGAGGCGTGAACTTGAGTCTCTAAAAACTTAGTGGAGGAGATTTTTTTCTCAATAACTGAAACTAATGTATATTTTCATATTGGTAAATGCAGAATTTACAGATATTGAATCAGGGCCAATCTCTTGGCTGGCAAATGAATTTTGAAATATCTTTGAAAAAAATGGACATAGATGGCCCAGGAAAAAAATCAGTTTCCTCCTGTGGAATCTACCACAAGGTCTAGGGGACACTGGCCACAAAGCTCTTTCACATTCTGTCTGTGTAGACTACAGTTTCCAAGCAATGCGTGAACTAAGCTTAACCAGTGGGTTGAAAGAAAGAATTTCTCTTTACAGAAGCATTTTTTTTTTTTTTTTTTTTTTTTTGTGGTACGGGGGCCTCTCACTGCTGTGGCCTCTCCCGTTGCGGAGCACAGGCTCCGAACGCACAGGCTCAGCGGCCATGGCTCACGGGCCTAGCCGCTCCGCGGCATGTGGGATCCTCCCGGCCCGGGGCATGAACCCGTGTCCCCTGCATCGGCAGGCGGACTCGCAACCACTGCGCCCCCAGGGAAGCCCTATAGAAGCATTTTAGCAAATAAATGAAAACCAAAAGCTAGAAGGTCACCATTTTGCAACCCTTTATAAAACAGATGAAATAGATCAGACAGTGACACTCAATGGCTGTTAATATTGCACACAAAAAATACAACCCTTTAGGGCTTCCCTGGTGGCGCAGTTGTCGAAAGCCCGCCTGCCGATGCAGGGGACACGGGTTCGTGCCCTGGTCCAGGAAGATCCCACATACCGTGGAGCGGCTGGGCCCGTGAGCCATGGCCAATGAGCCTGTGCATCCAGAGCCTGTGCTCCGCAACAGGAGAAGGCCACAACAGTGAGAGGCCTGCGTACCGAAAAAAAAAAAAAATAGGACCCTTTATAAAACAGATGAAATAGTAGATCAGACATTGACACTCAATGGCTGTTAATATCGCACACAAAAAATACAAACAGAATTATGGACTCCCTGATGGAAAAACACAACACCATTTATAAAGTATTCTTGTTTAAAAAAAAAAATCAAACCTGAACTCATTGAAATTCTTTACCAAATGAAAGAAAATATAAGGGACAGAGGAACATGCTCAATAATACCATAGGGATGCAATCAGCAAAATCCAGGCTGCAGGAAACCCTACAATTCAGACGGGATCGGGCGCGTTCAGGGTGGTATGGCCGTAGACGGAAACCCTACAATTCAAATGGCTGAGTTTCTTCAGTAAATAAATTTTGAGAGAAAAAGAGAAGCTACATGGAAAAAAAGAAAAAAGACTTCTAAGCCACGTAAACCAATTATGATATGTGGATCTTATCTGGATCCTCACTTGAGCAAATATAAAAATAACACATTGGGAAATTTTAATACTGACCGGACATTTGGAGACATTAGGAATCGTTTATTGTTATGTGTAATAATGGGATTGCATCCAAAAAAGTCTTTCTCATTGGCGATATATGCTAAACTATTTACAGATTAAATGATATCTGAAATTTGCTTCAGAATCATCCCAGTAAAATGAGAGATGAGGAGTGGAGGTGAAAGTAAGTGGGTATAAAATTGAAACAAGATTGGCCATGAATTGATAATTGTTAGAGCTGGGTGGTGGGTTTATGGTATATGGGGGATCATTTCACTATTCTCTCTACTTTTGTATATCCTTGAGATTTTCTAGAAGGAGAAGGAAAAGAGGAGGAAGGCGGAGGAAGAATGAATCAGGTGGTAGTGCAGGGGGTCGAGCAGAGGAGACTGGCAGCAGGGGTGTGGCTGGGGGCTGTCAATTGGCAAGAGGCTCATGGGGTTAGACTCCAGAGATCAGCATCTGTGGGCTTCCTTGCTGGCTGGGTGGTGCGAGAGGGCCTGCAAGACTGGAAGCTCTCCTCCCACCTTCTCCGCAATAGCAAAGCAGCTCTGAGTCTGTGTGAACAGGGAAAGCCTGCCATCTGTACTTCCATTTCAAAATGAGAATTAACCACCCTTTTCCCTGGAAATTACCAGAATGTTTCTCCCAGGTGGGAACTATCTGGTTCTCCCTTTGGCAGAGGGCAGAATTTTCAGCACTGTGCTCTCAGAAGAGATCATGAATCCAGAAAAATTCTCAGTAGAACTGAAGGCAGCTCAGGGCCCCTTGATAAAAAGTATTTGAAATGCAGGGAACTGAGAGAAGGAAAATCAAAGCCTGAGACTGAACCAGGAATTAGACCAGCTCCTGGAATATATTTAAGTCAGATCAATCCATGAGGGAGTTTTAGTCACAGATCACTTTTTCTCTCCCACAACCCGTGGCTGGAATCCTAGCCCTTCAATCAGCTCACCAGAAATGCAGCAACATCCATCTTCTAAAATGCTTTATCACAGTTTTGCAAAGTCCTAGTATATCCCCACCTGCCTCCCTTGTGTGTTTATTTACATATTGATTTATTTATTCCTCTCTCTACAGCAGCAAGCCTCTTGAGATTGTACTATTTATTTTTAAGATTAAAAAAAATTTTTTTAATTGAAGTATAGTTGATTTACAATGTTTCAGGTGTACAGCAAAGTGATTCAGTTATATATATACATCTATTCTTTTTAGATTCTTTTCCATTATAGGTTGAGATTATACCATTTTATTTACAAAGGTATTGGGGTCGTGCATCCGGACCATGGAGTCAGGGAGAAGGCCATCCTTTGCATGTGCTGAGCTGCACAGATCAGTCTTGTCAAAAATCACGTGTAGGGAGGGAGTGTGAGGATGCAGCCTCCAGCCTGCTGACTCCCTTGGTCATCTTGCTGCCAAAGGAAAGAGCTTGCACAAGAGGGAAGTCCAGGAGAAGAAAGAAACGGGAATGAAACAGCAAGTAAAGTGATAGCAAAAGCCGCAGGGAACTCTGGGTAGGACATCACCAGGACCCCACCAGGCTGAGGAGTCGGGTATCCCTACTGCAACCCCAAATGGTCCAGTGTCCCCAACAGCAGGGAGTCTGCCTCATCTGCTGTCAGGGCCTGCACAGCGCAGGCCCCTCTGATTCCCCACAAACTGCTTCCCAGACAGAGAGGACTGCTAGAGGAAAGAAGAAAGGAAGCAAGAGAAAAGGAGAACACACAAGAAAAGGGCCTGGAAGAAACTGAGATGAGGGAGAGAAATCTGTCCCCTGGCAAAGGCCCCGGGCTGCATGAAAAAGACTTCCAGCACTTTTTATAGACGACCTTTTTTTTTTTTTTTTTTTTTTTTTTTTTTTTTTGTGCTAGAAAAAAAAATGCAAATCTGTCCCCTGGCAAAGGCCCCGGGCTGCATGAAAAAGACTTCCAGCACTTTTTATAGACGACCTTTTTTTTTTTTTTTTTTTTTTTTTTTTTTTTTTTTGTGCTAGCAAAGCAAATGCTGGAAAACTCCCTTCATTCTGATTAGCATTCTTATCACTACATTTCCTCTCTCCTCTCTCTCAGTCTCAGGAGCACTTTTATTTTTAAGGGAAGGATTAGCTGAGACACAGAGATGACATCTTCTCAGGGATCACAAAGGAATTCTCACTGGCATTGTGTTGGACAAACACATGCTGTCCACCGCCACTGCTTCTGGCCAGCTGACTGGTCAGACTAGAGAAGCTGAGGGTGCCCGGAACTTGGCTTTCAACTTTCTTTTCAGGGTGGAGGCTCTGAGACTTCAATGTTTAAAAGGAGATGTTTGTGTTTGCGTGGGATGGGTTTGAGGAGGACAGCCTCGTAGGAGGACGTCAACTCAAGGCTGGGGCAGCTTTCTGGGCAGGACGTGTGTGTTCCAATTGTGGCTTGAACTTCCAACTGAGGTTTGGAGTTGAAACCCGAATTTGTCCACTTCTTAAAGGGCCAGTTCTCACGCAGCACCAGTGGGACAGTCTGATGAACTCAGCTGTCTTGGCTGAAGGCTCTGAGACAAAAACCTTCCCCACCAAAGGCTGCATTCTTGAACCTGCTGCCTCAGAGGTTTGAAGGGAAAGTAGCAAAATGAAACTCATCCAGGGAAAGTTCAAGCTAATACATCTTGGCAAACATAATGAAAAACACAGACAGTTGCTTTAAGAGAGGAGCCCAGAAAGAGGTCAAGTTCTGCTGAGAGAGGCAGAGCAGCAATTAGATGGGAGCTTATGTTGCAGCGTGGCGGCAAAGGGGTCAGAGAGAGGATAGGACATTCTGCATCTGATTTCAGGAAGG
The DNA here is from genome assembly GCF_002837175.3 of Physeter macrocephalus. Classification (NCBI taxonomy): domain Eukaryota; kingdom Metazoa; phylum Chordata; class Mammalia; order Artiodactyla; family Physeteridae; genus Physeter; species Physeter macrocephalus. The sequence goes on along the minus strand of NC_041224.1, from coordinate 64,596,720 downwards.
GGGCACCTCGTCACCCTGCCACAGCAGTGCTGAGCTTGGTTCTGGGAGAGCAAATCTGGAGCTGCAGAATCCCAGGGCACTGATAGGGCCGGGATGGAGAAGCACTGAGCAGGGCTGGATTTATGGGGCCACGTTCAAGAGCTCAGTGTGGCTTGTGTTGCTTGGCTGAGAGGAGAGTCAAGGTTTTATGCTAGTGATGGGTCCAGCCACATGTATACAGGGAAGGAGGAGAGTTACTTTACTCTGATTCAAGGTTTCAGAATGAAGAGTTCTCATTGGAATGTATAAAATAAAATTTTCAGCAAAATCAATGACACCGCCGCATTCTATCAGCTTGTGGAATACTCTTCTGAGGGAAGTGTTGGAAAAATAATGTTAGGAGATATTTCCAATTATAGAGGGGAAATTAGTACCAGATTCACAAATTACATATCCAGGACCAGCTGGAACATAATAGCCACATGTTATCTTAGATATAGGATCAACCAACTGGAGAAAGAATCTGAGGAATCGAGATCAGAGGTGTGATTTCCACCCAAGCAGTCTGGGTAACCACCACACTCCCCAGCCCCCCAATCCCTCCACAGGCTTATGCTAAGACAATTACTGGGACCAGAGAATAGAGGAAAGCCCATTTATATGCTTTGCTTTGACTCTCAGTATTTTTTAATTTGCTGCTATTTACCAATAACTTTTTTTTTTTGAAAAATTGGTTCTTAAAGGGAAAGAATTATATATCTCCTGTTCTCCCATTAGGAGCTATATTTCAGAATAACCAAATAGCCTCAGTTGAGAGGCAAAGCTGTTTTTTACAGAAAAATGCAAGCTTATAAATTAAAAAGGAATGATAGAATTGGCAAGTTTCCATTTTGCAACCCCCTATTGGGATAATTGATTCAGACGAGGATCATCAGTGGGTGCTCAAACCATCCAGAGAAAGTTTGATAGTGAATTACATATTGACAAGGTACCAATTATCACCCTATAGTTTACTTGCTAGTTCCAAGGAGGGGGAAACCTTACTTTGCAGTGAAGGGATCAAGCCATCACCACTTTAACCCAGTGATCAATGTTGGCATTACTAACAGTAGGCCAAGCCAACATTACAGTTGACCCTGAGAGGTGCCAAACCCAGTGCAGTGGGAAATCCATGTATAGCTTAATTTTTTTTTGATATCCCTAGGCTACACAGTTCATCTGTGAGTTTTTTCCAGTTGTCATAAGTGTCCAAAAAGAATTCCAATATGCTTATTGTAAAAAACTCACAAATAAATTGACCCACACAGTTCAAACCCATGTTGTTCAAGGGTCAACTGTATATGCCTCCTGGTGGGATGCAGTGCTAAGTACACAGCATCATCTATGAGGTTTTCTGGATAAAAATATTTAACCTGAATCACAGCAGGACTTTAGATTTAACTTCCATCTCAGGGAGGCAGGAACATGTTAGGTGTCACCTCAATGAAGCAATGAGGCAAATCCAAAAGATGGGATATTCTGCAGTATCTTCAGTAAGTCAGTGTCATAGGAAAAAGGAGTGGGGTGTGAGTTCTAGATCAAAAGAGACTTAGAAGAGCTAATTACCAAATGATCCTTTATTTGGTCCTGGAGTGAGCAGATCAGCTGTAAAGGGTATTTTTAGGAATAAGGAAGAAATCTGAATACAGACTAGGTATTATTTGATTTTTAGGAATTATTGCTAACTTTGTTGGGTATGATAATGATATCATGGCTATGGAGGAAAATGTCCTTTTTAGAGAAGCATACTATATATAATATCTAAGAATGAAGTGTTATGACTTTTACAATGTATTACAAAATACTTAAGAAAAAAGGTAAGCAAAATAAAAAAATGTTGCCGCTGACCATAGGAAACAATGAGAACAAATTCTCCCCTGCAAATATTTGTTGGCTACATGCTGGGTATACAGCAGTGAACAAGATGGGCACATGGGTCCCACTCTCATGAAACTTAGAGTTCAGAGGAAAAGGTCAGGAAAACCCAATAATGATAATAATAAAGACAACCATTATTTAGCATTTGTTATGTGCCAGTGTAAGAGTGCTTACCTGCAGGACCTTATATAATCCTCCCAATCGCTCTATGAAACGGGTCCGCTTATGCTTCAGCAATTGGAGCTCAGAGAGGTATGTCACGAATCGCAAGGCACAGAGCTGGTGAGTGGCTGAACCAGCTCCTAAATCTTAGATTTGTGTGTGCTGGTCCTGGCTGCTCCCCAAGTGTGTGGCAGGAAGTCCCTGTGACTCTGTAATGTCTGAGCATGGATTTACACTGCCTCCTTTTCTCTACTTCCGCCTCTTTTCTCTTGTAGTTGTAAAATGACCTCGATCTTGGCTGTCAACCAAAAGATAAGTGCTGTTTCATTTATAGAAATGATATAAAAAGTAAAAGAATAAAAATGCAGTGCTTCTCATTTCTAAACTCTTTGAAACTGCCTGGATTCCTCCTTGGTCTCTGCTAGAACCTGCATTTTCAACTTCCTCTAGTTAAGACTACTTTCTCCTCAAACACATTATGATAAATAAATAAGATAAATATATTTATCTATAACTGACTATTCAGTTATTTAATGCTATGGATGGTCTTCAGTTATTTTACTTGCTAGCATGAAGCAAAATTGTTCCCCATATTGAAAGAATATGCAGCTTTTCTCTACATTATGCCTCTAAGAGCTAGAACTGGACCTTGACCTCCACTTGGCCGTCACTGGTTATCAAATATTTATTCAGTATCTATTATGTGCCACGTACTATACTATATTTGTAACATGGTTTCCTTGGCCCTCCAGGTTCCTCAGGACTGCTTTACAAACAAGGTTTGCAAATCCTGGCTCATTTGCAAATTGGGAATGGCTTGAATACTGACCATATATGTGCTTAGGGCTAGCACTCAGTGTCCATAGGGAAGTCAGGTTTTATGAGCCTGTCACCACTGCATGATGCATTGCCAAGGGCAGACACCTTTATGGCATTATGGTAACTAGTTTCTGCAATAGAGGCTCCTCCTATCAGAGGAGGTGTGGTGGGTCCCAGGCAGCTCCCAAAAGCTCAGCCGTTCCCTGGGCACCGACAGCAGTGTTGCAGTGAGAGGGCTATGACAAGGGGCACCGGGAAACCCCCCAGCCAGGGATCATTGGCAGTTCAATTGGAGACAGATATGTAGTGTCCCCATCCTTGGGCATCTAAAGCCACCTTATTTGTGGCTTTTTTTCTCTTCCGCTTATGCCCTTAGGAGCTCTATTGATGTTAGTGGATTTCCATATCCGAGAGGGACTTGAAGAGCTCCAGAGGTTAAAGGATTTATTCCTTGTTAGCCAGGAAGTCCGAGGCACAACAAGAAAGGCACATCTCAGCACTCCGGCCACGCATTAGATTCTGTCTTAGTTACAGCCGGAGGACTCCAAGTTTCCTTGTGCCATTAAAGGAAATACTCAGTGCGGCTGCACAGGCTTTGGCATGTGTGAAATTTCACACCTCAGAGATAGCACTTCTGTGTGTGTCCGGGCTGCTTTCTTGCATGTTAGGTTTTTAAAAAGTGTCAGTTATTCTATACCAAGACCTTTATCATAAATTATTTAATTTCTTTCCAGAAAAACATTTCACCATTCTCCATCTTGTTAATCACCTAGCTAGTCACAGAAGCAACTGCTGTGGTTTTTTGTGGGGTTTTTTTTTTCCCACTTTTAATTTTTTATTTTTTTTAACATCTTTATTGGAGTATAATTGCTTTACAATGGTGTGTTAGTTTCTGCTTTATAACAAAGTGAATCAGCTATACATATACATATATCCCCATATCTCCTCCCTCTTACATCTCCCTCCCACCCTCCCTATCCCACCCCTCTAGGTGGTCACAAACCACCTAGCTGATCTCCCTGTGCCATGCGGCTGCTTCCCACTAGCTATCCACCC
>NC_041224.1:64591938-64592509 GCF_002837175.3 Physeter macrocephalus | reverse complement strand
TGAACATTGTGGTACATGACTCTTTTTGAATTATGGTTTTCTCAGGGTATATGCCCAGTAGTGGGATTGCTGGGTCGTATGGTAGTTCTATTTGTAGTTTTCTAAGGAACCTCCATACTGTTCTCCATAGTGGCTGTATCAATTTACATTCCCACCAACAGTGCAAGAGTATTCTTTTCTCCACACCGTCTCCAGCATTATTGTTTGTAGATTTTTTGATTATGGCCACTCTGACTGGTGTGAGCTGATATCTCATTGTAGTTTTGATTTGCATTTCTCTAATGATTAATGATGTTGAGCATTCTTTCATGTGTTTGTTGGCAATCTGTATATCTTCTTTGGAGAAATGTCTATTTAGGTCTTCTGCCCAATTTTGGATTGGGTTGTTTGTTTTTTTATTATTGAGCTGCATGTGTAGCTTACACATTTTGGAGATTAATCCTTTGTCAGTTGCTTCATTTGCAACTATTTTCTCCCATTCTGAGGGTTGTCTTTTCGTCTTGTTTATGGTATCCTTTGCTGTGCAAAAGCTTTTAAGTTTCATTAGGTCCCATTTGTTTATTTTTGTTTT
>NC_041224.1:64590611-64591416 GCF_002837175.3 Physeter macrocephalus | reverse complement strand
ATAATTTTCTGCATACAGGTCTTTTGTCTCCTTAGGTAGGTTTATTCCTAGGTATTTTAATCTTTTTGTTGCAGTGGTAAATGGGAGTGTTTTCTTAATTTCACTTTCAAATTTTTTATCATTAATGTATTGTCTCTTGTAATAGTCTTTATTTTAAAGTCTATTTTGTCTGATAAGAGAATTGCTACTCCAGATTTCTTTTGATTTCCATTTGCATGTAATATCTTTTTCCATCCCTTGACTTTCAGTCTGTATGTGTCCCTAGGTATGAATTGGGTCTCTTGTAGACTGCATATATATGGGTCTTGTTTTTGTATCCATTCAGCCAGTCTATGTCTTTTGGTTGGAGAATTTAGTCCGTTTACATTTAAGGTAGTTATTGATATATATGTTCCTATTACCATTTTCTTAATTGTTTTGGGTTTGTTATTGTAAGTCTTTACTTTCTCCTGTTTCCTGCCTAGACAAATTCCTTTAGCATTTGTTGTAAAACTTGTTTGGTGGTGCTGAATTCTCTTAGCTTTTTCTTGTCTGTAAAGGTTTTAATTTCTCTGTTGAATCTGAATGAGATCCTTGCTGGGTAAAGTAATCTTGGTTGTAGGTTTTTCCCTCTCATCACTTTAAATATGTCCTGCCACTCCCTTTTGGCTTGCAGAGTTTCTGCTGAAAGATCAGCTGTTAACCTTATGGGGATTCCCTTGTATGTTATTTGTTTTTTTTCCCTTGCCGGTTTTAATATTTTTTCTTTGTTTTTAATTGTTGATAGTTTGATTAATATGTGTCTTGGCATGTTTCTCCATGGATT
>NC_041224.1:64561104-64590457 GCF_002837175.3 Physeter macrocephalus | reverse complement strand
CTATCATTATTCTGAATTCTTTTTCAGGTAGACTGCCTATTTCCTCTTCATTTGTTTGGCCTGGTGGGTTTTTACCTTGCTCCTTCATCTGCTGTGTGTTTCTCTGTCTTCTCATTTTGCTTAACTTACTGTTTTGGGGGTCTCCTTTTCACAGGCTGCATGTTCGTAGTTCCCATTGTTTTTGGTGTCTGACTCCAGTGGCTAAGGTTGGTTTAGTGGTTTGTGTAGGCTTCCTGGTGGAGGGGACTGGTGCCTGTGTTCTGGTGGATGAGGGTGGATCTTGTCTTTCTGGAGAGCAGGACTGCTTCTGGTGGTGTGTTTTGGGGTGTCTGTGACCTTATTATGATTTTACGCAGCAGGTGGGGTTGTCTTCCTGTCTTGCTAGTTGTTTGGCATAGGGTGTCCAGCACTGTAGTTTGCTGGTTGTTGAGTGGAGCTGAGTCTTAGCATTGAGATGGAGATCTCTGGGAGAGCTTTCACCGTTTGATATTACGTGGAGTCAGGAGGTCTCTGGTGGACCAGTGTCCTGAAGTTGGCTCTCCCACCTCAGAGGCCCGGGCCTGACACCTGGCCAGAGCACCAAGACCCTGTCAGCCACACGGATGTTCGCAGGGCGTGGTTCCATCCTGAAGGGTCATAGAGCTCCCTGTAGTTGGTCACGTCAGACTCAGATCAGAGCTTAGACTTCTGTATTCTGTTTTATTTATAGAGAACATCATATTGTAAGCATGCCCTTTCTGTCAAATAATTTTCAAAAACATTATTTTTAATGGCTGCATAATTATTCAGTGATTGAATTAACCATAATCTATCATTTAACCAACCTCTAACCATGTAGGTGGTTTCCAGTATTTTACTATCATAAAATATACTTTGTTGAATACCCTCAATATGAATTTTTGCCCTACCAGGTTTATTTCCTTAGAATAAATTTCTTGGGTGGAATTTTTGCATCAAAAGGAATGCACTCTTAAAAGTCCTTTATCCTCCAGAAGCCTTGGTAACTCACCCTTCTGTCAGAAAAGTGTTGTCCATTTGATGGTACTAGGCCATTTTACAAATATATTTTTTAAAGCTCTCCCAATTTAATAGACATAAAATGATGTCTCTGTATTGTTCTAAGACTATTTGATTATTGGTGAAGCTATGCCTTATCATATCATAAGTTTCGTTTCTGGGCAGAAAAATAATTCTTTCAAGCTTTGGTTCTATTTTATCGTTATGATTTATTACAGGGTTTATTCTTAAGTTCCCTGTTAAAAAATAAGGAAATTTTCAAAACTATTACTTAAAAAGTGTTAATTGTGGAGGATTTTCAAATGTTGCTAATTATCATAGACGTGCTTAGGTTCATTCAGCAACAATTTTCATACATAGGAAAAATGCCCACAGTATTTTTGCAAAGACTATTACAGTTTGCTTTTGAAAACACTTTCCCCAAACACTTCATAGGTGGTCTTGCTTCTGGTGTTTCAAATATAGGTTTTCCCCAATGTTCTGCACTCAGTCCTCTCCTTTTGTCTTGAAATTAAAGTCAGTAAGCCGTATCTACCTGCTACTTTGTGCTTCACCAAAACAAGACAAGACATGGGCCTTAGCTTATAGAGGCTTACAATTTATATAGATGCCAATATATAGAACTAAATTAAAATGCCTATAGGGGCACGTGTTTTTGTAGGGGTATAAGATGCTGGAAGGCCACTGGAGGGTGTGTTACACCACCCATGAGGATTCATGGAGGCTTCTTATGCTGGATTTTGGAAGACAAGGCAGATTTTTTTCCCAGAGTGACTAAAAAAATATTTCTGGTCTCATATGCTCTTGTAGAACCTTTGCACTCACCTATGAAGGTTGGAATCTATGTCCCTTCCCCTTGAAAACCTGAGTGGGCCTTTGTGATTGCTTTGAGGAACAAAATGTAGCAAAAGTAATGTTGCATGACTTCTGAGGTTAGGTCATAAAAGGTGATGTGGCTTTCTCCTGGCTCTGTCTCTCTTGAGACATGAACACTTTTGGAGCCACCGTGTGAGAAGTCTGGCTACCCTGGACACCTGAGCCACCATGCTGGAGAGATGACAGAGAGGGGGTGAGGCGGAGAGAGAGACGCCTGAAGAGCCCCTGCTGTTCCAGGCCGCACCTGTGGGATTCTTCCCAGCCTGAGCTCTAGACGTGTGAGGGAGAGGAACCACCTTCATTATTAGGGATGATTAGTTCATCCCTAATCACCACCTGATTACAACTATAGTTGACCTTTGAACAACACAGGGAATTAGAGGAGTGGAGTCAAAAATCTGCCCCTAACTTATAGTCGGTCCTCTGTATTCAGGGTTCCTCTGTATCTGCAATTCAACCAACCATGAATTGTGTAGTGTTCACTGTTGAAAAAAAACAGCATATAAGTGTACCTGTGCAGTTCATACCTGTGTTGTTCAAGGGTCAATAGTACTTGAGACATCCTGAGCAAGAACCACCCAATTAAGCCCAATCAATCCACAGAACCATTAGAGTTAACAATAAAGTGACTGTTGTTGTTTTAAGCCACTAATTCTGAGGTTACTTGTTACCCAACAATAGCTAACTGCCCCACCAGATGTGGGAGAAAGAGCATTCCAGGCAAAGGGACAATCTGGGTATTTTTCCCTTTCAGCTTGCTTTCTGTTTTGTTTCCAGCTGTCCTTTCTATGCAGATAACTCCTATAGCTGCAACTTTAATTCTCCCCTCTCCCAAACTGATGTGCAATAGTCCCAACTGCTTACTGGACAGCTCTATCTAGGTATCTTACCCGAAATGCCAACTCAATATACCACAAAAGGAACTCAAAATGATCTCCTAGGAACATATTTTCCTATGTTCAGTATTTTTGTTAATGGCACCCCTACAGTCCCAGTCAGCTAAGCTGTTCACTTTGGTGTTTTCATTGATTTTTTTCCCGCTACCCAAATTTGACATCCAATCCTTTCCTACATCCTGCAATTCTACTTCCATAATACAGTTGACCCTGAACAACATGGGTTTAAACTGTGCAGGTCCACTTATACGTGGATTTATTTCAATAGCAGATAGTACACTACACGATCCTAGGTTGGTTAAAACCGTAGATGTGGAGATGGAGGGTCAACTAGAAATTATAATAAATGTGGATTTTCAACTGCAGCGAAGTGTTGGTGCTCCTAACCCTTGCATTGTTCGGGGGTTGACTGTATTTTGTATCTGTAGTAATACTGCCATCACCATGTTTTCGTACCTACTTCAAGTTTATTTTATTTATTTATTTATTATTATTTACTTTGGCTGTGCTGGGTCTTAGTTGTGGCACATGTGATTTTTGTTGCGGCATTCGGGCTTCTTAGTTGTGGCATGCAGGCTTCTTAGTTGTGGCATGCGGGCTTCTTAGTTGCAGAATGCGAGCTCTTAGTTGCAGCATGCGTGTGGGATCTAGTTCCCCGACTAGGGATTAAACCCCAGCCCCCTGCGTTGGGAGTGCACAGTCTCACACACTGGACCACCAGGGAAGTCCCTTAACCTACTTCAAGTTTAGATCCCTCACATGGCCCAGACCAATACCCCCAAACTGGTCTCCAGTTTCCTCCATTCTCTGCTGCCTTGATGGTTTTACCACAGAGCAACTCTAATCATGTCATATTTTGCTCACAAGCCTCCAGTAACCTCTTACTCCTTCTCCCCCACCCCTCTTACCAATGTATGGAACAAGTAAGAAAAAACAAACAAACAAGGAGGATGTAAGGCTTCCGATTTGAGCAGATAATGAAATGATACTCAGTTGGAGGGTAAGGAAGGCAGATTAAAAAGTAGAAGGCCTTCTGTATTTTCTGTCAGTCTCCACTCACCCCAGCATTGTGTAAGTGTCCTACATTCCTGGGGATTTGTCACCTGCCTGGGTCATATTCCTCCTAGTCACCAGTCATTCCCTCTTCCGTCTACATGGCCAGCTCAGGGTGGGACTGGAAAGGGGTTCTGGGAGGAGCATGGAACCAGCCTTGAATGGTGGCTGAAAGCTAGGGAATAGGAATGGTCTGCAGTGTACATCCAAGGGTCTAGCACAGTCCTTGGAAGAAGATCAGTGCCAGAGAGGCATAGCGGAGAGTCAAGAGCAAGATCCTTAGGAAATACAACTAGGTCTGAGGCCAAGGAGAGTGTGGGCAGAGAGTGAGATTATAAGCACAGAGTAGTTGCCTGGGGTGGAGCAGAGGAGATGGTGAGGATGAGTAGGGAGTAAGTGATGGTCCATGAAGAAATGAGGTGGGTGAGATTCACTGCCTAGGGCATCAGGCTGGGCTCTCTCCAGGGAATCTTGACACGCTTTTCCCTCTGTGTCTTAAAGTGGAAGCTGCAAAGCACCTGATCCCATCCTTATTCTTTCTTGGATGAAAGGACTGAGTGGTTGGCATCAGCAGAGCAGGGCAAAAAGAGTAAGAAGTGGGATGACAGCAGAGTGCCAGGAGGAGAACTGACCAGCAGGCTGGCCAAGCATTCCAACTTCTAAGATCAACCATCAGGCCCACAGTTCTGGTGCCTTCAACAATTTGAAGAAATGGCAAGAAACCTTCCTCCTCTGGTTGAGTAGGTCCTAGGAAGTTCCAGTATGGAGCACCCAATATAGGGGTCAGATTATGTGAGGCAGGGAGAGCTTGCAGGAGACTCTATACAGACCATGACAAAGGTTGTCCTTCTGAAAAATGCCATGCCTGGGAAGCTTGAGGTTAGCAAGGGCTATATGGATGGTGGGTGGGGGGGCATCCGCCAAGGGTTGAGTAGGACGGGTATTTCAATCATTTAGTACTCATCAACAGCTTTTAGCTGACTTCTTACTGAGCTACATCCTACACCAGTCTAGGGAAATAATGGAGAAAAAGCACAGTCCTTGGCCTCAAGAAATTCAGTGTATTAGGGGAGTCAGACCAATAAAAAGTGATTTCAGTGCAGTATGAGGCAGGCAGGGAAGCCTCAGGTGGGACACTTTACTCTGACCTGTGTGTCAGTGAAAACTTCCTGGAGAGAATCTTGATAATTTCTTGAACCTAGGAAACCATCTGTGTTCCCCTAACCCAGGTTAGAAATTTCTCAGCACAGAAATTTGGCACCAGATTTGGTTTTTGCATTTTAGGAATTTAGGATGTCCTTGACATTTCAGGGAGCAACTCACCCCAGCAATTACAGGCCAGGAGGTCTCAAAGTAGCTGTACCCTTGCAGGTCTCTGGCCGAGTGGCTCGCACTGGGTGATATGTCCCTCCACTGGTGGGTGTGGTCATCTCGAGCTCACAGTGGCTGGGCACCTGATTTTCAAGAAAACAAACGTGGGTAGATAAGTACCCATACCGTCCATCCCCAGAAATCTGGGGCAGCCACTGGGCTGAGAGCAGAAGCAGATGAAGTAGCCCATGCTGTACTCCTCACACGCCAGCACAGCCTCTAACTCCTTCCTGGCTCCCCACCTGGCCCAGAGGAAGAACAGTTGCTAGCCTGACAGGTCAGAGTCCAGAACATTCATTGGGCCACATTTTTTTTTTTTTTTGCGGTGCGCGGGCCTCTCACTGTTGTGGCCTCTCCTGCTGTGGAGCACAGGTTCTAGAGTGCAGGCTCGGGCCCCGAAGCCACGTCCCCCGCATGGGCAGGGGGCCTCCCAACCACTGAGCCACCAGGGAAGCCCCATTGGGCCACATGTTATTGAAAAGCAACGTTACTGTTCTTTAAAGGTACCCACTCTAGGTTCCACTTTCTCTCTCTTTCTTCCTGACTTGGTCCTAGGAAGGTCTTCGTCTTTGGGGCCTACTGTGCTTGTGCTTCCTGCCTGTATGCGGTAAGCAGCCCCAGAACAAACATGGCCACGGCTCTCTCTCCCTGAATAGGTAAATGAGTCAGATTTCGGCCCGCTCACTCTTTGGCATGTGTACCTGCATTTGCTGCCCCTAGATTTAGATTCAGGAAGAGGGAAGTGGAGGATCTTGAGACCTCAGCCATCTCATACAATCATCGTTGCACCAGCTTCTTCATTTTCGTGTCTGCCACTAACAAAGCTGATTTTTAAAGTGGCACTTTTTAGTTCTCATCCTTCTACTGTTCCTTATATGGGCTCCAAAGGAGCAGGCTGATTGGCAGGATAGTATCAATATTTTAGCCTTCCTGGGTCCCTGCTTATAATACCATTATAATATTTATAATTCCACTGAAAACTTACCCCTGGCCTTTAAGGTTAAAGGGAAGGCAGAGCTTTCTGTTTATGGGCACATTGGACCAAAGCCCAAAGTCCTTGGGATCCTCCCAGGCATACTGGCTCAGCTTCAGGAAACAACAGTAAGCAGACAGATTGGGCAGCTCAGGGCCTGGGGTGAAAGTAACAGCCTTGCCTTCAGCTCTCCAGAGGCAGGAGACTGTGCCAGTTGCTCAGCCTTTCCTGGAGCATGATGCACTGTGGCATGAGTCTGGCAAGGTTTTCAGCTGGGAGGTCTGGACCAATTGGTCCCGAGGAGGTGGGTGTGTGTGGAGAAGGGGGTTGGGAGGTGGCAGGAATCATGCAAGTCTTTCTTGGACTGATCTCTGAGGGGCCTTTTACTCCTGAATGAATCCTGGCCAAAAAGGTCATAGTAGGCCAAATAATGGCTTCCAAAAATGACTACACCTCATCCCTGGAACATATGAATATGTTAAGTTATGTGGCAAAAGGGACTTTTATGTAGTTAAGATTATTATAGTTTTTAATTAATTAAGATGTGATTAAGCTTATGGATCTTAAAATGGACGATTATCCTGGATTATCCAGGTGGGCTCAGTGGAATCACATAGCCCTTAAAGTAGAAACTTTCCCAGCAGAAGAGAAGGCATGAAAGATAAGGCATGAGAAGGACTTGAACTTCTGTTACTGGCTTTGAAAATGAAGGGTGCCGTGAGCCAAGGAATGTGAGTGGTTTCTAAAAACTAAGAATGACCCCTGGCCAATGGCCATCATTCCTACAACCACTTGCACCTGGATTCTGCCAGCGACCTGCACAGGCCAGAAAGGATCCTCCCCCAGAGCCTCTTAAGCCTCTTGTGGTAATTTGTCATGGCAGCAATAGAAAACCAATACAGAACTGGAAAGCTAAGAGGTATTACGGAGTCAGTCCGTGACCTTGGTCTTGGAGTGCACTTGGTCATCTGCACTTCCTTCAAGAGCTGGTAGATAGGATTCCTAAAACACAGGCTGATTCTCATTGGGATGCCCTACCAGCCTCTTGGGGCTCTGGTTCTGAGCAGTGAACTCTGCGTCTTTCTCATACACTGTTGTCATGGATGTTATCTGGGCCCTCCTATGGCAGTCCTGGTCCCATTCACCTGCTGATAGATGGCTTTCTGAGTGTGGAGACCCCACAGTTGCCCTGAGGCCTTCCAAGCAGAAAGAGTGGCAGGGAATAGGTATGTCTAGTGCAGCCAGGGACAGCATACTTAGTGACCCAAAAGGAGAGAGTTGTGGTGATCAAAGGTAGTATCTTGTCTTTAAGGGTATGGTTCTAGACCCTGAGGACAGACATATCAGCTGAGAAGTCTTTGAGTCCTCCTGGAGACCAGGTTAGAGGGAATTATGTCAGCTCTGAGCTGTGGGATCAGCCAAGGATAGGCCTAAACCTTCATGAGAGGCCCCTTGGCGACAGTGCCTGGACACAAATGATCTAGAAGGTAGCCTTGCTCAGATTGGATCCAATTAGCCAGAGGATGTTAGTGCAGCTGGGTTTTTACTGTATTTGTCTCAATTGGCCTGCTCTCTTTATTGAAGAGGAGCAGATTCATCTGATGAACCACCAGGTATTACTCACCCAACTTCTCACCTAAGTGGACAGCCTTTGCAGAAACCCAAACAGCCCCAACTTGACCAAGTTGTCCAGGTGGCAGAGGTGGTAACAATTTAGGAGGGAAACCAGGGTTCTATCGTTTCACCAAATCTTTCTGGCAAATTAATAAATTGGGAGAGGAAAATCCCAATTAGATTGTAGCCTTTCAACTCAAATCCTAAAAAGGAGATCCTAACAGTAACCAAAACCAACAGGGAATGGAGTCAGGAGATTTCACTCATACTATTTTTTTAAGCAAATGGTAAATCCTAATAGAACTGCTGTCAATTAAAGATAAGTAAGCAGCAAAAAACTCAGCATGGCACCTATGCAAAAAAGCACCTACAATAAAAGACTACAGTAGACAAAAGATGAATGAAGAGAATTCTTCTGAAATTTTACTCGAGGAAACAGAAGAATGACAAAACCTTGGACTGGTGAGAGGCAGGACCCCAGTTCTTTCATGCTCTGCTGGTGGTGACATAAATTGGCCCAGCCTTTCCGGAATGCATGAGTATGGGAGGAAGGAAGATTTTAAATGAGTGTACCTTTGACCCAGCAATCCTACTTCCTGTAATTTTCCCCAAGACAATAATTACCAAAGCCTACAATGAGCTACAGACAAGGGTTTCCATCTCGGCTTTGTTTATAATAGTAAAAAAAGGGATGGGTTAAATCATTGGTTAAAGAAACTATAGCACTTCCATATAGATAAATGGGTAAATGATGATGTAGCTCTTTATTTGCTGACATGGAAATTTGCCTATGACACATGTAATTGAATGCAAAAAGGGGGATAACAGAACAGCATGGTCCCACTTGTAAAATATTTTAATAAGTGCACATAGAGAGAGGTCTGGAAGGAGGTTTACCTTAACAGCTGAATTTTACTTTATTCTTTGTGTATTTCTTATTACTTCAACATTTATAATGAACATGAATCTTTAACAGAATAAAGCTATTTTCAAAATAAAAGAAGAAAAAATGTGGTGGAAGTCGACTCGATCCACTGGAAGTGATGAAACCCATGGTTGACAAGCTGGAAAATGTCAGTTACTGTGGGGAATCATAAAGAATGACATAGGCATGTGTTAAATATTTTATTTCCATTTAAAACACATAAATGAACACCCATTCACTGTTTTTTGATATAAGGCTATGTGTCATAAAACTACAATCTCAATGCAGAACTCGTATAGATTTTTTTCCCCATAATATCTGCCTATATTTAATTTGATACTGTTTTTTACTCCCCTTTATCAAGGCAGTACTCATTCCTATTTCTCCTCTTCCTTGCTTGCTTCTAGATTAAGAACAAAAAAAGTTGAAAACTTGTTTTTTTAACCTGCTGTTTCGCAGGGGTGACCATGTGGCAAAATTCTGGTCAATAAGGCATTAGCAGTCTACTGAGGTTTTCTGGGACTGCTTTATTTATTTTTTTTAATTGAAGTATAGTTGATTTACAATGTTGTGTTAATTTCTGCTGTACAGCAAAGTGATTCAGTTATACATATATATAATTCTTTTTTTAATATTCTTTTCCATTATGGTTTATCATAGGATGTTGAACATAGTATGCTGTGTCATACAGTAGGACCTTGCTGCTTATCCATTCCATATAAAAAAGCCTACATCTTCTAACCCCAACCTCCCACTACATCCCTCCCCCGATCCCCTACCACTTGGCAACCACCAGTCTGTTCTCTATGTCCATGATTCTGTTTCTGTTTCATAGATAGGTTCATTTGTGTCATATTTTAGATTCCACATATAAGTGATATCATATGGTATTTGTCTTTCTCTTTCTGACCTACTTCACTTAGTATGATCATCTCTAGTTGCATCCATGTTGTTGCAAATGGCATTAGTTCGTTCTTTTTTATGGCTGAGTAATATTCCATTGTATATGTGTACCACATCTTCTTTTTCCAGTCCTCTGTCGATGAGCATTTAGGTTGTTTCCCTGGCTTGGCTATTGTGAATAGTGCTGCCATGAGCATAGGTGTACATGCATCTTTTTGAATTCTAGTTTTCTCCGGATATATGCCCAGGAGTGCGATTGCTGAATCATATGGTAATTCAATTTTTAGTTTTCTGAGGAACCTCCAGATTGTTTTCCACAGTGGCTGCACCAACTTACATCTGGGACTGCTTTAGCTTTCAGCCTTCCATTTAGCTGTCCAGGCAGCTACTAACAGTTTGATCCTTTACTCCTATTCTGAGTTCTTTACTCCCATCCTTACATCACTGGACCCACCACACCCGCTGGGCATTGCTGGCTTTGCCAGACATCACTGTCGATACAGTAGGACTCCTTGACCCCATCGCGTTAATTGGAAACTGACATTGCATCTGCTGGGCACTGCTGTAGCTTGCGTGCATGACTGCTGCTGCTCCTGTCACCTCTGCCGTGTGTTGCTGCCATCATCATAAGCACCACTGCCAATACCCCGGGCCCCAAGGTGTCAAAGCTGTACAGTGGTCTATAGCAAAATGGGGGGAGAGTGCTTCTACCCCTTGATATGTCACACTCAGAGGATCCCCAAGGGAGGATGGCTTATACCCCTCTGTCTCTCTGAGTATTCGGCAAAAACTCCCTTTCCATTTTATTCACGCTCTCTTGCTGTGACCTGAGCCACAAGAGACTGGCTGGGGCAGGTCTGAGTGATGGGCACCCAGCTGTATTTGGAGTTTTCTCTCCTCCCCGAAAACCAAGGTTCCGTTAATGGGTCAGCTTGGTATACTTGACTTCTCTGTGCTGAGTGAGTTCTCTCCTAGCAGACTCTTTGACTCCACATGCCAAGAGACCCCTCACAACTTCTCTGGACATTTTTATATTTTATGGGTAAGTACATTTGGACTCAAGCTGGGTTTCCCATTGCAGATTTTGGCAGCAGGGGAGGGGGAAGCAAGTAAATGTTCTTAAGTCTTTTTACTTTTAAACAAATAAATCTTCTTTTATGATAAAATTAATAATACTCTTTATGAGAAGTAAGATACATAGAGAAAAAAGACAGTGAAGAAAATAAAACTCACCTGTAATCCCACTACTTAGAAATAATCACAAACAATGCTTTGAAGGTCTTTATTCCTCCCTTGTTTTTCATGACTAAGATCACACTGTATATGTAATTTTTCAGGCTGCTTTTTCAATGACTCACCATTATATCATAAGCATTCTCCCTTGACCCTGAAAATTATTTATAAGCAAACTTTTAATTGTTATGTAATATCCAATGTTACGTGCATTAGTCTTTTGACTGAAAGTCTCAGAAATCTACTCAAGCGAGTATAATTTTTTTTGAATGAAAGACATTTATTATGAGGATCAGGGATGTTTCCTGGAAACTAAAGGCAGAGATGCAGCCAGACCTCAGGACTAGATTACACACCGAGGCTGGACTAGAGTGTAGGAAAGCCAGAAAGCCCCTTACCTCCAACTGGCCTCTGTTTTCGCCCCTGCTTCTTCAGTTTCCTCTGCTTTCATACATCAGCTTTTACAGGAAACATGGCCGTTGACTCCTGAGTTTACATGTCCAGGAAGTCCAGTGAGAAATTAATCTCTCTCAGCTCTAGTGGCAAATATTTGGGGAGAAGCCTTGGTTGGCCCAGTTCTGATCAGGTGCCGACCCTGGTCCAGTCAACAGCAGGGAGGGGACCAGGGTCATCTGGTGGGAACCTGGCTGTTCCAACTGAAATACGAACATGAAGCGTAAAGAAGAGGGAGTTTCTCCAATGCTGGGACAGGCAGAGTCTGTCAGACAACCAATGCTGATATTCCATAGTTTACCAAAGCATTGTCCTGTCATGTTAATCAATACACTCAAGCTGATACTGAGCTAGGGGTGAGGGTTGATGTGTCACCTCACTCTTCTCCCCAGGAGCAAACAGCTCCCAGACCCTGCTCGGCAGAGATACCAACTTACACTCATAGATGGGTATTAATGGAATGAACAGAGAGAACTCTTCTAGGTTAGCAAAGGCCGTCTCTGGACATCTCCAGACCCAGGCTGGGAGCGTTTGGTGTGCAGTTCTCCCTTCCTGGGAAAGCTTCAACTTGTCCATAATATGAGAAGTCTCTCATTTAGTAGAGTTAATGACTGGTATATTTTAACAAAGGAAAGGAAATGTATCTTTTCATCATGAATAACCAGCCTGCAGCAGGGGGTAATTGTGTCGGAAATAAGGCTGAGATTTTCGAAGGAGTTGGATGGTTTTATGATCGTTAATAACATTCACAGTTATGCATGCATGGATTTCATATTTCATGGTATGAGCTGATTGCCTGGAGGGGTCAGGAAGGCATATTTTCTAGGATTACATGAGTGGGTAGGCCCATTATCGAAGACTTTTACCTTCTTCTGAAGCACTAATTGCTGGTCAGTGACTTGATGGAATGATCAGAAATGAAACAAACAAAACCCTATGGATTTATATGCTTCTCTCTGGGCTTGTTCCCGAGGTCTCACTGACTTACCAAGAGCCTTGGGGGACGCTCCGGTTCAGTGGTGCTGGCTCAAGGCCGGGGGGGGGTGCTGGTATTGAGACCAGTATCTCTTGGTTCCATTCTGATTTCCACAGATTGAGGAGTAAAAGAATTTCCTGCCTCACACAGGAAGGAATCTCCCCCAGACACCCCCAACCGCCCTGCCCCCAGCCATGGGAATTCCCTTCGGGCTCCAGTGGCGAGGACTGACTCTTGCATCAGTTCCCTTGCTGTACAGAAGGCTGGCAAACACGGCCCTTGGGTTCCCTTCTTGACACCGTCCTGCAGGGACGCTGGCTGGGCCAGCAAGAAGGGGTCGCCGTTGGGTGGGCAACCGGGCAACTGTGTGTCCCACCCAGCGATGCATAAAGCCTGGTGCCAGGTGTCACGGTGAGACACAAAACAAGTACAAGCCATGGCTTCCACCCTCAAGGAGCTCAGTATCAATCAAGTGCAATCAAAACGATGATACTGACTGAGTAAGAAAAGAAATAAAAGGACGAAGAGACCAGTATGTGCTGGAATAGTTGGAACAGACTTTTGGAAGTAGTGAGACCAGAGCAGGAACCTTAAATTGATGGTGGGATTTTTTAAATGGAGAACATGCCAAGCTGTGGGGGGGGACACACAGGCTAATAGACGAAGCACAGGGCACCACGGGGTGGAGGCATCCAGGCTGAGTGGAAGGGGCTCCCCGGGACCAGCCCAGAAAGAGGCTGTCTCCACAGACCGGCTCCAGGCCTCGAGGCCCTGAAAGGTGGGCAGAGAATTTGTACTGAGTGTGGAAGTATTCATGACCCATTGGAGGTTCTTGAGCCAAAGGAAGGACCCTTTCAGGAAGAGGACCCTGTTACTAGTATGGTGCCGGGTGAGAGGGGAGAGAACCTCAGAGAAATAGGTTAAGAGATGGTTGCAGTGATCTGGGTACTAAGGGGGATGAGAAAGGCGCCTGTGTCATGTCCTGAAACTGCAAGACCAGGGTTCCAGATAAGAAAACAACGTTTCCGATTAGTGTGAAGAGTAGGAAACTCGGGGAGGGACTGGTAGGGCTTGTTGGTTATTCAGGAGGCCTGAGCCTGGGAGGATCAGCCTTTGGGGGAAGCCAAGGGAAATTCCAAATGCATCCTCAACCTAGGACAGTCCTATAGGGCCAGAGAAATCTGTAGCTCAGGAGAGCTGCCATGAGGGCCTGGCTGCTGCGGACAGCCTCAGGCTGGCAGCAGAGGAGAGCCTTGCACTGCTCAGAACCCGGGGTCCTTGAGGGAGACCTGACCTGACATCTCCCTAGAGCATCCGGGAGGCTCAGCTGAGGTAGTGAACTGGGACTGGCTGACTGTCAGACCAGGGCAATCGCCTTGGAATCTGAGTAGAAAGGGCAGGTCCAGGGGGCCTCTTGAGACTCTCACCTTCTGGACGAATGTCAGGGCAGAGCACAGACATGCAGCCTCTCGAAAGGAAACCATTCATCAAGCATTGAAGTAAACACTGCAACAACTTCCGGGAAAGGACCTCAGGGGATGTCCTTTTGTCACATAGCCCCTTTGTCATAGAGCAGGGGAGACAGGCCCAGAGAGCAGGGGCACTTGCCAAAGATCACAGATGAGTCCTACCACCCATCCTAGTGCATGGGGACTCTGACAGGCAACACCCAGAACACAGTGAGTCTCCCTGCTGTCTTTCCAGCACTTGTCTACCAGCATGGATGCTGGAAGCCTGAGCCTGTGTTTGCCACTTCAGCCCCCTCTCTGCCAAGAGACTCATTTGTCCCAGTGGTGTAAGCAGCTGGCTTCTCTTCCTCAGATAAATCCCACATTGCTCTGAGCGGGGTACTCCCCTCTCCCCCAGGGGACACCATCTCTTCCTCCCACTTGGCATCCTGCCAGGACTTTACCCTGGGGGCAGCCAGCATCAGGCCTCCCGGGGCCCTCAGAGGGCAGGGGTTGCACTAACAGGGCTACAGCTGTGCTGCGAGGGTGACGGCCAGGTCCCTGGCCCTTTGGGGTGTTGGCCTCTTCCCTTGAGCCAAGCCTGGTTCTTGGCACTGAGTTGAATTGTGAATGTCCAGAGACTTCTCTGGGGGCCCAGGTAACCTGCCCTTGGCTCAGCATTTGGGAGAGAAGAGGCTCAGATACGCCCTCACCCCACCCCAAGTACATAGCTCATAACAGCACTCGGAACTGCCGGGCTGGAACTTGGCATAATCAATGTATTCACAAAGCACAGGTTTTAATAATGAGACCAGGAAATTGGAGCACTGGCTTTCAATCCTGGCTACACAGTGTAATCACCTGGTAAGTTTTTAAAATTCTGATGCCTAGACCCCACCCCAAGAGAGTCTGATTTCTCTGGTCTAGGATGTGGCCCAAACATCAGGATATTTAATGCCAATGTTCAGCCAGGAGTGAGAACCCCTGAATCAGAGAGATTGAGAGAAGTTCATTTTACATTGCAGGAAGTCAAAAATATGGCCTCTCATCATCCCAATTTTTATAGGTGCTACAGGTTCATCTGTGGGTTCTGCTTTACCTTCCAGTAATTGCATAGCAACTTTCCTTTGGGGAACCATTCTTCTCATTTCTGCCCACTCTCTCCCAATCGTCCCCAGCTTCTGGAGTGGGTACAGGGCCCAGATGGATTCAGCGAGGCTCAGTGAACCAACAGGCTGCTGACCTTGGACTTTCCCTGAAGCTATCAAGAAAGATAAATTCTCTCTCCTGGGCTTGAATCTTGTAGCCTGTGAGCCTCAGGTTTCTGGGGTCACCATGAAGAGAGGGTGGGCCTGGAAATGAGGCCAACACAGGGAGAGCAGAGATTAAAAGAAGAAAAGGCACAGCACTAATGACAACATCTAAGCACCTGGATCCAGCTCTGCTTGAAGATTCCACTGGGTTTCACTTTTATTGAGTCAATGGAGTACAGATTTTGTTTAACCCAATTGGATTTGAGTTTGTCAGTTGTATCTATAAGAATCCTACCTAAGAATATTTCTCAAAATCTTAAAAATAAGTTCTGATGGACGTAAAGTTGTCTTTTTTTCCCTTGTATTAGTTCTGCCTAAATAGGTTAATGACCAGAGCAAGACAATATTTTGGACTTAAATAGATCTGGCTCTAGGATGCCTACCTCACAGGTCTGTTGTGGGGAATTACATGAGATAAAACTTATGTAATGAGAGGTCCAGCCGGGTGTCTTACCAAGATGTTAGGATCTGCTGTTATGTTTTGGTTTGTTTTTTTAGAAAAGCTGCCAGCCACAGCTCAGTCTGATTGAGGGCAGGGATCACCTCACCTACCCCTCTCAGTTATGCAAACTGTCAGTCCAGCCCTGGAGAAAAGATGTAACAGGACTTTTATTTGATGTGGCAAAGCCAGACAGTGCCCTGAGTAGCAGAACTTTGGGAAGCAGGAGAATCAATTTGCAAAAAGCACCCAGAAACCCTTCTGGGAGGATTGAACTGATAGCCCAACTCCTCTCTGAGACCCGGGCTGGTCCGCTGACCAAGGCCCAGTGCCAGAGAAGAGCAAGAAGAACACTGAAACAAAGCTGCCATGAGAGCAGAAATGGACCAGCAGGATGTTCTGTATGAGTCATAAATGAGAAATGGGAGAGAACGGTTCTAGGTTTAGGATATCAGGCATGCTGGAGCCTGCTGTGTTTCCCCCTTCTAATGGAGACCTCCACCTTGCAGAAGCAGCAAGAAGCAGTCACTCCCTACCATGGTAGCAGCAGTCATAGCTAATGGGTGCTAAAGCGCTATGCTAAGCTCATTTACATCATTACCTCCTTTAATAATCCCAAGAATGCTATGAACTTGGTACCATTATAGTCCCAGTTTACAGATGATAAAGCTAGGAGAGTAAAGGTGAAGCACTTTCCCCCGGGGAGTCTGACTCCAGAGCCCACATATCCCACCATTCCTTGGCCGTCTCCCTATAGACAGTCTGACAAGTGCTTCTTGCCCTCTGTCTCTGACCTCCATGATAGGCAGCCTCACTGGAGTAGACTTTCACCCTGGCCAAGGCTGGGGGAAGAAATGAATAGCACTATGACTTCGAGGGCCTTGGCCATTTGGGGATGGAGCCATGATGATACTGGAGAAGTGGAATCACCTCTACCCCAAATGGCCTATTCCATGGTAGAAGCCAGAGAGGACCAGTTACTCCAGTTGGGAACAGCTCCTCTGCCCCAGGCAGCTTCTCCACAGCAGCTAGAGCTCCTTCCCTGCCTGGACAACACAATAGATCATGGCAGAGAATGTGTTCTTTCTCCCTGTATCCCTTCTTACTTTTAGTAACAGAAATGCCCCAGCAAATCTTAGCCAGCCATGTGGCTGCCCAGCTAGAGACTATATATCCCAGCCTCTGTTGCAGCTAGGTATATCCATGTGACAAGGTGTTTGGCCAATGAGAGGTGAGCAGAAGTGGCGTGTGCCACTTTGCGGTCTTAGCTTAAAAGTATTGGGTTTGGGGCCTCCCTGGTGGTGCAGTGGTTGAGGGTCCGCCTGCCGGTGCAAGGGACACGGGTTCGTGCCCCGGTCTGGGAGGATCCCACGTGCCGTGGAGCGGCTGGGCCCGTGAGCCATGGCCGCTGGGCCTGCGCGTCCGGAGCCTGTGCTCCGCAACAGGAGAGGCCGCAGCGGTGAGAGGCCCGCGTACCGCAAAAAAAAAAAAAAAAAGTATTGGGTTTCCCTTTTCTCTTCTGTTTTGGGTGGGAAAGAGTAACAAATGGGTCATATGCCTTGGACCCAGACCGGAAGCCACATATTCAGGATGTACCTCAGCAACCCTGTATTGCTGATGTATGGACTTTTATGTGTAAGAGAAATAGGCATTTGAAACTTCTACCTTAGATAAGTCACCATATTTTTTGGTTTGTCTACATCCTCAGTAAATAAAACTCAGACCGACTGAACTGTCCAATCCCATAAGAAAAACAAACCCCCAACACTTATAGCACATGGAAATTCCTAGACAAGGATTTTGCTAGGGGAGGGGAGTCTTGAAGGAGGTAGACTGGATTTCCTGATAATACAAACATGGCTGGCCATTAACTATAAGGAGGGTTATTAGTTAGGATAGACTAGGTTATGCCTGATTAATGAGCAACACCAAAATCTCTGTAACCTCATGCACAAATGTTTATTTCTTACTCATGTAAATCCACCCCAGGTCCAGATGATTCTTTAGGGCAACCATACTCCATGTGGTAACCCAGTGACCTGAGCCCCTTCCATGTTTTGACCCTGTCCTCTTTACACACGTCCTTCTCCAATACCACTGCAGCAGAAACAGCCTTGGAAGTCTCCCACCATCAATTACATGCTTTGGTCTAGAAGTGACACATGCCACTTCCATTTACAACCAATGAGTGACCAGAGCTGGCCATACGGCTCTAACTGCTGGGAGGCCAAGCAGTATCATCCTCCTGGTGCCAAAAGAAGAGCCCAAACAGAAGTCTGCCCCATAGAGGGCCTCTCCAATCATACACGTAACATGCCCAGCACAGGGCCTACATGCTCGATAAACAGGGCAAAGTGGGGAGAAAAGGCCCAGAGCAAGGGAGGAGGAGAGAAGAGAAGAAGAACAAAGAGAGAAGCACGGAGGAAATTTATAGAAGGAAATTAGATCCAGAACCCAAAGCAAGGAGGCCCCAGGGCCCAGCCAGTGGTGTGCTAAGATCCAGTTCACACACCAGCTCATGAGAGTCGTTTGCTAAATTTTCAGGAATTTGGCAAGCCAGTTGTTAAACACAGTGATTATTAAAAATTAAATTACATCCGGTTACAGTTAAATACCTTATATCAAAGACGAAGGTAATAAATACTCAGAATACATCACTTCCTCCTTCTCTTACTGCATTTTATGACTCTCTCTGTTCCGGGGGTTATTCCCATCCATTACAGCATGTTGTGCTACTGAACTCCTCTTCCCGACTCTGTCCAGAGAAATGATTTGGTAGCTGGTGGGGGTATTTACCACATGGAAATCAGCAAATGCTACAAATCAGGGCTTTTGTCCCCTAGAGAGCTGGTGGTTGAACATTTATCAGCCTGGGTCTGGCCTTCCTCTCCCAGCACATCTAAACTGGGAGTTTCAGTGAAGCTAGCAGTTGTGCTCTGACCTCTCCAGATCAGGGCCGAGGCAGGAAATTTCCATTTGTCACCAGGGATGGGTTGAGAGCAGGGAGTTTCGGGAGTACTGATGGGTGAGCGTTTGCATTTGGAGTTCCTATGGGAATGGGCTGTTGGGTCAGCAACCCTATATCATAGCATTTTTCAAATACATACATTCCCTTGCATGTCTGCAAAGCGTGGCCCTCGCTCAGAAGCCTAAAGAATTGTTTGGTTTCCAGGAACCAAAAGCTGGTGCTGAATAGTAATAATCACCTGCCAGGAGCCTATTGAACAGGAGGACTGCCTGCTGCCTGTAACTCCTGGTGACAGGGAGCCCTTCTGAGAGCCATCCTTGCACCGGCTCCACAATGAGATGGTGGTGCCTCTTTCTCTCTTGAAGCGTTTTGTACTGGGTCTCTAAGACAGCAGCTGCCAGAACTGAAGCCAAGCTTGGCAACTCAAACAGCAAGAGGCCTGAGTTTACTTGGCCAACTCAGAATCTAGCTGTGCGTGCATGGGGCTTGTTTCTATAGCCACTGTAAAATTCTCCTTTCACTGGCTACTTCACTTTCCCCTGAAGCCCTGAGCTCTCCTCCCCTTCGCCACCCAACTCAGCCATTACTGGCCACTTGCCCTCCTGTGTTCAGGGTCCCTTTTAAAGCACTATTAGGTGTCTGGATGGTTTATGGATCTCTGGGCTTCTGACTCCATGTACTGCATTACTGTAAAAGCTGGACCATCAGACGCAATTGCAGAGGGGAAAGTCGGAGGGCGCAGTGTGTGAGTTTAGGTTTTAATGCGTGAATGTATTACACCAAATAGATGGAAATGCTACGCTGGCAATTTTTACTTCTGATTTTTAAAAATCAATTAGCATGTTTTTACTTATATTAACTCACATAGCCTCAAGATCTCAGTCTTTTGGAATCACCACTACTCTAGTAGCCAGTTAAACTTGCTCAAGCCTCCATCCCATGTGCCATGGCCATTTACCGCCCTTCCCACGATTTCTGAGGGATCCCAAAAGGTTTCACATTCTCCTGGTCTACAAACTCAAATTCAAATTCCTAATCCTTCTGAATTCCTCCTGATCTTTTCTTGTTGCCTGCCTTTGAGTAACAATTTTGTGTTCTCTTTGATTTTCTAAAGCTCTACTCACATAAGGTTTTTCATGTGACAGACTCTTTTTTCTAAAGGTATGAGGATAACTAAGGGGTCTATAGGACGGTAAGGAGCAGGGAACAACCTACGGTGGAATTTTAGACCAATGGGATCTTACAGGCCTGGACCATCCCCACCACAAGGATGTCAGTGGCCAGCCTTTCCTCGAGCCCCAGCATCTGCCATTCCTTTGACCTGCTCTCTTTCTTACTATCTCCTTTCTAGATCTTTCTCCCATCCCAGGGCCTTGGAGACTCTCTCTGCCTGATTGCCAGGACAAAACTGGTGACCTTTTCAGAGTAATCTAGCCCTGTTTGGTTTCCATTTTCATCCATTTAGACTATCCCATTCATAACCAATGAGCCCATGATGGACTATTTTAATCAATTACACCGTCCACCCCAGCCAGTTGTCCTGGGCTGACACCCCCAGCAACACAGAGAACAGGGGAGAGGTTTTGAAATTTTCATTTTTTGAAAACTTACCTAAGAACACCTCCTCGGTGTAAAAAAACAAAAAGAAAAATCAAACCACACTTTCCCTTAACACTTCCCACTCTCTCCTATGAGCCTACCCACCCCCCACTCCCAGATGACCACTGTTCGTGCCAGGGGGTGCCTGCCAGACTCCTTTCTATGCATTTCCACACATTTG
This sequence comes from Physeter macrocephalus, assembly GCF_002837175.3. Lineage (NCBI taxonomy): Eukaryota > Metazoa > Chordata > Mammalia > Artiodactyla > Physeteridae > Physeter > Physeter macrocephalus. The sequence goes on along the minus strand of NC_041224.1, from coordinate 64,570,219 downwards.
GAAATATACGTAACTTTTATTTTTGTGAGAAATTTATTTGTAAATTCATGCATGTTGTTTTGCAAGTTACTTTTCCATTGATAACAACGCGTGTTTTAGATGTTTTCATGCCAGCATCGTTCAGAAACAGCAACGTTCAGTTAGGAAACCACCCACGTGCCCATCGATAGGAAGAGAGTAAATTGTGCTCCATGAGCACCTTGAACCTCTGTGCAGAAGCAAGACACCCCACACCAGCAGCCAAGACTGAAGGGAAGCAGAGAAGAGCGGTGTCAGAACCCGCTGCCTCCATGTGGGATTTCTATGCCAGGCCCAGCATCCTTCCTCAGACTCAGACCTGGCCCCTCCAGCTTGATTCTGGAGTGAAGGACAGACCCCTCCATCCCTCTCTCCTTCACTGACCCCGAAAAGAAGCCCAAGAGCCCTTTGGATTGAAGAATGTTACTGCTATTTGCCTTGGAGACCCAGACCCCGACCAAAACTCCCAGCATGGACAAATGCTCAGGTCCCTGGTCAGCGGTTCCTAACTTCCTCTGGGATGACGATTCCCGGGGAGGGGGGGAGGGGTCGTCCCCACCCTGACTGCAGAGTTTCTTTTCATGTTCAGGCCCCTTGGTCAGCACAACGGTTCAAGTACGCAGATTGTGTTCCTGAGGCCCGCAGGATTGAGCCATCCTGGGTCCCTCCACCCAGCCCCGCCCAGCCTGAAATGATTACTTGGGGACATTTTTCCAGGGCCCATTGAGATCCAACCTGGGGGCTGAGCTTAGTGCTGGGTGTAAATCCCAGCAGGACACTGGGGAGGAAACAGGAGCAGAAGCCCAGTGTGTGACCGGGCCAGGCTGGGAGGCCTGGATTTGTCGGGTGTGGAGGATCCAGGACGTGCTCCTGACACGGGGAGGACTCTCCAGCTTTCTCCCTTGGGCTTGGGGAACACAGAGTGAGGGAGTGGTGGGGCAGGGGACAGGCTTCCAGAGCAAAAGTCAAATTTAGTGGTTTCCTCACCAGGGCAAGCTAACCTGGTGCTGACCTAGAGTCATGGTCAAGTGGAGCCAAGATGATTGCTGGTACAGAGAGTCAAGTCTGAAGATGGGCTGAAGATGAACAGGAGTGATCCAGCTTCCCTGGAGGCCTCCTTCACACCCTTCCCCCGGCTGTCCCTGCCCTCCTGGGCCCTCACTTCATCTGCACTTAACGCCTCTGGATTATGATTGTCTGTGTGTAAACAGTTTGCCAGGTTGTGACTTCCTCCCTCGCTGGACTCAGTGACAGGTGTGCAGAGAACACGGCTCGGTGCTGACGCTCTGCAGGGTCAGCACAGCTGCTCTTCCTGCAACGACTGCACGTGATGGGGTCCAAAGGAGCGAGCGTGGCCGATGGACCCACTGGCTGCCAGGGTTGGTGGTCTGAATGCCCAGGGCAGGTCAGGGTGTCAGTGACGTCGGTGTCTGTGGCTGAGGGACCTGGGCGTGGCGGGAATGTGAATGAGAACATGCCTCTTTGCCTTCCTCTTCTACTTGGCTTCCTGGCAACAGACCCAGACACCTGACCATTCTCTTGCTTTATGCCTAACATATAACCTCCCGGACTGGCTCTGCGTTACCTGGAGGTTATACGCATGTCGTCACGGGGGTCCCAAGCCCAAGTATCACTTTCTCAGGCCTCTCCTGATCAACCTAAAAAACATTTAGCTCACCTCCTAGTTACTCGATATTACATTAACCTGTTTTATTTTTTCATGTTACTTAGAACCGCCTGAAATGATTGGTGGACATGTTCAGTGTGTGTCTCCCTAACGAGGAGACAAACCCTATGGGAGCAGGAGGTTTGCCCGTCTTATTCCCTCTTGTAACCCCAGAGCCTGGCGCATGCTATGGGCTTGAGAAAGTGGGGGATGAAGACGGAGGAGTTGGGGCAACCAGTTCATGTCCACCCGACACCCAGGTGCAGAAACCAACCCTCACCACTGAGTTCTGGTTGGAAACGGGCCAGGACTTCCCACCCAGGCCTACTTTAAGAGTAATATCAACTCATCTGCTAGAGCTACACAAACACATATTAACTCCAAAGGGGAGGAAAAGCTGGGGAAACAAGGAACGGCTGTCATAATGAAACAGAACTTGTGCTATTTATCACAACAAACACACAAAAATGTTGAAAACTGGTGTTTGCAATGGTCCTGTTCTCCCCTTAACTGGCGTTGGCCCTGGTGATGTCAGCCCCAGCCCGACTGGAAACAGAAGAACCCCAAATGGGCCCAACTGGTGCATTCCTGAACTCAGTGAAGGGAGGAGACTGGGGTGGGAGACCTAAGAAATTTCCCACTGACTCCTGGGATTTTTTTTCCCCTTAATAAAAATAGCCACAAAAAAACTAAAGAAGAAATTCACTAAGTCTATTTCCTTCCTTGAGTCATCACCTTCTTGAGCTCACTGGTAAGGTTGGCATGTTGTAAGGTACCCAGCAGGGACAGCCTGGAAGACACAGGAAGGCAGTGCCCTCTGCTAATAGGCGGGAATGTCAGCTCTTCTTCTCCTCCCATTTTACCAGGCCTTCCTTTCCAGGGGCAGTCACCTCCAGGGCTCCTGGGGACTGCTCTGTAACAAGCACGGTTCTGTTTCTGTTTCTAATGGAAGACTGGCATTCAACCCACAGGAAGGAGATATTAATCACCACAAATGGATGCAGATTGCCCCTCTGAGCTTTGTAAATTCCACACCACCTCTTGTTTCACTGCTGTGGGCCTCGGTTTTCAGCGCGCCCTGCCAGAAATGAAAACCTTTCATCAGTGGAGAAGCGGGGCCTGTCTGCCTCTGTGTTTGGGCTACAGAACTGAGGTGGAAAGTGTTATTTTAGGGTGTTGCCAAGAGCAAGAGCTGTGATTCGAGCAGCAAACTCAATTACGCTCACCTTTTCACTTTTTGAAAATAAGAAATAATGTTTTAGGCCCAAATTTACCCTGTTGATATTTTATTTATTTATTCGGGTCAGGAGAGGTAATTTAAGTTAAATTCATTCAGTGGACTTTGAGTTATGGGAAGAGGAAAAATAAACTTTCTCTTACCAGTGGGATTTTGTGTGTAAACACACACACACGTATGCACACACAGATGCAACACACACACAGCTACAAGTCAAACAGAGACACATAGCTAGTCATTTAGGATAAAAACTCTGTAAGCTGCAAGAGAAGGTTATTTAAAATAATAGAAATAGAGGCAATTTCAATATAAATTTTCAAACATTTTCCCACAAGATAAAAATCAAAGTATAACAAAGTGGTACTATATATGGCTAGGATATCTGGAAACTTGGCCTTTTAGTCAACAGATCATTTGTAAGGACCTACTGTATGCCAGGTCCTATGTAGGCTCTGTTTCTACTGAGAGATGAAAAATACAGACCCCAACTAGTTTGCCTTCAGTCCTGGGGAGAGGACGAGGGAATGTTTTGGATATTACATGAGGGGTTGTCAGTAGGAGGCAAGTGAACCAAGGAGAAGCTTATAGGGAGAATGACCAGAAGTTGCCTGAATCAGTAGAATAAGAAAGAGAAACAGATGCCTATAAGGTGTCATCAATTGATGAGAAAATTTAAAATATTAAAAAGCAAGCATTTTTTTGAATGAATGAATAACAAAGAAGAGCCAGTTCTTAAGAAGGGCAGAGTGGGGCACCCATCTGCTGGGACAGGCCCCTTTCTGAGACAAAGGCAGGGTATCCGTTCACAAACAATGTGACTTCTCAGAAAGGTCACATGCGGCCCTGTGATTCCAGGACATTTCCCTAACTACTCATAAATGTGTTCTTTCCAGCCATTAAAAGAAATGCAGAAGATTGGGGGCAGGGGGGCTGAAATACAGAAATCTTGAGCTTTGAAATCTTTTGGGATGGAGGAATCTTATGTATAAACAAGAAGTCACAGCTGAGCAATGACATGCCGTGTCATACGTGCACAAGAGAAACAATATTCCTGAAAAGCAAAACTGTGGGCAGACAGTTCTCGCAAGATCTGAGTTGAAGGAATTCATTTCTCGCATCCAGTAAGTTCTTTAGGCTTGAGTTATGGGGACAGCCTCGTCTGATCTGACAACGTAGCCTGTCACCATCTGATGGAAGCAGCCTGACATTTGAAGGTTTTGTGACTTGATATTATCCATCCCTTTCTCTTCTGTGTTTTCAGCTTGCTGTGAGTTGGCAAACGGTGAATGTGACGTTAGTTTCCTAGGGCTGCTGTAACAAATGACCACAAACCTGGTGGATTAAAACAGCGGAAATTTACTCTCTCACAGTTCTGGAGGTGAGAAGTCCAAAATCACGGTGTCAGCGGGACCATACTCCCTCTGGAAGCTCTGGGACAGAATCCATTCCTTGCCTCTTCTAGCTTCTGGTGGCTGCCTTGCCATCCTTGGCTTGTAGCCGCATCACTCTGGTCTGTGCCTCTGTCTTCCCTTCAGAGCCTCTTCTGTCTGTCTCTCCCTTCTGGGTGTATGTTATAAGGACGCTTGTCATTGGATTTATGGCCCAATGACAGATAATCCAGGGTGATCTCCCCCTCTCAAGATCCTTAATAACATATGCAAAGACCCTTTTTCCAAATAAGGTCACATTTTCAGGTTTTGGGGATCAGGATGTGAACTTATTTGGGGGTCACCTTTCAGGCCACTATGTACACCATCACATAATTGTCCATGGGTGCTGGTAAATCTTTCAAAGAGGCTGACTTCAAGGGGATCCTGCAAGAAACAGAGGGCGCACAATGCAGCAAAGTTCTTCTGGAGGTAGGATGACAGTGGTTCCAAATGTGAGCAGCAAGACAGGGGCCACACTTTAAAGAGAATCTTGGCTTTTCTCTCAGTCTTTGGCCATGACTCCTCACCCTTCAAGTGTCTGTCTGCTAAAAGTCAGATGTATCTCCGCTAAATTGAAATCCACAGTCTCTCAACTATGAAACCATTTCAACTCTGCCTGCATAAACCTCCCTCCCTGACTCCCATCCCAGAGAGGAATGGATTTAGCAGCTGGCATGTTTTTCAAATGTCAGAGCCTTCCTTTTTCTCAAGAATGGGTGTGTCGCTGGGGTGAGTGAAGACACTTCACGCTGCATTAGGCATTGTACACTAAAGAGAAGCTGATAGGAGAAGAATTAATTACAGTTTAACAATAATAATAAAAAGCAAAGCCAGAGATTGAAATGAAATAGCCAGGGGAACAAATGGGTTTCCGGGAAGAATGGTGTCTATTCACCATGGAGAATTTTTATGTAGAATAAATGCTGGGAACTGGAACACAGAAGAGGCAATCAAAGGCCTGAGGAGGCTCCAGCAAGCTGGGGCTGCTTTCTATTGAATTGTCTCATTAGCTGGCTGGAGGTATAAATAAATTCCTCCAGTGCCTTTGTAGTCTGACAAGATGGAAAGCAGAATGAGTCTTGACCGGGCAGGGGGTGGGGGATCTGGGGAGAGGGAGGGTGACCCTGACAGCCCTTGGAACCAAGGGAAGGGCTGGGAAGGAGTCTGCAGGGAGAAAAGACTAGCCAGCGGATGGACGAAGGTGTCTGCTTCCTTTCAGGGTAGAGGCAACCGGCAGTGGGCAGCACTGAGTGCCAGGGAGGGGCTAGGATTCCGGAGCCCACAGGCTTTGTTCTGAGGCCAGACACTGGGCTTTATCATGGCAAACCCCACTTTACATCACCACAGTTTACACTGGGAGCAACACTCGGAGCCACAAAGCCTTCCTCTGGGTGCCCTCAGCCACCACCTTCAATCACAGAACCCTCCATCAATGGCCGTGTCGTGCTTGTTTGCAAGGAGTTTTATGCCAAACTTGTTACAGTGAATAGAAGTACCAACATTTGTGAATAATTAATAGTTTTTAAAAATAAGAGGATACTGGGAAGGTGGCAGAGGTGGCAACATAGTTGCTATTTTAGTAACAGCTTTATTGAGATATAATTCACGTACCATACTACATGATTGTACTACATACCATACTGCGTTCACAGAGCTGTACGACCGGTACCACAATCGATTTAGAACATTTTCATCATCCCAGAATGAAACCCGGTGCCCATTAGCAGTCACACTTCATTCCCCCCCGCTTTCCCTAGCCTTAGGCAACCACTAGTCTACTCTCTGTCTCTATAGATTTGCCTATTCTGGACATTTCATATAAATGGAATTATACAATATCTGTCCTTTTGTGCCTGGCTTATTTTACTTAGCATAATGCCTTCAAAGTTCATCCACGTTGTAACATGGTCCAGAATTTCCTTCCTTTTTAAGGCTAAATAATATTCTATTGTATGTATATAGTACATTTTGTTTTTCCACTAATCTGTTGATGGGCATTTGCGTTGTTTCTACCTTTTGGATATTATGAATAATGCTGCTGTAAACGTTCATGTACATGTTTTTGTGTGGACATATGTTTTCATTTCTCTTGGGTATATACCCAGGAGTAGAATTGCTGGGTTACATGGTACCTCTATGTTTAACATTTTGAAGAACTGCCCAATTGTTTTCCAAAGTGGCAGCAGCATAATTTTTGAACTCCTCAGTTTCCTCCATAAGAAGAGACAGAACATGGGAATTCCCTGGTGGTCCAGTGGTTAGGACTCTGCGCTTTCACTGCCAAGGTCCCAGGTTCAATCCCTGGTTGGGGAGCTAAGATCCCACAAGCCTTGAGGCAAGGCCAGAAAAAAAAAGGAGAGACAGAACAGAAAGGATAGCAAAACAAAAAGCCCACAAACATCAACAAAAATGGTTCTAAAAGTGGGGTCTCCAAACCAGATGTATCTGTATCACCTGTGAATTTGTTGGAAATGCAGATCCCAGAGGCCACACTAGACCTCTGCATCTGTGTTTCAACAAGCCCTCCAGGCATCTGGTGATGCTGATTCTCAAGTTCGAGAACCACTCATCTACAACGGAACTCGGTGACAAGGTATCATAACAAACTCCAAAGTACAAGCCGGTGGGTACAAGCTACTTATAGCTGCAAGATCACGTGATTTTGGCAATTAGGTGGGAGGAAGGTGAGAAAAGGAAATGGTCCTGTAGCCCTGAGAACCAGGGAGCCACAGATCGCCTTGGGAATCTTGGTCGCCCAACCTGAGAACATCAGCCAAAAGCTGGAGGAAGTTCAAAGTCTCCAACTTGCATGTGAGTGCAAGAGGATCCCAGAAGGTGGAAGGTGCTGGAAGAGTCCTGGCTTTCTGAATGCTGTTAACTAACAAACCAAAGTTTTTTTCTAGGGTACCTGCTGGGAGTAGAATTTAAATTGAGTATCACAGGGACGAAAAAAGAGAGAGAGGGGATTCAGGTAGACGTGAGAGAGAAGAGCAGTGGAGACACAGCTGAGAAAATACCTGGAGAGAGAGAGAGGTTGATTGATGGATTTTCACGAGATTTAATCACGTTGTGAAAACAGTGAAGGAGAACTTCCAAGGTAGTGAATCTAGGAACGATATCCTAGCCTACCTTTCTCTCATTAAAATGAGCAATAGAAAATGATCGTGAGCAAATCCCCCACCAAGTCACTCTAAGAGAAAAGAAAATAAGGGGCATAATACTCTGAAGATGACGAAGTCATGCTAGAAAGACATGCCCGCAAAACAGATAAACCTTGTAACCTAATATATGAAATGAACTAAAATAAATTAAGAAAAATGATGTTATGAAAGAATAGTCCTAATACTATCAGATTCTAATAAGCTTGGAAACACTTAGAGATGAGGTAATTGAGAAAGGAAAGGTTTGAAAAGAGAAGTGACAGAACTCAGAAAGAATAAGAAATAAAAAACAATTTTGTAAATGAAGATTAAAATGGAAGGGACATGTTCCAGCTATCTACTGATACATAATGAATTACCCCAAAATTTAGTGGAAGAAAACAATAATTGTATTGGGATCATGGATTCTAGCCTTAGCTGGGATGACTTGAATAGCTGTAGGCTGAGACAGCTGGGAGTTGAAGGTCTACTTCCAAGACGGCTTCTTCAGTTTCATCTCTGGCACTTGGGCTTGGCTGGCTGCAGGGCGGGTTCAGCTAGGCCTGGCGGCTGGAGTGCTGACAGGTGGCCTGTCCTGCATAGCCTTCTCAGGGTAGTCAGGTTTTATACATAACGGCTCAAGTTTCCAACAGTGAATGTCCCAAAGACCACGGCAGACTAGCTGGGATTTTTCTGACCTAGCCTTGGAAGTCACATAGCATCTCTTCCACTGTGCTCTATCAGTCAGCACTGTCACAGACCCACCCAAATTGAAGGGAGGAGACATAGACTCTATCTCTTGTTGGGAGGAGTGTCAAAGAATTTTTGTCCGTTTTTCTCAGCTTTATTAAAGTATAATCTGCATACAATAAAATTCATCCATTATAATCATGCCGTTGGATGACTTTGGATGATTATATATAGTTTTGTAACCACCAGCACAGTGAAGATATAGAATAATTCCCTCACCTTAAAATGATTTCTCACGCCTCTCTGTGGCCATGTTTTTTGTTTTTTTTTTTTTTGTTTTTTTAACATCTTTATTGGATTATAATTGGTTTACAGTGGTGTGTTAGTTTCTGCTTTACAACAAAGTGAATCAGTTATACATATACATATGTTCCCATATCTCTTCCCTCTTGCATCTCCCTCCCTCCTACCCTCCCTATCCCACCCCTCTAGGTGGTCACAAAGCACCGAGCTGATCTCCCTGTGCTATATGGCTGCTTCCCTCTAGCTATCCACCCTATGTCTGGTAGTGTATATATGTCCTTGCCACTCTCTCACTTCGTCACAGCTTACCGACTCCAGGCCCATCCACCTCACTACAGATAACTCAATTTCGTTTCTTTTTATGGCTGAGTAATATTCCATTGTACATATGTGCCACATCTTCTTTATCCATTCTTCTGTTGATGGACACCTAGGTTGCTTCCATGTCCTGGCTATAGTAAATAGAGCTGCAATGAATATTTTGGTAAATGACTCCTTTTGAATTATGGTTTTCTCAGGGTATTTGCCCAGTCGTGGGATTGCTGGGTCGTATGGTAGTTCTATTTGTAGTTTTTTAAGGAACCTCCATACTGTTCTCCATAGTGGCTGTATCAATTTACATTCCCACCAG
>NC_041224.1:64512680-64557008 GCF_002837175.3 Physeter macrocephalus | reverse complement strand
TTATGATTTTAGGCAGCCTCTCTGCTAATGGATGGGGCTGTGGTCCTGTCTTGCTAGTTGTTGGGCATAGGGTGTCCAGCACTGTAGCTTGCTGGTCGTTGAGTGAAGCTGGGTCTTGGTGTTGAGATGGAGATCTCTGGGAGATTTTTGCCGTTTGATATTTCGTGGAGCTGGGAGGTCTCTTGTGGACCAGTGTCCTGAAGTTGGTTCTCCCACCTCAGAGACACAGCCCTGACGCCTGGCTGGAGCACCAAGAGCCTTTACTCCATGGCTCAGAATAAAAGACAGAAAAATTAGAAAGGAAAGGAAGGAAGGAAGAAAGGAAGAGAGGAAGGAAGGAAGGAAAGAAGAAAGAGAGGAAGGAAGGAAGGAAGAAAGGAAGAAAGAAAGAAAAGATGAAATAAAGTAGGATAAAATAAAGTTATTAAATAAAAAATAATTATTAAGAAGAAAAATTTTTTTTAAGTAAAAAAAAAAAAAACGGGACCGTCAGAACCCTAGGACAAATTGTGAAAGCAAAGCTATACAGACAAAATCTCACACAGATGCATACACATACACACTCACAGAAAGAGAAAAAGGGGAAAAAAAATAATATATCTTGTTCCCAAAGTCCACCTCCTCAATTTGGGATGATTCGTTGTCTGTTCAGGTATTCCACAGATGCAGGGTACATCAAGTTGATTGTGGAGCTATAATCCGCTGCTTCTGAGGCTGCTGGGAGAGATTTCCCTTTCTCTTTTTTGTTCGCACAGCTCCTGGGATTCAGCTTTGGATTTGGCCCCGCCTCTGCTCGTTGGTCGCCCGAGGGCATCTGCTCTTCGCTCAGACAGGACGGGGTTAAAGGAGCAGCTGATTCGGGGGCTCTGGCTCACTCAGGCCGTGGGGGAGGGAGGGGTACGGATGCTGGGCGAGCCTGCGGCGGCAGAGGCCGGCGTGACGTTGCACCAGGCTGAGGCGCGCCATGCCTTCTCCCGGGAAAGTTGTCCCTGGATCCCGGGACGCTGGCAGTGGCGGGCTGCACAGGCTCCCGGGAGGGGAGGTGTGGAGAGTGACCTATGCTCGCACACAGGCTTCTTGGTGGCGGCAGCAGTAGCCTTAGCGTCTCATGCCCGTCTCTGGGGTCCGCGCTGATAGCCGCGGCTCGCGCCCATCTCTGGAGCTCCTTTACGCGGTGCGCTTAATCCCCTCTCCTCGCGCCCCAGGAAGCAAAGCGGGAAGAAAAGGTCTCTTGCCTCTTCGGCAGCTCCAGACTTCTCCTAGACTCCCTCCCGGCCAGCCGTGGCGCACTAACACCTTCAGGCTGTGTTCTCGCAGCCAACCCCAGTCCTCTCCCTGCTTCCGACCGAAGCCCGAGCCCCAGCTCCCAGCCCCCGCCTGTCCCGGCGGGTGAGCAGACAAGCCTCTCGGGCTGGTGAGTGCTGGTCGGCACCGATCCTCTGTGCGGGAATCTCTCCGCTTTGCTTTCCGCACCCTGTTACTGCGCTCTCCTCCGTGGCTCTGAAGTTTCACCCCCCCGCCACCCTCAGTCTCCGCCCGTGAAGGGGCTTCTAGTGTGTGGAAACCTTTCCTCCTTCACAGCCCCCTCCCACTGGTGCAGGTCCCGTCCCTATTCTTTTGTCTCTGTTTATTCTTTTTTCTTTTGCCCTACCCAGGTACGTAGGGAGTTTCTTGCCTTTTGGAAGGTCTGAGGTCTTCTGCCAGCGTTCAGTGGGTGTTCTATAGGAGCAGTTCCACATGTAGATGTATTTCTGATGTATCTGTGGGGAGGAAGGTGATCTCCACGTCTTACTCTTCCGCCGTCTTCTCTCGAACCCCTGTGGCCATGTTTTAAAGCCATCACAGAATCTAAATATGACTGAACACTAGTTGCAAAGGGTAAAAGATTTTTAAATAAAAAAGAAATGAAGAGGGGCTTCCCTGGTGGCGCAGTGGTTGCGAGTCTGCCTGCCGATGCAGGGGACGCGGGTTCGTGCCCCGGTCCGGGAGGATCCCACGTGCCGCGGAGCGGCTGGGCCCGTGAGCCATGGCCGCTGAGCCTGCGCATCCGGAGCCTGTGCTCCGCAACGGGAGAGGCCACAGCAGTGAGAGGCCCGCGTACCACAAAAAAAAAAAAAAAAAAAAAAAAAAAAAAAAGAAATGAAGAAAGTGAAAAATGATTCAAGAGAAAATGGTATGTGCACACACATTAGGCGATGAAGACCTAATGCATGTGGAATAGAAATCCTGAAGATGAAAACTAAAGCAACAGAATGAAACAAATACAAAGATATTTAAATTAAGAAAGTTTTTCTGAAATAAGACTTGAAAGTTCATAGTGAAAGGTCCATCTCATATCTGGGAAAATCAGCCTACAACAGCCAATATTCTAGTAAAATTGCAGATAATGACAATCAGAAGAAGAAAATCCTGGTTAAAAAAAAGGCGTTTCATTTTGTTTGTGAGACTACTTGGGGGTCATCTGGGATAATAATTCCTTGCAAGGGGTAGGGAGATGGTATTTCTATGTAAAAAATGTAAAACCAAGTCCAAGTTTCTTATAGGTTCAGAACACAGAGGCATCGTGTTATGTCCTCCAGGAAGCAGACATCAATAGAGATTTTTGGAGTGATACCTGTAAAGAGTAAAGAATAAAGGGGGAGAAAGAGGAGGCAGGGAACGCTTCATAATTGCCATGCCAGTCTAACACCCGTGGAAGGAGAAGGGAAGAGGAATGGCTGGGTGGAAGAGTCTCAGACTTTGGGGCAGCTTTGAGAAAGCTGTCAGCCCAAAAGGGAGCTCTAGCACCAAGGGCACCCAACAGGACTTCAACATGGGGCAGCAAGAGTGGGAATTAGTACACCCTCCATGCTAGGTCATTGCCAGGGGCTGCCCTGGAAGTGCACCTAGAGCTTGGGGCAAAAGCTCCAGTGAATCCCCAAGGCACTATAGCCAGAGGCCGTCAGCTAACTGCACTCCTCATAATGATATCAAGTTCTTTCTTGAAGGGAGATCCAAGTGGCACACCTCCATGGCCGCCCTAACAGGTTTTAGCAACATTTCCATCAACAAAGGTTATGATTTTTTTTACTTAAAGCAAAGCACGTGTATCATAATCATTTTAAACATGTAGAAAAGTATAAAAAGAAAAGGAAATTATTGTTATCCCACTAGAGATTTTCTATCTATAACATATACAAATAAGATCATGCTCTACATACTGTTTTAAACTTTTTACACTGAAAATACATTACAAACATATTCATGTTCCCTTTTAGTTTACATAAATCTGTGTATTTTCTAATGATGGCATAGTGCTCCTTTGTATGACTGTACCTTAATTTGTTTAAGTGGTTTCCTATGGATCAGCACTTCAGGTGTTTCAAGTTCTTTGTAACTGTAGACCTCATTGCAATGACAATCCTGGCACATGTGCGCTCTTCTTGGAGATCTCCAGGGATTCCAGAGCCTGCCTCAGTGGTTCTCTCTGATACTGCATCGTCTTGACAGGATGTTGCCCTACCCAGGGGCTCCCCTGAAACATTGCCAAGGGTGCAGGAGTGCAAAAATTAGGACCCCCAAGAGAAAGGCAACTGTGTCAGGTGGCTCTGAGAGCCCTTGTGGTACAAAGAGCCAGGTCCAGCATCATGGCTCAGGGAAACCAGATTCCTTTCCTCCTGATATGTTTCTGCCAAGGATCATGGCCCTATTGGGCTGTTTATTTTATTTTGCTGTCTTGTTTTATATCCACCTGCTGCTTTCAGAGATTTGGTTCCCCCAGTTCCAATGAGAATTAGGGGAAGAAAATCCTCAGAGGTAGAGGGCCATTGGCAGCCTTCGTAAGAGTGGCTTTCCCAGCCTTTACCTGGGAACAACCTCCATCTAAGCCCAGCATGAACAATCACAGTATCTTCAGTTTCCACGGCAATTTGCAGGGCTAGCTCCCATGCGGAGCCCAAAAGATTCTAATTCTGTCCCTCCAACCCTCTCAGGTACCAGGGCAGAACCCAGCCGAGGTACCAGCAGAGGCTGGTGGTTGGTACACCTGAAGCTGGAGATCAAAAGCCACAGAGAGCTAGAAAGAGAATACAAATCAGACTCTGGTGCTCTTTGTTTTCTTACAAGTGAACTTAATTTCTGTATCAAGTACCATTCTACCGCTCTTACGATTTTCTCCTGAATCATTTCAGGAGTTTCCCCCTCCCCTTCTTCCTGGTGTTGGAAGTAAGTTCTTGGGCTTACAGAGCATCAAGTGGGAGAGTTCTTACCCGTTCTCAGTCTTTGTTGTATGTCCACCAACATCTGCTGAGCTGAACATCACCCCTGCTGACCCCACACAGATGTCTGCCAAGACTTGTACACACCCCATCTGCCGGGCAGGCCACAGTCCGTGCCGGCCACTCTGCATCCTTCTCTTCCTTCTTTCCTGGATTTCTAAGTTTTCCGCCTAAACATGTGCTGCTTTTGAAATTAGAGGGAAAAGTTATTAAAATACTGTTATTTAAATGTATCTTTAGTATTGCCGAATGTTGCTTTTCTGTCTTAAAATTGTGCTTCTGGGGTGGGAAACGGGCAGGGTTTAGAATGAGCTCTAGATAAAGGTCATCACTTGAAAGCAAAACTAGGACAGTTCATCCTGTGATAGATGCAAAGCAAACCCACCTTAAGATGTGTTTATTAAGATGTGTTGCTGGGGATTCCTGAGTGATGCCCTGGCTCCATGGAGGAGCCCTGGAGTTACATGTAGGAAGGTGTGACCGGAATGTGACTGAAAGCAAACAAAACTGCCCTGCCTGTGACTTTCTGGCCCACCCGGCTGAAGCAGGGCTGTGTTATAGGGCAATGAACCCAATGCAGGCTGGATCAAAGGAGCATACAGCCTTCCAGGAGAACCCTGACTAGGAATATGCAGGTATACAAATGTACTCCCTCCTTCCACTCCCTCCAAACGGATTCCTAGTTTTGAGAAAATGGTTACTGTAGCCAAGAAAACACTTCTGTTCTGTGTGTCTGACATTGTCCAGAGAAGGGGAAGATCTGGCCAGCCCGCACAAATGTCCTGGTTTTGTTGGCTGGCCCTAGTGTAGAAATGGGTCTTTAGACTAGTGGAGTTTGATGATGCCACTGTCCATTAAGATAAGCCTATCTGTTACAGAACTTTCTAGAAAGCAATAATGGCAAGTTGTATCAAGAGCCTTTAATAAGTCTATACACTTTGATCCAGCAACTCCACTTCTAATAATTGTCAGAAATTCAAACAGCTTTACGCACAATGGTGTACATTAAGGTGTCACCCAGAGTGGTAACAAATGAAAACCTCAGTGTCTGACAATAAGGGAAGAAGGTTAAATAATTGTATGCCCATACGTTGGACTAGCATGAAGCCATTACAAGTGATTTTCAGATAATTGTATTGGCAATGGGAAATGGTCATAGTATAGTAAGTTTAAGAATTGGGATTCAGGGCTTCCCTGGTGGCGCAGTGGTTGAGAGTCCGCCTGCCGATGCAGGGGACATGGGTTCGTGCCCGGGTCCGTGAAGATCCCACATGCCGCGGAGTGGCTGGGCCCGTGAGCCATGGCCGCTGGGCCTGCGCATCCGGAGCCTGTGCTCCGCAACGGGAGAGGCCACAGCAGTGAGAGGCCCGCGTACCGCAAAAAAAAAAAAGAATTGGGATTCAGAGCTGTGTATCTAATATTATTTTAATTTTATAAAATGATTACATGCATATTCCTAAGTAAAATATTAAAAAGAAATATATCCACCCTTTAGGTGTTCATAGTTGGTGATCTTTATTTTCTTCTTTCTATCCCTCACCAAAGAGACAGCTTTTTGTTGTTTATAAAAATAAGTGGATAAAGCAATTATACTCCAATAAAGATGTTAAAAAAATAATAATTGGATCTATTTGTTATTCTACCAAGCTCACCAATTTATCTTATGACAGTAATGTGGAATTCAAAGGTATAGTAGAAAAGGCACATATCCAGCTAGCTGCAGGTTTTAGGCAAGTCACTTCATTTCTCTATACCTGAGTTTCTTCATCTGTATGATGGGAATGATAATATTTACCTCCCACGGCTCTTTTGATTATTTAATAAGGGGAATATAAAGTGATGAGCACATATTAAGTGTTCAATAAATATTGGATTCTTTCCCCTGCTTCCCCCTTCCCCACTCCTATTTTCATTTTTACCAATAGGAAGTAATAAAAAGAATGTGAGTATTTAGATCTATGTACCATTCTATTATTCATTATAAATTAATTGGATGGCCTGATAGTTGTGGTTCTTAAAAGCACATGTTTCAGAAAGGAGGAAAATCTCTGTGCTTGAGGAAGATGGCAGGTAACAAGGGGAGGTTTCAGAGAGAACACGGACGTTCTTAACTTCTATTTTCATCTGTCTCCCTATCAAGGAGAAATGCCATCAAACCAGATTGGAGGAAACTGAAGGCCATGATAGGCGCACAGATAGTGGGAAACTACTTTAACCAAATATACAAATTGGACTCTGCCTCACTCTTGGCTGCAACATGAGAAGAAAAGTTGCATTCCATGGGAGGCCACTGTTCAAATATTGCATTAAGTGTCTTAGATCTGGTGGAATTTTTCTTGAACCCCTTAAAACCACACTGAGAGCACTGAGAGTCAGGGAGGTAGAGAGGGGAGAGGATTTGGAAGAAAGAGGTCTTTGGAGAGAATGGTTTGCGTCCTGTGGGTGCTTCCCCTTCAACGAGAAAGAGACAGAGAGAGAGAGGCTTCAAAGGAGAGCAGTTGGAAGGCAGAGGCTGAGGACGGGACACAGGAAATTGGGGTCTGACTCCTGCCTGAAAAATCTAAAGAATGAGAAACCTTGAAGCACTTGCCAGGCTCAGGGAGTGAAGAGCTAGTTTACAGAAGTACGAGAGAAGAGCTTCCCTACCCTCAAGACTTCTCAGCACCACCCCACCCCAGAGGAGTCAGAATTCCAGGTTAGCACGCTGAAGTAGGAGGAAAGGGTAAAAAAAAAAAAAAGATGCCTAACACACAGTGTGACCAGCTGTAAGCTTCCTGCCTGCAGCAGGCCCAGGCTGATGAGGAAGACTTAACCTGAAACAAAGCTCACAGTTCTGCTTCTTATGTAGAGTAGACTTCTGTATCTAAATGGAGACTGTATTTGGTGACTTAAAGTGATTATAGAACTTTCATTTATCATGAGTGATCAGAAGAGTCACGGGACTGACGAATTTTCATCCACAAATAGCAGAAGGATATCCCCCACTGGATTAATTTTAAGAGACAGATGGAGATGAAATAAAGTTGCTTTCTGCTTATACCCCAGAAGTTCACTTGGACCAAATACACTACCTAGCTTGCTTAAATGAGTTTAAGTCAGCTGGTCCAGAAAGACGACCTTCCAGATGGCCACAAGAGTCACCTGTAAAATCTTTGCAATGTCCTGGAAAATGGAGAGCATAGCCAAAAAATGAAAATGTCCTGATTTTTAAATGGGGTGATAGATGAAATTTACAACCTGGCTGATGAGTGCCACCAGCGCCAACACAAATCTTGATGGGATTATTAAACAGGTGGTTTTCTGAGCACTTTAAAAAGAAAGTGTTTTTGCCAGGAGCGAGTATGGAGTCACTAAGCACAAGTCTAACCTGGTTTCTTTTTTGTATGAATTATTAGATTAGCGGCTCAGGAGGATGTCATAGACTCAGTGTCTTATTTCTGCGAGGCCTTTTACTAAATCCCTTCTGATTCTCTTCTGCAAAGGTAGAGACCTGTCAGTGGGGACTGAGAAGTAGATTTATAGTTGGTTGAACAATTGCTCTGCAGGAGTGTTGATGAATGAATCCCTGTCATCCAGGAGGGGGGTCTCTGGAGGCACTCCAGTGGGCTTTGTTCTGGCTCTGTCCAGGTTAATATTTTTTATTAATAACTTGGAAGATGACATGGAAGTCAATTTTATCAAAAGTGTGGGAGACACTAAGGCAGAAGAGATAGTGAACACACGTGAAAGACTATAAATTTTTTAAAATTTGCAGTCATATCTTCTGACAGTTCGGCAGTGAAAGTTGAAATAGCGGCAACCAGGGCAAAGCCTGCTGAGGGCTGATTCAAGCCATCTTTTGACCCTCTCCAACAAATGCTAACTTGCACAGCCCGCTGACGCTGGGGGCCCTCTTGGTTACCTAGTTCCCTATGCCACCATCCCCAGGGTCAGCCTCTTCCTTATTCTTCTTGTTAACTTAATGACACCCCAGCTCCTCCCCACAAATGGGTCCCCACATTGACAGGCAAAGCCCACTGCTGCACTTGAGCTCCATCAAGACCTTCCCAGCTTAGGCCCCTGTCCTGACTCAGCCATGTTTTAACTCTCTGGTCATCCTGCCAGCTCATGGCCCATTATCAGTCGTCCAGAGCTCTGTGAACAGGACCAGGAATTCCTTTCCCTCCTTCCACCACGTGTCTACTTGTTTCAACATCCTAATCCCATATACCCATGGGCATACATATATATGTACTTCCCACCGGTATGCAATCTCACAGGGATGAATGTCAATTCTGCACTGTTTAAAAATTCAATTATACCAGTATAGAATGGGGGAGGCTTCTCTTGACAAGACTCTACCTTGAGCCTTTGGGCTAATTTGCCTAAGACCATTTTGCCTAAAGTCAATTTGCTTAAAGTTCTGGCTGTTGAAAATGTATATCTTTTTTTTTTTTTAAGATTTTTTTCTTTTGATGTGGACCATTTTTTTTTTTTTTTTTTGTGGTACGCAGGCCTCTCACTGTTGTGGCCTCTCCTGTTGTGGAGCACAGGCTCCGGACGCGCAGGCTCAGCGGCCATGGCTCACGGGCTCAGCCACTCTGTGGCATGTGGGATCTTCCCGGACTGGGGCACGGACCCGTGTCCGCTGCATTGGCAGGCGGACTCTCAACCACTGCGCCACCAGGGAAGCCCGAGGTGGACCATTTTTAAAGTCTTCACTGAATTTGTCACAATATTGCTTCTGTTTTATGTCTTGGTTTTTTGTCTTCAAGGCATGTGGGATCTTAGCTCCCTGACCAGGGATCAAACCTGCATCCCCTGCATTGGAAGGTGAAGTCTTAACCACTGGACCACCAGGGAAGTCCTGAAAATGTATATCTTAAGAGCACATTTGTGGCTCTTAAGAATAAAATCACTGTGTATCTATACACCATTTTGAGTGTTGGATGATTCCTCCTATTGTAAATATTTTGTGAATTTGTAAGCAAATTTAAGGGACTTCTACTTTTATGTCACATTTTTGTAAGTTATTTTTAAACTTATAGTGTATCATTTGGCAGATTCTAAAAATGTTCTATGCCTAGGTATAGACCCTAGAGAAACCAGCGTATTTTTACACAAAAAGACTTGTGTAACACGTATGAGCAAAAAAAGTTCGTTCCTGTTTTATTCATAATAACCAAACACTGGAAATAACACAAGTATCCATCAACACAAGAATAAACAAATTCAGTTATATACATACAATGAATTACTACTTCATACAACAACATGGATTAATCTCAAAAACATATTGAACAAAAGAATCCAGGAATGCATGGGTATGATTCCATGTGTATGAAGTTCAAGCAGAGGCAAAAATTAAAATATGGTGGAAGAATTGGTACAGTTCTTATCCAGGAGTAGGAATTGACTGGGAAGGAGCATAAAGGAATTTCCTGGGGTAAGGAAACGTTCTATGTCTTGATCTGGAAAGTGGCCACATGTGCAAAAAGTCATACATACACGAAAAGTCATCAAGCTCTACTCTTAAGATTTGTGCATTTTACTAGGTGTAAATTAACACCTCACTAAATTATTGTTTATATTTCTTTATATTTCATATGTAAGTTTCCACTCAAAAGCACACCAAGTTTGAATATTTTTACCTGTGGTTTGAAGTTTAGTGAAGTTTTTACATACTTTTGGGGGGTAAAATTTTAATTTTGAAGGAAAATTAGCACATCTTCAGGTTGGTACCTGTCTAGTGAGCTCGCTTCATTTGAATGGTAGACACGTGCTACATCCCTCAGCATATTCAACTCCATGACAGTTTAATTTTCATAACATCTGATTGGAAAAGTCATGCCCGGTGATGAATCTGAACACACACATCAGCACACAGCGTCCCGAGTTCAGGTAATTGTGGATATTTGCATCTGGGATTGAGCCACAAGCAATTTTCCACAAATTGTCCTCAGTCTTCATGCCCTTGCCCAAAATAGACAGCTCTCACCCACCCACATCCCATGCTGATCTTAACGGATGGTTGGCAGGCACCAGCTGGTGTCCTGCTTCCATATTCCCGTTAGTTTGGAGCAAGGCCAGCCCAATGGGCAGGCTTTGAGTAACTCTAACTGCCTTGAGGTTGCCAGAGGAACGTAGGGGTTGAACTCCTTGTACCATCTCTCAGGGAACAGCTCTGCAGGCCCCACCTGCATGCCCATTCCAGGTCACTCAACTTCTCCTAGGATGAGAGACCCTTACAGAAGCAGCAGCCTAATCCCCCATCCTCTCTCCTTGACAATAATGTCAAATACAGCCCACATGGAAGAAAAATCAGAATATTCCTCTGTAAATATCCACTGGAAGTTTTGTTAATACATGAGTAGTGTTGCTATGGGCAGTGCTTGGCAAAATCCCCAACTGGAGCCTGGGCCCCCAGTTCTGGCCATGTAACATATTTTCCCCTTCTTAGGGGAAGGAAAGGTATTAATAGATTAGGCCTATTGTTTTTAAGCAAGGTAGACTGAGTCTCAGTGCTCTTTTCTGTAAAATGTCTGTCTGGTAGCCCCGAGGAGAATGTGCATTATCCCCTAATCCCTGGTTAGAGACACTTTTGTGAAGGAATCCTGTTGGCTTGCTCTTTTGTGCCATAAACAGATTAGGGAGAATCATGTTCCTCTGTGTCCGAAATAAGGTAAAAGGAAGGTGTAAGTAGATTGCATCCTGAGCCATAATATCTGGCCTGGAAGAGAAAAATGAGAGAAATAAAGACCGCCTCTCCCTTTTCTGGAAGAGTAGAAAACAGTGTGGATAATGCTTTCATTATTTTATTATTACTTGTTTTTTGATAGTACATTTGGTAGAGATTAAAGGGTTTTGGCCAGTCTCTCAAAACTCAGCTTGGCTTTGAGGAAGAAAGCCCCCAAGTTTAGCAGGCCCTGAAACAGATGTCTCTAGTGTGTTAGCTAATAAACCTACCAGGCTCTTGGGTGAGTGAGCAGGCATATCCAAAAGGTTAGAAGCACAGCCTCTGGAGTCAAACTGACCAAGGGTTGAATCCTGACCAGCCATTTTACCCCTAGTTTACAGGCCTCATCTACATCTCATGGTGTAGAGTTAATAACTACACCACCAGGTCATTATGAGAGTTAAATGAGATGATACATGTAAAGCATTAAGGAATAATAAGTCTTAATTATTGTTGTTCTCACCATAACACACAGGAGGTGCTGCATCTCATTTTGGGGGTTTGGAGATTTAAGAGGAAACATAAAGTGGGAAATAGTCTATGACAAAATGTCAGATCATGGGAGGTCTGGAAATCTTGAAATACAAGGAACAGTTAAGGAAACTAAGGGTGTTTTGCTTGGAAGAGAAAGAATTGTCTACGTGGAGGGCTACATAGTATGCCAGTAGTGGCTAAACAGCCACCTGACAAGGATGTCCTGTGCCGGGTGGCACCTTTCAACTCTAAATGAAATTCTGATCCCCCAAAAGGCTCTTCCCTGAAAGCAGCAGAGACTGGGGGTGGGGGCGAAGGCTGTGACGCATGGTTAGCAGCTGGTGATATCCAGGGCCCCCCGTTGGAACATGCTGAGCAGGCACAAGCCTGGTCCTCTGGCTGGGCCAGAAGGACCTGGGACCCAGAACAGCCCAGGGAGGGAAGCAGGTAGTGGTTTATCCCAATTGGGCCAGAGAGGTCTTTTGGCAAGATCCTAACACTATTCCTAGTATTTTGTCCAGCTTCAGGAGAGGCTACCTCAGGTCACAAAAGCACTCCTCCTGGGTGGAGTGGAGTTTGTTTCCTTGTGGTCTGGCCAGGAAGCGCCCAGCTGGGTGGCCAAGAGGCTGGCTGCCTTGGCTGGAAGGCTGAATGACTGGCCAACTGGTGCATCTCCAGGGAGCAGATTGATCCGCCTCGACCGGCCGGTCCTCCAGCCGCTGTCGCTGCCTGCAGAGTGTCCCCCTCCAGCCAGCTGCTTTTCTCATTGCGAGGCTTGTAAATGGCGTGATTTACGACTGTGCTCATCCATGCTGTCCCCCGGGTATACACGCTTTCCCTTCCAGTCTGGAAAGTGAATAATGAACTAATTACCCTGCTTCGAGTTCAATATGGAGCTGAGTGTTTGCAGATCTTTATTGTACTGTGCAAGCCAAGTCGAACCGCTCCATTTACACTCCTGATTCATTTAAGTTTGTACAATTCTGCCTGCTCCTGGGGAGTTGCAGCCTCATGGCTTCTTGGTCTTGGAGAAAGCCTCACGTGTCCCTCCCAGCCGTCCTCTCCCCTAAAAGTGGATGCCAAAGACTCCTGGGAGCTCAGAGAAGCCAAGCCACTTCCTGAGAGACTGCTCTCTGGGATGTCTCATGTCCCAAATGGTGCTGTTTAGGGCATCTCTCAACATCAACAGATAGCTGATGTCAGTTGGTGTGTGTAGCGCAGAGACGGCACACAGGAAATGTTTGTTGAATGAAGGACCCTGGCTCCACAGACACCAAACTAATGTTTTGCAGTCAAAACAAACTAATGTTTATCAAAACTAATGGCTTGCAGTCATGGCTGTTCTGGTTTCTCTTCTCCCTTGTTCATGTTCTGTAGGACTTTAGAGCAGAGTTTTCACTAAGTCTCAGATCTGTTGAGATCTGAGTGATGAGATGGGGCAAATTCTTTCTCAAGTTCACTGGGAAGCAGTAGGATGTCAAGTCTGAGTTTGAAGATTTGGAGCTTTCCCAGCTTTGGCCACTTTTCTTCACCTCCCAGAAACCAAAGTCTTAAGCAGGTACATTTACCCAGTGCTTGAATAAGAAAAGCAGTAGACCTCAGGGCTCTGGACAGAGAAGGCTGATCTGGGCTTCATCCTGATGGGCTCCAAGAAAGGGACACGTGTAGTCTGAAGACATATTCATGTCAGACTGCAGCTGAGATGCTGCCTCATCCACTTCATGATCCAGCCTTCCCACTCTGCACACCCTGGTCCTACAGCCCAGCAGGACCTCCACACCCAAGCTTCTCTTTTGTGAAGCTTTTGTTCACATTGTTCTGTTCTCTGAGCCCTTGCTTCCTGCCCTGCTACTTGCTGGGGTGCCTTCTCCGCCCCCACTCCTCAAGAACTGCCTCTACAGCTATCTCCCCATGAAACCTCCAGGCTTCCTCATATCAGTGTGGTCTCTCTTCCTTTTGGTCTTAGCCACATTGGTGGCTTAGCATTTGGTCTAAATGCTCATCCCTCATTTAGACCTTCTCTAACTTTCCCCCATTCCCTTGTCTCCTGGCCAACTGGGCACGGCTTCTGCATTCTCACTCTAGTCACTGGTAAAGTGTGAGGGCAAGAAGGAGCTGAGGGCAGCCCCACAGCCACCATTAGGAAACTTATTACAGACTAGCCGTGACTGCCTTCTTTCATCCGCTAAACAAAATCATTTACAGAGCCCCTGCTCTGCCCAGGCAACAATGAACATGGCTTCACCTCTTCTGGCTTCTCCCCTCCTCACTCCAGCCACATCAACTTTCTATATACCCTCAACTCCACCTTGATCCCTCCTGCCCCAGGGCCTTGGTATATGTTCTTCTCTATGCCTGGAGCATTCATACTCTCCTTCTCTCCTAGTTTATTCATTCTGATCTTTCAGAGCTCAACTCAAACACCAATTCTCCAAGGGAGACCATCCTGGAACCACCAACACCAGTGATCCTGTCTCTTGCCCCTTGGGCTGGATGTTTTCTCTGAAACTCTAATCACAACTCTAATTACAATGATTAATTATGTAATCATTTGTTTAATATTCACCCCACCCCGCCCTGAGATGTAAGCTCTCTGAGGGCAGAGCCATGTCTGCCTTGCTCACTGCTCTGTTTTTATTGTCTAGAACAGGACCTTATACACAGGAAGTGCTCAATAAGTACCATTTAAATAAATAAATACAATGTATAATGAAAGACATTTAAAGATCTCTTCTTACATTTCAATCTAGTAAACCTATCAATAGGAGAAATGTGGTCATTTCTCCTATTGATGGCATGATAGCCAGCCACTGGTGGTCTCCATTCCTCTTGCCATTCCTATTTCCAGAAAACATCAGAGCAGGAGGTAGGGAAGGAAGGATGCTAGTGATGGTGCTTTTCATCTTGCAAGATGTTGAACACATAGAACACTGCCAGGCAGAGTTGGAAACAGGAGTCGTCCTGGGAACAATGCCTACTGGGGATTATAGTTTTTCATGCACTCCATCATAGAAGATCCAGGGGCTACGCCTTATAAGATTCAGGTGGGGTGAGCTGTGCATGTCCACCTGCCATCATCTGAAATCAAATGGAGTGTAGAGTAGGGACATATGTAGAACTTATGAAAACATAAGATTAGTAGAATATTATTTACTATAAGAATCAGAAAAGAATTAGAAAATCATTTGTCATCCTTAACAGGATGCAGAAAGACACAATGTCTATAAAACTGGAGTATTATCAGAGCCTAAGTGATCTAGGGGAAGGGAAATACCCACCTCCAGTTAGCTCTAGCCTCCTATGTGGGAGGCTAGAAATACACAAATCCAGCCACTCTAGCCATCCTCTCCCACCTAAAGAGGGGTAAAAACTGAGAAACACTTGTGAAGCTCACAGTTCAGAGGCATACACTCACTAAAAGACTGAACCCTAATCACAAGACTATAGAATGCTTCCCCTCCCCCACATCTCCCCACCACATTACTAAAGACCTATATTCAGCAGTTCCTTCTACCCGGTACATCATGTCCGGCTATCAAGAAAAAAAAATACAATGCATAATAACAGGCAAAAACCACAATTTGAAGAGATAGAGCAAGTGTCAGAACCAGTCCTGGCAGGGATGTTGGAATTATCAGACCAGGAATTTAAAACAACTATGATTAATACGCTCAGGGCTCTGATGTATAAACTAGACAGCATGCAAGAACACATGGACAATATAAGCAGAGAGATGGATATCCTAAAAAAGAATCAAGCTAGAGATCAAAAACACTGTAACGGAAATGAAGAATGCCTTTGATGGGCTCATTATTAGATTGGACACAGCTGAGGAAAGAATCTCTGAGCTGGAAGATATATCAATAGAATGCTCCAAAACTGAAAAGCAAAGAGAACAAAGACTGGGGGAAAAGCCAGAACAGAATATCCAAGGACCATGGGACAACTGTAAAGGTGTGACATACATGTAGTGGGGATACCAGAAGGAGAAGAAAGAGAGAAAGGAACAGAAGAAATGTTTGAAACAATAATGACTGAGAATTTCTCCAAAGTAATGTCTGTAAACCACAGATCCAATAAGCTCAGAGGACAGTAAGCAAGATAAATACTGGGGAATAAAAAACCAAACCTAGGTATATCATTTGCAAACTAAAGAAAGTCAAATACAAAGAAATTCCCTGAAAGAAGCCAGAGAGGGGAAAATATCTTACATACGGAGGAGCAAAGATAAGAATTACATCAGACTTCTCCTCAGAAACCTCTTATGCAAGCACTAAGAGAGTGCAGTAAAACATTTTTTTATTTTATTGAAGTATAATTGATTTACAATGTTGTGTTAATTTCTGCTGTACAGGAAAGTGACTCAGTTATATATTTTTTTTCTTTTTCGTGTTCTTTTCCATTATGGTTTATCACAAGACATTGAATATAGTTCCCTGTGCTATACAGTAGGACCTTGCTGTTTATCCATCCTATACATAATAGTTTGCATCTGCTAATCCCAAACTCCCAATCCTTCCCTCCCCCACTCCTCCTCCCCCTTGGCAACCACAAGTCTGTTCTCTATGTCTGTGAGTCTGTTTCTGTTTTGTAGATATGTTCACTTGTGTCGTATTTTAGATTCCACATATAAGTGATATCATATGGTATTTGTCTTTCTATTTCTGACTTACTTCGCTTAGTATGATAATCTCTCGGTCCATCCATGTTGCTGCAAATGGCATTATTCCATTCTTTCTTATGGCCGAGTAGTATACCATTGTATGTATATACCACATCTACCTTATCCATTCATCTGTCGATGGACATTTAGGTTCTTTCCATGTCTTGGCTATAGTAAATAGTGCTGCAATGAACATAGGGGTGCATGTATCTTTTTGAATTACAGTTTTCTCTGGATATATGCCTAGGAGTGGAATTGCTGGATCATATGGCAACTCTATTTTTAGATTCTTGAGGAACTGCCATACTGTTTTTCATAGTGGCTGCTCCAATTTACATTCCCACCAACAGTGTAAGAGGGTTCCCTTCTCTCCACACCCTCTCCAGCATTTATTATTTGTAGACTTTTTAATGATGGCCATTCTGACCGGTGTGAGGTGATACCTCATTGTAGTTTTCATTTGCATCTCTCTAATAATTAGTGATGATGAGCATATTTTCACGTGCCCATTGGTCATCTGTGTCTTCTTTGGAGAAATGTCTATTCAGATCTTCTGCCCATATTTCTACTGGGTTCTTTTTTTTTTTTTTTTTGGCTATTGAATTGTATGAGCTGTTTGTATATTTTTGAAATTAAGCCCTTATCAGTTGCATCATTTGCAAATATTTTCTCCCAGTCCATAGGTTGTCTTTTCGTTTTGTTTATGGTTTCCTTTGCTGTGCCATAGCTTGTAAGCTTGATTAGGTCCCATTTGTTTATTTTTGCTTTTATTTCTATTGCCTTGGAAAACTGACTTAAGAAAACATTTGTGCGATTTATGTCAGAGAATGTTTTGCCTATGTTCTCTTCTAGGAGTTTTATGGTGTCTTGTCTTATATTTAAGTCTTTAAGTCATTTTGAGTTTATTTTTGTGTATGGTGAGAGGGTGTGTTCTAATGTCATTGGTTTACATGTGGCTGTCCAACTTTCCCTACACCATTAACTGGACAGACTGTCTTTTCCCCATTGCCTCCTTTGTTAAAGATTAATTGTCCATAGGTCTGTGGGTTAATTTCTGGGCTCTCTTTTCTGTTCCATTTATCTGTATGTCTGTTTTTGTGCCAATACCATGCTATTTTGATTACTGTAGCTTTGTAGTATTGTCTGAAGTCTGGAAGGGTGGTGCTTCCTGCTTTGTTCTTTTTCCTCAGGGTTGCTTTGGCAATTCTGGGTCTTTTATGGGTTTGTATAAATTTTTGGATTATTTTGTTCTAGTTCTGTAAAAAATGTCACTGGTAATTTGATTGAGATTACATTGAATCTGTAGATTGCTTTGGGTAGTATGGCCATTTTAACAATACTAATTCTTTTTTTTTTTTTTTTTAGTGTTGACTTTTTTATTAATTTTTATTGGAGTATAGTTGCTTTCACAATATTAATTCTTAAGTGGAGTAAAATATTTAAAGTGTTGAGAGAAAAAAATCTCCAGTCTAGAACTCTGTGTCCTGCAAAATTATCCTTCAGAAATGAAGGAGAAATAGACTTTTTCAGAGAAACTAAAATTAAGGGAATTTGTTGCCAATAGACCTGCCTTGCAAGAAATGTTAAAAGACGTTTTTTTAGAGAATAGGTAAACAATATAGTTCATAAATATGGATTTACTTAAAGAAAGGGAGAGCATTGAAGGAGAAGTAAGTGAAGATAAAATGAAAACTTATTTTTCTTGTTCTGAATTGATCTAAAAATAATAATTTGTTCAAAATAATAGCAACAATGTGTTTGAATATATATCTATATATATGCTTATGTATGTTTATACATAAGTGAAATGAATGATGGCAATGATACAAGGGACGGGAGGGAGAAATTAGGATCCTTTCATTATTATAAGGTACTCATACTACCTGCAAAGCAGTAAAATGTTATTGAAAATGGACTTGTAAATGTGTATTACAAACTCTAGAGGTACCACCAAAAAAAAAAGATTTAAAAAAGAAGTATAACTAATATGCTAAGAAAGGAGAGAAAATGGAATCATATGAAATGCTCAATTAAAACTACAAGAGGCAGAAAAATAGTGGAAGACAAAAATAGGAACAATAAACAAGGACAATTAATAGAAAATAGTAACAAATATGGTAGATAGTAATCCAACTGTATCAGTGATCACTTTGAACGTCAGTGGTCTAAATGCATCAATTAAAAGACAGATTGTCAGAGTGCATCAAAAAACAAGACCCAACTAGATGTTGTCTATAAGAAACCCAGTTTAAATATAAAGACACATATAGATTTTGTTTTTTATAAATTTATTTTATTTATTTATTTTTGGCTGTGTTGGGTCTTTGGTTGCTGCACGCGGCCTTTCTCTAGTTGTGGCGAGCGGGAGCTACTCTTCTTTGTGGTGCATGGGCTTCTCATTGCGGTGGCTTCTCTTGTTGTGGAGCGTGGGCTCTAGGCACATGGGCTTCAGTAGTTGTGGCTCATGGGCTCTAGAGTGCAGGATCAGTAGCTGTGGCACACAGGCTTA
The DNA here is from genome assembly GCF_002837175.3 of Physeter macrocephalus. Taxonomy (NCBI): domain Eukaryota; kingdom Metazoa; phylum Chordata; class Mammalia; order Artiodactyla; family Physeteridae; genus Physeter; species Physeter macrocephalus. Next base: position 64,538,391 of record NC_041224.1, on the reverse strand, counting down.
GTTGCTCCATGGCATGTGGGATCTTCCCGGACCAGGGCTCAAACCCGTGTCCCCTGCATTGGCAGGCGGATTCTTAACCACTGCACCACCAGGGAAGTCCCTAAAGACATATAGATTTAAAGTAAATGGATGGAGGAAAATATACCATGCTAACAATAATCAAAAGAAAGCAAGAATAGCCATATTAATTTCAGACAGATCAGACTTCAGAGAAAGGAAAGTTATTTGGGATAAAAAGGGCATTACATAATGATAAAGAGATCAATTCTCCAAGAAGACAGTACCAAATTCTGGCAAGGATGTGGAGCAACAGAAACTCTGATTCATTGCTGGTGGGAATGCAAAATGGTACAGCTACTTTGGAAGACAGTTTGGCAGTTTCTTACAAAACTAAAATATTCTTTTTTTTTACATGTTTTATCATTTTATTAGGAATAATTCCAGATGGGTTACGAATAAAACTTATTCATTGAGTTTGATGAGTTTTCCAAAAACTCTTAATGAAGACATGTTCACCAATAAACAATAAAACATCAGCAGAACTATCATATACCGGGCAAAGAGTCAGGGCTGATACCAAAAGCAACATGCAACATAAAAAAGATACAATGTAAAGGAAGACAATCTGCTGAGTATTAAAAATCATCTCAATACGAACTCTTCGCAACTAGCACAGAACTAATTAGCTATCAAATCCAAACCACACCAAGGTAAGCTTGGCTGATAGAAGCCAGGAATCAATAATGGGTGGAAATATAAGCTCCTCAGTGCAAAAGAACTGAATACTGTTTTGGAGCATTTCCCTGGCTGGTACAAGCAGTATTCAAAAATCTTTTTGGGAAAAAAGTCTTTTTGGCAAGGGAAAAAAAATAAATACAAATGGAATGCTACATTTTTTAAATCAGCAGACTGTCCCAGGAATGATAAAGGTATCAGTAAAGTAGCGAGGGGATAACTTTAAAACATTACTTGTTGTGGGCTCAAAAAAACATTCAAAATGGATTTATTTAAAGGTGTCACATTAGCTACGTCCAGGCATTTAGGCTTAAGGAAAGTAAAATTAAAAGAGGACACTATTTTTTTCCCAAGTTAAGAGAATCTCTTTAAAACCAAGCATATTGCTAAATGGCAACATTATACTTGGTAAACAATAATTGGCAACAAAATAAGTTTAAACGCTGTAATATTCTGCCCAAACCAGTCCCAGATACTGTTTAATAACCAAGATGCAAACTAATTTTGTTGTAACAAGCCTAGACCAATTCCATCAAACATGTCCTTGGTTAGATATTCAGTTTCATTTAACGTTTTTTTTTTGTTTTTTGGGTTTTTTTTTTTTAAGATGTTGGGGATAGGAGTTTATTAATTTATTTATTACTTTTGGCTGTGTTGGGTCTTCGTTTCTGTGCGAGGGCTTTCTCCAGTTGTGGCAAGCGGGGGCCACTCTTCATTGCGGTGTGCGGGCCTCTCACTATCGCGGCCTCTCTTGTTGCGGAGCACAGGCTCCAGACGCGCAGGCTCAGTCGTTGTGGCTCACGGGCCCAGTTGCTCCGCGGCATGTGGGATCCTCCCAGACCAGGGCTCGAACCGGTGTCCCCTGCATTAGCAGGCAGATTCTCAACCACAGCGCCACCAGGGAAGCCCTTCATTTAACGTTTTGAAAGCTCATTTGACAGCCAGTCAAGTCCCTCATACAGACCGGTTCCTTGTGTAGCACAAGTGGCTTGAACATACCATGTTCTGTTATGAAGAGACTGAGGACCTAATGTATCTGTCATTTCACTAATGGCCATAGCATTCGGCAAATCCTGTTTGTTTGCAAAAAGCAGAAACATGGCATCTCGCAGCTCATCTTCCTGAAGCATTTTCTGCAGGTCTTCTGCTCCTTCCTGAATTCTTTCACAATCATTGCTATCTACCACAAAAATAAGACCCTGGGTATTTTGGAAGTAATGCCTCCAGAGAGGCCTAATTTTATGTTGACCACCAACATCACATACTGTGAAACAAATGTTCTTATATTCTACTGTTTCCACAGTAAAACCAATGATAGGAATGGTGGTGACTATCTCTCCTACTTCAGTTTATACAGAATGGTCGTCTTGCCAGCAGCATACAATCCAGCCATCAAAATGCGCATCTGCGGGCTTCCCTGGTGGCGCAGTGGTTGAGAGTCCACCTGCCGATGCAGGGGACACGGGTTCGTGCCCCGGTCCGGGAAGATCCCACATGCCGCGGAGCGGCTGGTCCCGTGGGCCATGGCCGCTGAGCCTGCGCGTCCGGAGCCTGTGCTCCGCAACGGGGGAGGCCACAACAGTGAGAGGCCTGCGTATCGCAAAAATAAAATAAAATAAAATGCTCATCTGCTTCTTGCTGAAGAGGCGGAAGAAAGGGGAGGAGATGGTGAAGCCCATGGTGGTAGTGGCACTTGCGATGGACAGGAGCAGAAGGGGTTTGGGGCGACCTCGGGCCTTCTTTCACGCTCCTGGCAAACTCAGGGAGGAAAGAGGAGCTGAGAGCCGCAGGGACGGCTCGCCAGCCAGTGTGTGCGATGGAGCTCCCCTCTAGGACAGGAATTGGCAGGGTGATGACCTGCTCAACGACTCTAAAATACTGTTATCATGGGATCTATCAATCTCACTCCTTGGTATTTACCCCAATGAGTTGAAAACTTATGCCCCCACAGAAACCTGCACACAGATATTTATAACAGCTTTATTCATAATTGTCAAAACTTGGAAGCACCGAAATGTCCTTCAGTAGGTGAATGGATAAATAAACTATGATACCACAACAGTGAGAGGCCCGCGTATCGCAAAAATAAAATAAAATAAAATGCTCATCTGCTTCTTGCTGAAGAGGCGGAAGAAAGGGGAGGAGATGGTGAAGCCCATGGTGGTAGTGGCACTTGCGATGGACAGGAGCAGAAGGGGTTTGGGGCGACCTCGGGCCTTCTTTCACGCTCCTGGCAAACTCAGGGAGGAAAGAGGAGCTGAGAGCCGCAGGGACGGCTCGCCAGCCAGTGTGTGCGATGGAGCTCCCCTCTAGGACAGGAATTGGCAGGGTGATGACCTGCTCAACGACTCTAAAATACTGTTATCATGGGATCTATCAATCTCACTCCTTGGTATTTACCCCAATGAGTTGAAAACTTATGCCCCCACAGAAACCTGCACACAGATATTTATAACAGCTTTATTCATAATTGTCAAAACTTGGAAGCACCGAAATGTCCTTCAGTAGGTGAATGGATAAATAAACTATGATACATCCAGACAATGGAATATTATTCAGCGCTAAAGAGAAAAGAGCTATCAAGCCACAAAAAGACATGAAGGAAACTTCAATGCATGTTACTTAGTGAAAGGAGCCAATCTGAAAAGCCTACATACAGTGTAATTCCAACTCTATGATATTCTGGAACAGACAAAACTATGAAGACAATAAAAAGATCAGTGCTTGCCAGGGTTTATTGGGGAGAGGAATGAACGGGTGGGGCACAGAGGGTTTTTAGGGCAGTGAAAGTATTCTACATAATACTGTAATGGTGGGTACATGGCATTTTACATTTGCCTAAACCCATAGAATATACAACACGGCGAACCCTACCATTTTTCTGTAAACCTAAAACGACTTAACAGTTTTTAAAGTCTATTAACTAAAAAAAACAAGAACATCAACAACATGGAAGTAATGATATTAAATGATTGGCAAGTTATCTTGGATCCTGAATTCAGTTGAACTGCATGTACTCAGGGACAGTCTATAAGCCAAAGGCAAAGCTAGACCCCAGAGTGCTTCCCTGGTGAGTTTTCTGCTGTTTTCTTTAAGTTGCAGCCACGTCTGAACTCTGGTTTTGCCATTTCTCTACGACTTGCCCCGTTTGACAACTTGAATAATTGCAGCTCTCTTCTGTCCCAGCACTTACTAACAGGGATTGCATCCTTATGCTGTTGGTATCATATGCTGAGAAAATTACTAAACACATTTTTTATCTTTCTCTTTACAAAAGTAGAGCTGCATAAAGTGACATAGCAATCATTTTCACAGTTAGGGAACTCGAGTAGTCGAGATGCTAATCAATTACACTGTACAGTGCTCAAAGGGCTCAGAAATTTGCAGGACCGGATACCTCTGGAAGTAGGATCAAAGGTAGATCTGAAAAGAGAAAGGTAGTGAAAGTCAGCTAAAGGAACAGTTAGACTCCCCCTCCCCCCACCTCCCCGCCCCACCACCGACCATGCCCTCATCCACTTAGATCAGCTAGGGAATAGCCCCTGCCTCATTCTGCAGAAAACTGTAGGTTTATTCTCTGGAGAGCACAAAACAAGTCCTAAGAAATACCAGACTCAATTGAAGGCAGGGATTACATACTGGAAGTTGAAGCATCCTGCTCTCTTCTCACACTTGGATTTCAGAATCCTAGAAACCATACATGGCTTCTGGCAGGTTTCTATGGGGAATCTAACCAGTCTAAGAGGGAAAAAAAACCTAAGAAACTGATAACAGAATTCTCTGCAATGGCCCAGGAGGGTTGCTATTCAGTGAAGCCTCAGTTGACAAGTCTTTCACACTGGCCTGATTATCCAATCATCTTTTTAGTGCCCTACACCTTGAGCAGAGCATATGAAGACAACATCATTAATTACCAAGGAAATGTAAATCAAAACCATAATGAGGTAACATTACATATCACTAGAATAACTAAAATTAAAAAGACTGTTAATACTAAGTGTCGGTAAAGATGCAGAGCAATTAGAACTCTCATACATTGCTGATGGGAATGTAGAAACAGTGCAACCACTTTGGGACAAGAGTTTGATAGTTTTTTTTTTTATAAAGTTAAGAATATCCTTACCATAAACCCCAGCAATTCTATAACTTGGTATTTAACCAAGAGAAATGAAAACATTTGTCCATACAATACATTGTACACAAATATTCATAACAGCTTTATGCCTAATAGCTTCAACTGGAAACAAACCAAATGTCCATCTCTAAATGAATGGATAAACAAATTGTGCTCTATCAATGTAATGGGATACTATTCAGCAATAAAAAAGGAAGTAAACTACAGATTCACGCATCATTAATGAATCTCAGAAACACTACACATGAAGTCATTTGCATGGAATTCTAGAGCAAGCAAAACTAATCTATTGTGGCATAAAGCAGATCACTGTTTGCCTAAGGTTGGAGCTGGGGGAATAATGACTCTAAAGGATATCAGGGGTGATGGAAATATTCTACATCTTGATTGTAGTGATGGTTACATGGGTATATACCTGTAAATACATGTTAAAATTGGTACATTTATTGTATGTAAATTATACCAGTGTAATGAGAATACAAATTATATCTCATAAAGTTTACTTTAAAAAAAATTCATTACATATTCAAAGATCATTGAACATTTGAGAAAAGCATTTAATATGGGAGAAAGAGGTCAAGAGAAATAATCAGAAAAAGTAAGCTGAAGAAAACAAAGACTGTGTATGGGCCAAAAAAAATTTTTAATGAAAACTTACCGTTAATGTCCTCAGAGATACTTTGCTTCAAAAAAATGATACAACACCTACAAAATAAGAAAGATTGCTATAGTGAAAGAATATTCAGAGAACAAAAAAGAGCTCTTATAAATTAAAAGTACAATAGCAAAAAAAGTTAACTGAATAGAAATGTTGGAAGATTATCTTTATTTTTTATATTGGAGTATATTTGATTTACAATGTTGTGTTAGTTTCAGGTGTACAGCAAAGTGATTTAGTTATACATATACATATATCTATTCTTTTTCAGATTCTTTTCCCATATAGGTTATTACAGAATACTGAGTAGAGTTCCCTGCGCTATACAGTAGGTCTTTGTTGATTATCTATTTTATATATAGTACCGTGTATATGTTAATCCCAACCTCCTAATTTATCCCTCCCCCTATCTTTCCCCATTGGTAACTGTAAGTTTGTTTCCTAAGTCTGTGAGTCAGTTTTTATTTTGTAAATAAGTTCATTTGTATCATTTTTTTTTAGATTCCACATATAAGTGATATCATGTGATATTTGTCTTTCTCTGTCCGATTTACTTCACTTAGTATGATAATCTCTAGGTCTAACCATGATGCTGCAAGTGACATTATTTCATTCTTTTTTATGGCTGAGTAATATTCCATTGCATATATGTACCACATCTTCCTTATCCATTCTTCTGTTGATGGACATTTAGGTTGCTTCCATGTCTTGGCTATTGTAAATAGTGCTCATCTGACTGGTGTGAGGTGATACCTCATTGTAATTTTGATTTGCATTTCTTTAATAATTAGCAATGTTGAACATCTTTTCATGTGATTTTTGACCATCTGTATGTCTTCTTTGGAGAAATGTCTATTTAGATCTCCTGCCAATTTTTTGATTGGGTTGTTTGCTTTTTTGATATTGAGCTGCATGAGCTGTTTGTATATTTTGGAGGTTAATCCCTTGTCAGTTGCATCATTCGCAAATATTTTCTCCCATTCCATGCATTGTCTTTTCATTTTGCTTATGGTTTCCTTTGTTGTACAAAAGCTTTTAAGTATAATTAGGTCCCATTTGTTTATTTTTGTTTTTATTTTTATTACTCTAGGAGGTGAATCCAAAAAGATACTGCAGCAATTTATGCCAAAGTGTGTTCTGCCTATGATTTCCTCTAAAAGTTTTATAGTATCTGGTCTTACATTTAGGCCTTTGATACATTTTAAGTTTATTTTTGTGTATGGTGTTAGGGAGTGTTCTAATTTCATTTTTTAGATGTAGCTGTCTAGTTTGCGCAGCACCACTTATTGAAGAGACTCTCTTTTCTCCATTGTGTATTCTTGCCTCCTTTGTCATAGGTTAATTGACCATAGGTGCGTTGATTTATTTCTGGGCTTTCTATCCTGTTCCATTGATCTATATGTCTGTTTTTGTGCCAGTACCATACTCTTTTAATGACTGTAACCTTGTAGTATAGTCTGAAGTCAGGGAGCCTGATTCCTCCAGCTCTGTTTTTCTTTCTCAGGATTGCTTTGGCTATTTGGGGTCTTTTGTGTTTCCATACAAATATTAAAGTTTTTTGTTCTAGTTCTGTGAAAAATGCCATTGGTAATTTGATAGAGATTACATTGAATCTGTAGATTGCCTTGGGTCATATAGTCATTTTGATGATATTGATTTTTTTTTTTTTTTTTTGCGGTATGCGGGCCTCTCACTGCTGTGGTCTCTCCCGTTGCGGAGCACAGGCTCCGGACGTGCAGGCTCAGCGGCCGTGGCTCACGGGCCCAGCCGCTCCGTGGCATGTGGGATCCTCCCGGACCAGGGCACGAACCTGTGTCCCCTGCATTGGCAGGTGGACTCTCAACCGCTGCACCACCAGGGAAGCCCGATGATATTGATTCTTATGGAAGATTATTTTTTTTAAATCTTCCAGAAAGTGGGAGGGGGGAAAAACCTAAAAATATGTACAATAGAAAAGAAAATCAAGACTCAGTTTGGGAGGTCTGTGATATGAATTACAGAAAGAAAAATGGGAAGGAATCATCAAAGAAAGAACTCAAGAAAAATTTTCAGAACTGGAGGATAGGTGTTTCCAGATCAAAAGAACCCTTTGAGTATCTAATGGGTAAAAACAGAGCCACACCAAGGCATGTCGTGACAAAATTTCAGAAACTAAAAACAAAGAGGAGATGTTTCCAGAAAGGGGGAAAACGTCTTCATACAAACAATTAAGAATCAAAATTTCTTTTTAGGCTTCTTGATAGCAACATTAGAAGCTGGAACACAGGGAATAATTCCTCCAAAATTCTGAGTTAAACTTGTATACCTGACCTAGAATCCTAATTCAAGTCAAATTGTCAATTAATGGTTAGAGTATAAAAAAGGCATTCGCAGAAGTACGAGGTCTCAAAAAAGTACATGTTTGTTTTTTAAAGAAACTACTAGAGGTTGTGATTCATCAAAACAAAGGACTAAATATAGGAAGAGATGGGAATCAGGGACAAGGGGATCCAAAATAGGGATGAGGGAACTCCCGAAGATAATGGTGAAGGAAACCAAGATCACATCTGTATCACAACCAGCCCATACCAGAGCAGATTAGAAGGCTCCAGGGACAGGTACTTCCAGAAAGTGAAATTGAATGTACATCTGATGCATCTGGAGCAATCATGAGCAGATTTAGAGAACTGATAGAGGATTTGGGGTTGAATTAGCGATAATAATACATCTAAGCAAATGGAAAAATTAAGACAGTTAATTCCAGGGAAAGTAAAACCTTACGCAGGAAGGGAAAAGTAATCTTAATCATAGGACACTCATAGTTCAACCATGAATAGTATTTACATCACCATAATAATGTAAACATTGAATATTGAGGTAACCAAATTTATGATATAAGTGCATTGAGAGCATAAAGAAATGGGAAATATTCATGCTTGTGAAAAATCTAGAAGTAGCAGCAGAAGCATGTTATTTAGTAATTCAGAGGTAAATAGAATCAGCTAAAGAGTTGAAAGTATAATAGTTGCCTCTGGGAAGCAGGAAATTAAGGGAAGAAGTGATGAGTTTACAATTTTGTAATAAGCCATGCAGAACTCTTAAAACTAAGCACACAACACCTAGCTCCTTGGAGAAATGGCTGATCCCAAGGCTAGGACAGGGTGGGTACAAGATGAGCCTAGAACAGCTTGTTATTCCAGAAAGTAAGGAAGTACTTAGAGAATGCTGGGGTGTGTCACAAGGACACAAGAACCAGCTTGAAGGGATCCCCACTGGCCACATCTGGGACAGTCTGCCCAAAATACTTGAGTGCAGTAATGTGTTATAAACCATGAAAAAAATAAGAGTTTGTGAGCCTATACTGAAAACTGATAAATAACAAATAATAAATAAATACATAGGGGTGGGAGTCGGTGGGGTGGTCTCTTGAATGTCAAGGAGGTCTCTTGAAGGTCAAGAGCCAGCTGGTGAATGTGGAGGGAATTCTAGAGTTAGGAAAATCTTCATTTTGTAATCATCATTATAAATATTGAATCAGGGAAGAATCATCAGTGGATACTAATTCTAGGGGAAGTTCTGATGAGAAGCAGGATACTTATATGGTCTTAAAGCGTCTATCTATAGGCTGCTTATTAGTTGCAAGGGAGAGGCGAAGAACTAATTCTATAATGACAGAAATAGGGCAACACCTTGGCAGAGTGATTAAAATTAATGACAGCTAGGAGGGACAGGTGAACATTGTGTGTTTACAAATGTGATACCCTGAAAGGACACCACATCTCCAATACAGTATTCTGGTCATGAAGTCATAACCACAATTTAATCAAAATGAGCGTTTGTATATATGAGGAATATTCTAGTTTAAAAGATAGGTGAGAGGGACTCTATTCTTAACAAATGTCAATGTCATAAAAATCAAAGAAAGGCTGTGGAAATGTTCTAGATTAAAAGAGGCTAAAGAGATATGACATTTAAAAGCAGTACTTGACCCTTGACTGGGTTCTGTGCTGGAGGGGAAATTGCAATAAAGGACATTATTAGATCAACTGACAAAATTAAAATACAGACAGTAGATTAGATAACAATTACTGTAGCAATGTAAGTTGTAAGTATATGAAGTTGATAACTGTACTGTAGTTATGTAAGAGACTATTTCTATTCTTAGGAAACACCAAAGTATTTAGGGGTAAAGGACTATGAGGTATATAGCTTACCATCAAACGGTGCAGGAAAAAATTTTGGAGAGAGAGGGTATATGATAAAGCAAATGGGTTTAAAATGTTAACAATAAGTAAATCAGGGTATATGGATGCTTCTTATTCTATTTTTAAAAATTTGAAATTATTGCCAGATAAAACGTTAAAAAGAAATTAAACACATCTTTTTTTTTTTTTTTTAAGATTAACAGAATTTTTTTTTTTTCTTGGCTGCGTTTGGTCTTTCTTGGCTGCTTTCTCCAGTTGCGGCGAGCAAGGGGCTACTCTCCGTTGCAGTGCGTGGGCTGGGCTTCTCATTGCAGTGGCTTCTCTTGTTGTGGAGCACAGGCTCTAGGCACGCAGGCTTCAGTAGTTGTGGCGCACGGGCTTAGTTGCTCTGTGGCATGTGGGATCACCCCGGACCAGTGATCGAACCCGTGTCCCCTGCATTAGCAGATGGATTGTTAACAACTGTGCCACCAGGGAAGTCCCTAAACACATCTTGATGTCCCCTGAATTTTAATTTAAAAAATAATAGTACAATAAATACTATGTATCCACCTTAAGAAATAAAATATTACTAATTGAAAAAATTTACATTGAGCAACCTGAGTATTGATATATTTGTGGGGAAAGACTAATAAATCACAGGTTCCACAGATACACAGGAGACATAGATTAGATATATATGTAGATATATTTCTGTGTCCCTCATTCTAGTATCTTTCATCTAGAGCCTGCTAACATGTGTTCCCAGTGCTTAAAGTTCAGCATGTATTGTATGGTCTCAGTGATTTAAAAAACATAAAAGTATGGTTATAAAAATTATACTATGAGGAAATACACAAAACTGAATTTCATTTTCTGCTTCATAAACTTATGTATTTTCCAGACTTTCTCTAATGAGCATACATAACATTTATTTTATCAAAATAGTTACAGTTTTAAAAATCAGCCTATATAATTTTGCGTGTATCATATGATCACAATCAATAAAACTATAGACAACATGGGCTTCCCTGGTGGCGCAGTGGTTGAGAGTCCGCCTGCCGATGCAGGGGACACAGGTTCGTGCCCCGGTCCGGGAAGATCCCACATGCCACGGAGCAGCTGGGCCCGTGAGCCATGGCCGCTGAGCCTGCGCGTCCGGAGCCTGTGCTCCGCAAAGGGAGAGGCCACAACAGTGAGAGGCCCGCGTACCGCAAAAAAAAAAAAAAAAACCAACAAAAACTATCGCCAACAAAAGAACGAAAGGGAATGTACCAAAAATGATTAGTTCTGGGTGATGAGAACATGATGTTTTTTTTCTTCTTTCAATCCTTCCCTATTTTCCTAATTACTGCTATAATAACAAAACACCATTTTTCTTTCTTCATCAATGAGAGAGTTACAGATTATTTTTAAAATGAGGTCCTCACACCTCACTATATGCACCAAAACTAATTCCAGGGATTTTTAAAGAATTAACTTTTCAAATTGTACAAAACTTGGAGAATATGAAATCAAACCGCTTGAAGGGGGTAATTTTCTAAACGTATGAATACTAAGAGAAATCACAAAGAAAAGGATTTGCTGTATAAAAATTCTGTAATATTGTAAAGTCAGAATAGTATCTCAAGTCCCAAGGTTGTGACTTCACACTTTGATAGAAATGCTAGCATAAGCCTCCTTAACCCTTCAGCCCTTTTGACGTAATCTCTCTCCAGGCCCCTCTCCTTGGTGGCTCAGATTGGCCCGTTTATTCATTTCCACTCCCACTTCTCGGGGAAGACAACCTGAAGGGTTCTAGTGCACCAGGCTTCTTTCTTGCTTGACCTTGACATAAAGCAGTTACAATTCTCAACACTCTCCATCCGTCTCTTTGCTTCCCGACCCTCCTAGAGATGAAAGCTAGAGAACGCCTTTTTCCCTCCTTTATCCCATTTCCTGGCAGAAGGCGAGAGGCTTCTCTCCCCAGCTTGGCCAAGGACTCCTGCAGAAGGGCCAGTGTGGCCGTCCTCCTCTCTCCAGGATGGCGTCTTTGTCTACGATTGCTGTTCCATCTCCAGCAGCGAGGCAGACCATCTGCTGATGCCTACACCAGCTGCCGTCTCGTCTTAGCTTTCTCATCTCCCCTGAGAATTCCCTGATTCAGGCACATGGTATTCTCTCCTGCCCTTGCTCAGCCTGGGTCCTTATCTGTAGGGAGCTTTCACAATCTCTCCCCTTCACTTAGCATTGCCCTGGTTTCCCCTGGGGACTGAGGTCTGTAGCCCTCCCCGAATGAGTCCCCTAGTGTTATATATGCCACCACATGGGACCATGGAAAAGGGAGTGCATCCTGGAAAGTATTTGAGAGCGCTCACAAGGGACATATAGCTTCCGCCAGGAGGAAAACAGATCCCGGGGCTCTCAATCCCAGGGGAACCTTAGTTTCAATTCCCCATATGGAGTCTCAGACCTGTGAATCATGCCCAAGATTGAAATTTTACTTCGGTATAGTTTCACGGAGAAAAAGAAAAACTATTTAAAAAGCTCATTCATTTAGATAAGGCTCTTTTTCCACCTAGAAAGCTCTCCCCCACGTCTCCACATTTTTAAATCAGACACATCCTTCAGGGTCTGGAATAAATGCCATCTCCATCAGAAAGTCTTCTCTGATCTTCAGATGAGTGTGATCTTTCCTCCTCAAATCCCCTAGTCCTATATTCATATGTCTCCTGGGGAGAACAGATGCTTCCCATCCCCTGCTACAATGCCCATGCCCTGCCTTTCTCAGCCTACTGCTGAGTCCTCAGCACACACAAAGCCCAGCTTGGTCTGGTTACAGCATGAACTGAGCTGACCTGAGCGAAGCTGCTGGCAACCCTGAATCATGACAGTAATAATTCTCTGCAAATGGCTGCTGGCTGGCTGGCTGACTGCATAAAACTCCTACCCAGACCACAGAGCTCTGTTTTCCAGAGGTCTCTAGTGCCCTGTGCCCCTTCTCTCTCCATCACGACCCGGTCCATGCCAGGCCCAGGACACTTGAGCCCAGCATGGTTCTTATAACACGAATGAGTTACACAACTCATTTCCCTTCTTCCCTTCATTGCCGGTCAGGTTCCTCAAAGCAGAGACTGAGACGGATTCTTGGGCAAGTGATGTACTGAGGGAGTACTCTCAGGAGAAACCTGTAGATGAGTGAGAGAAACGGGAGAAGGCAGGGGAGGAAGCTTTGCAAAAATGTCAGGGGAAATCTAGCCACAGCCTGATCAGTGGAGAGCCCTGGGTCACCAAGTGCCCAGAGGCAAGGGGGCTGGGCTACTAGACTCCCCCCACTGGTCAGCCCTTGGCCAAGATGCCTCCTGAGTGGGTGAGATTTGTAACCTCCTCCACTTCCAGCTTCTATCCGCCGAGGGCACGCCTGCAGGCAAGAGTGCAGGTGTGAGCCGTTAGCGGCCAACACCCACAGCAGCCAGAGGTTGGGTGCACCAGCCTGGTACTTGGGATCTGGGTGAGACACTAACATCTGTTACACCCCCGGCTATGGACTGAATATTTGTGTTCCCCTTCCCCACCAAATTCATATGTTAAGGCCCTAATCCCCAATGTGGTAGTGTTTGGAGATGAAACCTTTGGGAGGTAATTGGGTTTGGATGAGGTCGTGTGGGTAGAGTTCCCATTATGGCATTGGTGCCGTCCAAAGGGAATGAAGCGACCTGAGCTCTCTCTCATCCGTGTGAGGATACAGTGAGAACACAGCTGTCTATGAGCCAGCAAGCAGGCCCTCACCATCACCCGACCATGCTGGCACCTAGATCTGGGGCTTCCAGCCTCCAGAACTGTGAGAAATAAATGTTTGTTTTTAAAGCCATCCACTCCATGGTATCTTGTTACAGCAGCCCTAACTGACTAAGACATGCCCCCTTACTTTTTCTCTTCCTACTCATATTTTTTTTGGACAGGTCTATCACTTTCACTTTTTTTTTTAAAAAACCTTCATAGTTGGACAGGAACACAATCACCTAATTCCAATCTTGATCAACATTACTGAAACCCCAGACTGCTTGCTTCCACAGATTGGACAAGGGGTCATTTTGAAGTTTCATCACAGAATCTTAGAGACCATCTACTGTTGTTTCTTCATTTTCATAAATGAGGAAACTAAGGCACAGATAGACAAGATTTACTTTGTGCAGCAAATTTTGTAGCAGAACCAAGCCTGAGGCTGCCTAACTTTCAGGCAAGAGCTATTCCACCATACCCCCATTCCTCCTTACATCATTACTTTATGACTGTTTTGCTAAGATTTTCTAATTAATCATTATTGGAAATGATCATTAAGTTCATTGCTCGGGAAAAAGTTGCATGCCAGGAATAGTCTTCCTTCCTGTGGTTTATGTCTTAGATGAGGGCATGGAGTTAAGACAGATATAGAACCTACTTAAAACCTTACAGAGTTTTAAACCAAACTTGAACCTTCTGGAGTTCATTTATTCATTCTTGGCAACTTGCTGCTTCCGGATTCTTGGAAAGTTGCTGGCTCATTTAGAAGAAAAACTCATGAGATTTCTTGTGCATTGAGTAGTTCTTACAAAACAATCTTTTGAAGTGTAAAGTGTAAATGAATAAGAAGCAGAAGCCTGAAGTTCTCCTAAAATACACGTGTATGTAATCATTAAGGAAACAGGCACACTAGGCAAAATGCATAATTGTTTCTTGTGCAGAAAGAGTATTATGCCCAGCAAATCCCAAACATGCTAGAGTTTTCCCTTTGTCCGAGGCTCTCTTTGTCAAAGGGCATTTGAGGGAGCATGGCCAGGGCTAAACCCATTCTACTCTCTCTCCCAAGCATTTCTCTTGAAATATGCTCTATGAATAAGGGTTCTTTCTGCTTCGCAATCCAAACTGGTCCGAATAACCCATCACGGAATCAGAGTCTTTAGGCTAAAAGAATGTGGTCATCCAGTTTCCTGACCATCATGGGCCAATTAGGACAATTGCTTTTCTGTATTTAAAGCTCTGAAGGTTGAATGCCGTGGAAGAGCGGTCGCCTCAGAACACACATGATTTCCATTGACACAAATAAGACATTTTTGTTTCTTCTTTGACCTTCAGTCACCTAGAAGGCTGGCTGCTCTCTACCCTGGTCCACAATCCAGCTCTCTCCTAGCCCTAGTTCAGTTTAAGGCTCAATAAGATTTCCTCTTATACAACAGTTCCTCTCTGTTGTATACTAGATATGACGGGAGTCCTCCTTAATAGCTGGTCTATCTGTCAAAACAAAGGGCAAATATAAGCAATTGTCTAATGTCTAGAAACTCCTTTTGGTTATTCTAGCCAATTGGCTCCCACTTCACCCCACACATCACTCTTCTTCAGCATGATGAATTAAATTAAATTCTCCCTCCACCACACCAGTAGGATGGAGCATCACCCCTTCCACACAACTACAACAAATTTTCAAAACAATTTTCAATTCTTCAATTTCAATTTTCAATTCAAATCAGCTTTTAAACATTCCAGGTCTCCCTACTGTTTTGAAACATGGCAGATACAGCATAGCTGAGTAGACGAAGCACAGCCTTTGGAGCCAACTGACCAATCGTAACTCCTGGCTCTGCTCCTTATTATCTTTGTGGCCTTGGGTAAGCTACTCTACATTTCTGAACCTGAGTTTCCTCGTCCATATACCAGAGTCACACTGGTTAGCTTGTCAGGGAGTTGTGAAGGTCGAATGAGTTGATGTTCAAAAATACCCAGCCCATAAGAGGTGCTCAAAAACTGGGAGCAACTGCTATTATTACTGTTTTAGTGACATCCGTTCTTCATTGCAGATTGTGAAAAATCACCCCAATCTTACTGAAGGTCCTCTTGCTGACAGCTGGGACCAAGGTCCAAACTGTCCCTGGAGCCCTTGCTGCACTTTCTCCCCTCCTGCCCCTCTACCCCAGCCATGGAGAGGAGAGTGTAGACTCATGAAATTGCTTTCTCAAGGTTTGCCAAGGTGAAGCAAGCCCTCCCAAGTAAAGAGACGCTTGAATTATCATTCCTTTCTTGTTATTCCTCCAGGTTTTGTTTGGTGATGGGGGAATATTTTGAAGCATCAGCTCTACTCCTTCTCCTTCTCCCAACTTGCCTCTACCTCTGACTTAAAAAAAAAAAAAAAAAATCAGCCGTTTGCTGCTGCATGATGTAGCTCTCCCCAGAGGAGTTAGCCAAATTTCCAGGTATTTTCAAGTATATATCAGGCACCTGGAAATGTGGGTCTGGAGTTTGGAAAAGGATTAAAAGATGGAGACATGGATTTAGACATCATCTTAGTCAGTCAGGCTGCTATAACAAAAGTACCAGAGATTGGTGGCTAAAACAACAAACATTTATTTCTCACAATTCTGGAGGCTGGTAAGTCCAAGATCAAGGAATTGGTAGATCCAGTGTCTGGTGAGGGCCCACTTCCTAGCTTGTAGACACAGCCACTTTCTCTCTGTATCCTCACATGGCAAAGAGAGAGAGGGCTAGCTCCCTTCCTCCTCTTATAAGGACACCAATCCCCACCACAGGCTCCATGTTCATGACCTAATTACCTCCCAAAGCCCCACCTCCAAATACCATCACACTAGGACTTCAACATAAGAATTTGGGGGGAGACACAAACCTGCAGAATATAGCAGACATCCTCTACCTGAGCTATTCATTGAACCCCAGGGGGTGGGTGCAGTCTCTGAGGTGCTAATACAGCTCATGTGCTCACAGAGCCAAGAGATGATATGTAATATGTAATATCATCTATTAAGTAATAGCCAAGAAAACTTCGAAAAAAGAAAATAATGAGGGAGGAGCTCACCTTAGAGGATGCTAAAACATATTATAAAGGTAGTTTGAAAAAAATCTAGTATACTACCCAACAGAACAAAATAAGTAGTCCAGACCACAGTGCACACATAACAAATTCATATGTGATCAGTAAATGCTGCCATGTAATTGTTTGGCTGTTTGAAAAATCGAATTAGGTCTTCAGGCAGCAGCAGTTAGTTCTTACCCAAGATTCTACAGGGTCCCCCAACTGGAAGCAAAAGACTGAGATGGTAGAATTGCAGGCAGATGCAGTCTGGGTCCCTGAGTCACCACTTGGAGGAACACACTCAGGAGTGCCACTTGACCATTACTGGGCTTGACATCAGTGAGAATTAAGGCTTTGTTGTGTTGTCTTTGAGATTACAGGGTTTAACAGTTGTAGCAGCTAGTGTTAATTATCTCAAATACAACGCCTTCGCACCTTATGCCACACATCAAAATCAAAATAAATTCTAGATAGAATAAAAATTATATGTTAAAAACTGGAAGAAAATAAAGATGAATGTTTATTTGACCTCTGGATAAGGTTTTTCTAACGCCTAAAAATGGTAGAAGACACTACAAAAGAAAAGATCCATAGTTTAACTGCAAAGAAAATTTAAAATTCTGTTTACAACAGATTTGAATTTAAAAACAGAATTGAATAACAAATGGGAAGGATATGTTTGCAGCAGCTATGATAAAGGGTTAATAACCCTAATATTTAAAGAGCTCATAAAAATGGAGGCCGGGGGAGAGAGAAAGGATTATCTGAAGCAAAGCTTTAATCATAGCTGGCTTGTCCTGATACCTAAAATGTTTCTGAGTTCCACTGGTTCTGCCAATTGATTTGTGCTCTGTACATGCAAACTGTATTTAACATTGGCTCAAACCCAACCTAATTAGTAAAGTCAATCTGCCGCAAAGAAAAGATCATTATGATGCTTCATACAGCCAAATGTCTGTGATATTTCTAGTATGTGCTATTGGAAGTTCTCCACATGACTACTCCCCTCTGTTGGTGCAAGAAATTTAGAGCTGGTCATACCACCCTTTCTGGGAGCTGTACAGTAATGGTAGGACTGTCCTTAGGAACAGAGCTAGAGCAGACGATGAAGAAATTGAAGCAATTTAAAAAACCAATCCTGCTTGTATTCATTGGGTCATACAGTCATTGAATTATATTATTGAGCCCATTACCTGGTACTAGTTACTTTCTATGCATTACCTTATTTAATCCTCACAACGACCCTGAAGCTAGGTCTCATTTTTTCCTCTTTTTCAAATATGGAAACTAAGACTCAAGTGGGTAAAATAACTTGGCCAACATTACACAGGGAACTTGCAGGGCCGAGATCTGCGCACAGTATGGTTGACTCCAAGGGCATGTCCCTAATCGCTGCCACATTGCCTCCTGCTGATCTGAAGGAAGGTTCAACATAGATGACATTTCTGGCAAGAGCGGAGCTTGAGGGGACATACAGGGGAATGGGTAGAGTGAGGCAAGGGTATGGATTCTGCTGCCAGCTACCATCTGGCCTAAAACAACTAAGGAAAACCCAGACAAAATATATGAAACAACAGTTTTCAAGATACTAGATATCAGAAGGAGGACGGTGATCCTTGGGAGATGGGAATAAATGTAAGTCCTATGATTGCCCCACCTAACTGCCCAGAGAGATTCCAGGCCACATTGCAGGAAGTGGGGGGCCCAGGCAGAACCCAGCAGTCTCCTGAGTTGAGGAGATGGAGGTGGGATGGCAAAGAGGCTACAATTCACAGGCCAGCAACTGGGAAAGAGAGGGCTATACACAGAGAGAGAGCTCTGGAGATCTGCAGAGAGTCTTCTTTGAGTCTTCAACTAAGTTCTCATCAGTACCTACATGTGAAGAAACAATCCAAGACCATGGAAAGGGAAAAGATTAGAAGGAAAAATTCCTGGGGCTCACACAAGGCTAGAAATGATTATTGTTTTCAACAGCCAGACTGGAAAACCTCAGAAATCATGGGACATTGGGAAAAGTACCAGGAAGGGTTTTGCCTCATTTGTGAGGCAGAATTAACCCTAGAAAAAATTCTGTTCTGGTTCCGTCTAACAAGGCTTAAAAGTAAGATCTGAAAAAAAAAAAAAAATCAAACTGTTTCCAAGTAATTTAGCTGCATCCAAGAATAAAGCTAAAGAATCATATAGGAAGAAAAAAAATATCCAGCACCCAAAAAGGTAAAATTCACAGTGCCTGACATCTAATAAAAAATTAGGATTGAAAAATAGAGGAGAATAAGGCACGTAATGAGGAGAAAACCAACCAATTGAAACTGACCCAGAAATGATACAGATGATGGAATTAATAGACAAGGATATTAAAAGTTATTATAACTGCATTCCATATGTTCAAGAAGCTAAAGGGAAGATTGAGCATGTTTAGTAGAGACATAAAAGGTATAAAAAAGATCCAAATCATATGTCTAGAGTTAAAAACACTGCAATATCTGAGATGAAAAATAAGCTGAATGGGACTGGACAGCACAGAGAAAGGAATAGCGAACTTAATGACACAGCAATAGAAACTAGTCAAAATAAAATAGAGAAAAAAAAGACCGAAAAAAATAAACAAAGCAACAGTGAGCTGTGGAACAATTTTAGTAAGCCAAATACATGGGTAATTGAAATCCCCAAAGGAGGACAGGACCAAAAGAAATAATGTTGAAGAGATAATAGCTGTAAATTTTCCAAACTTGATGAAAACTATATATTCACATATCCAAAAAGCTCAATGAGATCCAAGTACAAAAAATATCACAACCAATTGCTTAAAACAGTATAGTTAGTAATCCTACAAAGGACATAAAATGAAATAATAAAAATACACAATTAATTCTAAAGAAGGCAGGAAAAGAATACAGAAAACAAACAGCAAAATGTTAGATTTAAACCCGACCAAATTTTTTTTAAAAATCAAATTAAGGTATATGTTCTAAAGTACCCCAGAAAAAAAATTTATAAGATTGGATAAATAAAGCAAACTCAAACTATAGGAAACCCACTTTAAATATAAAGACACAAATAGATTTGAAGGAAAGGGATGGTAAAAGATATACCACAGTTCATTAGATTCCTAGGGCTGCCATAACAAATTATCACAAACTTGTTGACTGAAAACAACAGAAATTTATTCCCTCACAGTTCTGGAAGCTAAAAGTCTGAAATCAAGATGTTGGCAGGGCCATGATCCCTCTGGAGGCTCTAATGAACAGTTCTTCTTTGCCTCTTCCAGCTTTCTGGTGGCTCCTGGTGTTCCTTGTCTTATGACAGCATCGTTCCAACATCGCCTCCATCTTTACCTGGCCTCCCCTTTGTCTCTGTGTGTCTTTTTATGTCTCGAAAGGACACTCTCATTGGCCCACCCTAATCCAGTATGATCACATCTTGATCCTTAATTGCATCTACAAAGACCCTATTCCAAATAAGATCCCATTCTGAGGTTCCAAGTAGATATGAATTTGGGGGGGACACTTTTCAACCCACTATGCATTCTAACACTAATTTTAAAAACCTGGGGTAGTTATGGTAATACCAGACAAAGTCGATTTTAGAGCAACAAATATATCCAGGGATAATAATATCATTTCATATTGATAAAGGGATCAATTATTCATGACATAATAATTCTAAATGTTTATGCAGCTAATAACAGAACTTCAAAATACATGAAGCAAAAACTGATAGAACTACTATGATAAATAGACAAAAATTCACAATTATATTTGGAGATTTCAACATCCCTGTCTCAATAATTGACAGGATGAGTAGAAAAATAACCTGTAAAATATAGAAGACCTAAGAGCACTATCCAAAAAATTGACTTAATTGATATTTATAGACCATTCCACACAACAAGAGCAGCATGTACATTGTTCTCAAGTGCACACAGAATATTTACCAAGATGGACCATATTCTGGGCCATGTACCAAGTTTCAAACACTTTAGAAGGAGTCAGTTCATACCAGGATGTTCCCTGATTGCAATGGAATTGAATTATACAACAATAACAGAAACATCTCTGGAAAAGGCTCCAAATATTCGATAACTAAATAACACACTTCTAAATAGCCCACAGGTCAAAGAAGAAATCAAAGGGAATTAGAAAGTATTTTGAACTGAATGAAAATGAAACCACAACATATCAGAATTTGTGGGGTACAACTATAAACAGTACTTAGAAATTTATAATACTAAATGCCTATACAAAAAAAGAAGGATCTCAAGTCAGTGACCTGATCTTCCACCTTAAGAAACTAGAAAAAGAAGAGCAACATGAACCCAAAGAATGCAGAAGTCAATTAAATCAGTAACAGAAAAAACAAGAGAAAAATCAGTGAAACCAAAAGCTCAATATTTATTGAAAAGCTCAATAAAATTAATAACCCCCCAGACAGACTGATCAAGAAAACAGAATCCACAAACCGCCATTATCAAGAATGAGAGAGACATCACTACAGATTCTAAAGATATTAAAAGAATAAGGGACCATTAATCTGGGTAGCCCAATAACCATTATAGAAATTTAATTTGTAGTTAAAAACATTCCCACACACACAAAACAAATTCTAGGCCTAGACAACTTTACTGGTGAATTTTATCAAACTTTAACTAAAGGTGATAATACCAATGTTACACAAACTCTTCCAGAATACTGAAAAAGAGGGAGTACTTTCTTACTCATTCTATGAGGAAGTTATTATTACACTGACACCAAAATCAGAAAAAGACAGAAGAAAATACACATCCCTAATAAACATTAATAAAAAAAAATTACAGGAAATTTTATCTAAAATATATAAAAAGTATATCACAATGCAGTGGGGTTTATTCCAATAATGTAATATCGGTTAAACATTTAAAAATCATCAAGTGAAATATGGTCATTTCTGTAAATGCATAAAAAATATTTGGCAAAACCCAACATCCATTTCTGATAAAACTTTTCAGAAAACTAGGAATAGAAGTTTCTCAACTCAACAGGGAATATCAGCAAAAACCTACAGGCAACCTCATACTTAACTATGAAAGACTGAATGCTTTCCTCCTAAAATCAGAAAAAACTAAGTTGTCAGTTCTCATCATTTATATTTAACATTGTACTGGAGATTCTAGCCAGTGAAATAAGGCAATAAAGAGAAAGAAAAGGGATAGATTGAAAAGAAAAAGGTAAAACTCTCTTTATTTGCAGACATCTGCAAGTCACCTATATAGAAAACTCCATGCAATCTATGAAAGTTACTAGAACAAACAAATTAATTTAGCAATGTTGCAGGACAAAAATCAATAAACAAAAATCTATTTCTTTTTTTATTGATGTATAATTGACTTATAACATTATTTCAGGTGTACAACATAATGATTGATGTTTGTATACACATTGAGAAATGATCACCACAATAAGCCTAGTTAATGTCCATGACCATACATACTAAAAAAAAAATATTTTCTTGTGATGAGAACATTTAAGGTCTACTCTCTTAGCAACTTTCAAATATGCGATAAAGTATTATTAACTATAGTCATCATGCTGTACATTACATCCCCATGACATTTATTTTATAACTCAAAATTTATACCTTTTGACACCCTTCACCCATTTCACCCACCCCTCACCCACTACCTCTGGCAACCACCAGTCTGTTCTCTTCTTTTTTTTTTTTATTTTTGGATTCCACATATAAGTGAGATCATACAGTATTTGTCTCTCTTTGTCTGAATTATTTCACTTAGCATAATGCCCTCGAGGTCCATCCATGTTGTCACAAATGGAAAAGTGTCATTCTTTTTTATGGCTGGATAATATTCCATTGTATATATATACCACATTTTCATCAATCAATGGACAGTTAAGTTGTTTCCTTATCTTGGCTATTGTAAATAATACTGCAATGAACATGGGGGTGCATGTATCTTTTTGAATTGGTGTTTTTGTTTTCTTTGGAAAAATACCCAAGTGTGGAATTGCTGGATCATATGTTCCAGTTCTATTTTTAATTTTTTAAGGAATCTTCATACTATTTTCCATAGTGGCTGCACCAATTTACATTTCCATTCACAGTGTACAAGGGTTATGTATTCTTTACCTCCTTGCCAATACTCATTATTACTTATCTTTTTGAAAATAGTATTCTAACATGTGTGAGGTGATAGCTCATTGTGGTTTTGATTTTCATTTCCCTGATGATTAGTGATGTTGAACATCTTTTCATGTACCTATTGACCATCTGTGGGTCTTCTTTGGAAAAATGTCTATTCAGATATTCTGCCCATGTTTTAATTGGATTGTTTTTTGCTATTGAGTTGTATGCGTTTTTTATATACTTTAGGTATTAAGCCCTTATCAGACATATAATTTGTAAGTATTTTCTCTCAGTAGGTTGCCTTTTCATTCTATTGATGGTTTCCTTTGCTGTGCAGACGATTTTTAGTTTGATGTAGTCCCACTTGTTTTTCTTTTGTTGCTTTTGCTTTTAGTGTCGGATTCCAAAAAAATCATTGCCAAGACCTATGTCAAGGAGCTTACTGCCTATGTTTTCTTTTAGGAGTTCTATGGTTTCAGGTGTTATATTCAAGTCTTTTATACATTTTGAGTTAATTTTTGTCTATGGTGTAAGATAGTGGTCCAGTTTTATTCTTTTGCATGTGGCTGTCCAGTTTTCTCAACACCATTTATTGAAAAGACTGTCCTTTCCCCACTGTATATTCTTGGCTCCTTTGTCATAACTTAGTTGACCATATAGGCATGGGTTTATTTTGGGACTCTCTCTCCTGTTCCATTATCAATATGTCTGTTTTTATGCTAATACCATATTGCTTTGATTACTATAGCTTTGCAATGTAGTTTGAAAATCAGGGAACATGATGCTTCCAGCTTCTTTTTTCTTTCTCAAGATTGCTGTGGCTATTCAGGGTCTTTTGTGGGTACATACAAATTTTAGGATGATTTGTTTTATTTCTGTGAAAAACTGGAAATTTTTTCCACTGGAATATTGATTGGGATTTCATTGAATCTGTAGATTGCTTTGGATAGTATGGAAATTTTAACAATATCAGTTCTTCCAGTCCAGGAGCAGGGAATATCTTTCCATTTATTTGTGTCTGCTTCACTTTCTTTCATTAATATCTTACAGTTTTCAGTGTACAGGTCTTTCACCTCCTTGGCTAAATTTACTCCTAGTTATTTTATTCTTTTTGATGTAATTGTAAATGGGATTGTTTTCTTTTTTTCCCCAATATTTTATGTATGTATGTATTTATTTATTTATTTATTTTGGCTGCATCAGGTCTTAGTTGCAGCATGTGGATTCTTCGTTGAGGCATGCAGGATCTTTCCTTGCAGTGCACAGGCTTCTCTCTAGTTGTGGCATGCAGGTTTTTTCTCTTCTCTAGTTGTGGCAGGCAGGCTCCAGGGCATGTGGGCTCTGTAGTTTGCAGCACATGGGCTCTGTAGTTGAGGTGCACAAGCTCAGTAGTTGTGGTGCACAGGCTTCAGTAGTTGTGGTGCACGGGATTGGTTGCTCTGTGGCATGTGGGATCTTCCCGGACCAGGGCTCGAACTTGTGTCCCCTGCATTGGCAGGCGGATTCTTAACTTACACTACCAGATTTCAAAGCTACAATAAGCAAGAAGTTGTGGTATTGATGTAAAGATAGACAAATAGATCAGTGAAGCAAAGTAGAGTCCATAAATAGACCCATGTATGATCAACTGATTTTTAAGAAAGGTGCAAAGGCAATTTAGTGTGGAAATTATAGCCTTTTAAACGAATGATGCTCAAACAATTGAATGTCCATGTGTAAAATACAAAACAAAACAAAACAAAACCTACTTCATCCTTACCTCACACTATCTACAAGAATGAACTCAAAAGGGAGCACAATCCATAAAAAGATAAAATTGACAAACTGGACATCATCAAAACTAAGAACTTCTGTTCTTTGATAGACATTGATAAGAGAGAGAAATAAAAAAATCACAGACTCAGAGACGATATTTTCAAAGAAACATATCAGATAAGGATTTATGTCGACAATATACAAAGAACTGTCAAAACTCAGTAAGAAGAAAACATACAACCCAATTACTAAAATAGGCAAAAGATTTGAAGAGACATTTCACCAAAGAAGATAAACAGATGGCACTAGAAAACATGCTTGACATCACTGATCATTAATTATCTAGGAAATTCAAAGTAAAACCACTATATCCCATTGGAATGTCTAAAATTAAACAGACTGATCATACCAAGCATTAGTGAGGAAGTAAAGCAATTGGAAGTCTCATACACTGCTAGTAGGAATGTAAATCACGCAACCGCTTTGGAAAACAGTCTGGCAGTTTCTTAACACATTAAACTTATACCTATCATGTGACCTATCCATTCCACTCCTATATGTTTTACCAAAATAAGTGAAAGCATATGTTCATACAAAGACTTATACATGAATGTTGTTCATAGAAACTTTATTCAAACTAGCCAAAAACTGGAAACAACCCAAATGTCCATCAACAGGTGAATGGCTAAACAAATTATGATATAGAATAGTTCTCAGCAATAAAAAAACAATAAACCTTGATACATACAACAACATGGATAAGTCTCAAAAAAAATTATACTAAGTGAAATAAGCCAGACAAACAAATAGTACATACTATATGGTTCTATTTACATAAAATGCTACAAAATACAAACTAATCTATATGGACAGAATACAAATCAGTGGTTGTTTGAGGACTGGGGGCAGAGGATGTGGGGCAGAGAGGCATGGAAAAGGATTGCCAAGGGGAACTTTTGGGCACAGTGAATATTTTCATCTTATTTTTTTAAAAAATAAATTTATTTATTATTATTTTTTAAATTTATTTTTGGCTGTGTTGGGTCTTCGTTGCTGCATGTGGGCTTTCTCTAGTTGCGGTGAGCGGGGGCTACTCTGTTGTGGTGCACAGGCTTCTCATTGTGGTGGCTTCTCTTGTTGCGGAGCGTGGGCTCAGTCGTTGTGGCTCACGGGTTCAGTAGTTGTGGCTCGCAGGCTCTAGAGCACAGGCTCAGTAGTTGTGGCACACGGGCATAGTTGCTCCGCAGCATGTGGGATCTTCCCGGACCAGGGCTCGAACCCATGTCCCCTGCATTGGCAGGTGGATTCTTTTTTTTTTTTTGTTTTTT
>NC_041224.1:64439447-64512612 GCF_002837175.3 Physeter macrocephalus | reverse complement strand
AACCCGTGTCTCCTGCATCGGCAGGCGGACTCTCAACCACTGCGCCACCAGGGAAGCCCCGGGATTCATGACTCTTGAAGAGAAGGATCCAACTGATAATATTAGAAATAATAATAATTATTGTTATTTTAGCTAATGTTTATTGTCTGCTTACTATCTTGTATTTCTATATGGGGGGAAACTGAAGCTCAGAAAAGCTAAGCATTTGTGCAAGGTCACGGAGTCAGTGAGCGGTGGGATAGTGATTTGGATCCAGAGCCCACACACTTAACCAGATCCCTGGAGGGTTTTCAGAAGAGACCACAGGGAGCCCTGGGTTTCCTCCAACATTAGGGAGGTGCTAGCGTGAGTCCAATAAGAGCAGTTTCCAGCCCTCCAGACTCTGCTGGGCCATGCAGACTCGGAGCTGCCCCACGAGCCCTTCCTGTTTCTGCTCCGGATGCTCTGAGGCCAGGCCGGCACAGCCATCCTCAACAACTTTCAATTCCGGCAGCACTGGCCTCATGAATTCCAAGCCAGGATGCTGGGAGCCAGTGCTCCAAGAGACACTGGAGAAGATGAAGACGAAAGCTGTCGGGAAATGTGACACATGAAGGCATGCCTGGAATATCTGCAGGTTCAGCCGCTTCTCTGAATCCTCCCAGAGTGGGGGGAGGGGCTGGGGGGGCACTGGGGCTAGTCATGACAGGTGCTCTAGGATGTCTCACTAGGCTTGGGAGGGCCTTGGAAGAACCAGAAGAGAGAGCAGCAGACACAGTGAAGCCTCAGGGGGTTTTGCCAGAGGAACCAGACACCGCAGAGGGCTGATGGTTTGATTCGGTCAGAAGGGCTGGCAAGGCCACGCCCTCCTCCAAAACTGGCTCTTGGCCTGTGAGAGAGATATGTGGGAGAATCCCACATATCCCTACGTTTTGCAGCCACCGTCAGGATGCTGCCATTCCTAGCCTGGAACCCCATGGGATCCGGCTGCAATCAATGAGTCTGAGACAGTCACACTCCAGGGGAAGCTGGCGAAGGGGTCCTGTCAGTTTTCTTGACATGGGTCAGGGGATTGTGACACTGTATCACTGTCTCCTTCTACCGCTGACAGTAGCTCAGGCCTGTATTTCCTCAACAATTCCCCTTAGGGTAGCAGCATTGGAAAAACGGAAGGGAATTCCTACCAACCTCCCCCATTCCAATCTCCGCCTACCCTACTCTGTCAGTTTCCTATGGCTGCTGTAACAAACTACCACAAACATAGTAACTTACAAAAACAAAAATTTATTATTTTACAATCTGAGGTCAGAAGTCTGAAATGTCTCTCTCAAAGCGCTGGCAAGGCTGCTTTCCTTACCAAGGCTCCAGGGGCAAATATACTTTTTTGTCTTTTCCAGCTTCTAGAGGTCACCCACATTCCTTGTCTCATGACCCTTCTACCTTCAAAGCTAGCATTTTGCCTAATCAAACGTCTTTCTCACATCACATCACTCTGATTCTGACTCTTCCGCCTCTCTCTTTCTCTTACAATGACTCTTGTGATTACACTGGGCTCACCTGGATAATGCAGCATAATCTCTCTATGTTAAGGTCAACTGATTAGCAACTTTAATTCCATCTTCAACCTTAATTCTCTTCCTCCCTATCATCTGGCATATTCACAGGTTCCAGGGATCAGGGCAAAGACATCTTTCGGGAGTTATTATTCTGCCTACCACCCCTCCCCCTCATACACAAAAAAACTCATATGTCTAGTTAATTACAAGGATTAAACAAATCTTATGTTTCCAAGAAGTGGGGGACAAAGGTGAATGCAGCTTCTTCGAATTTGCTTTGGACAAGAAGATTGGTGAACAGGAGAAATGTTGCTTTAATTCATGGCATAAAAAAAAATCACCAGTGATACCCCCACTGATCTCTCCCTGATGAAAAGATCTTGGAAGCCACTCAGGTAAATGCTTGTCTTTATAAAGGTACTTACAGTTCTCCAACTTCATGAAGGGAGTGATGCCAAACCCCCAGGATCTCACCCAATAGTCAGAATAAAGAGCTAGTCCTGACAAAGGGATTTTAGAAAGTTCTTCCCAGAAAGAGAGACTGCCCTTTCTTAATTCTGAAAAGGTTGCCCCCTTTGGGCAGCCGATTTGTTGTCTGTTTACAAGTTCACGTCTATTATGGCCGTAGTTTCCTCTGTGTTAAGCAACTAAAAGCCAGACCTGGAGTCAAACACTCATTAGAGCCCCTCTCTGGATTCCAATCACACATGCTGCCAGCCTTAGAGCTGTGCTCGATCCAGGCTGGGCACCTGATGATGTGTATTAGTAACCAGTAGCTGTCATAACAATTTATCACCAACCTAAAACAACAGAAATGTATTTTCTCACAGTTCTGGAGGTCAGAAGTTTAAAATCAAGGTGTGAGCAGGGCTGGTTCTTTCTGGAGGCTCTGGGGAGAATTTGTTCCATGCCTTTCTTCTAGCTTCTGATGGCTATCAGTAATCCTTGGCATTCCTTGGCTGGTGGCTGCATAACGTCAGCCTCTGCTTCCATCTTCACGTGGCCTTCTCCCCTGTTTCTGTTCCTCTGTATGTGTATTCTCCTCTTCTCATAAGGACACTTGTCAATGGATTTAGGGCCCACCCAGTTAACCCAGGATGATCTCATCTCTACATCCTTAGCTCAGGTACATCCGTAAAGACCCTTTTTCCAAGTAAGTTCACATTCATAGGTATGATGAGTTAGGACTTGGACATCTTTGGGTGGCCACAATTCAACCCCAGATTCTACAGAGTAGAATCTGGCCCCCAAATGGCACTGGGTGAAGTCCTGAGACTGAGCCCAAACTCCATTCCTCCAGTGCAGGCCACACCACAGCATCACTACCCTTCGACCCTTTGCCAATGTATACAGCCTTTTCTAGCCAAGAATGCCCTCCTCTCATATGCCTGGAAAATTCCTAGTTATTCTTCAAAATCCATCTCAAGAATCTCCTCTTTTTTTTTCTTTTTTTCAGTAAGCAGGCCTCTCACTGTTGTGGCCTCTGCAGTTGCGGAGCACAGGCTCCGGACGTGCAGGCTCAGCGGCCATGGCTCACGGGCCCAGCCGCTCTGCAGTATGTGGGATCTTCCCGGACCGGGGCACGAACCCGTGTCCCCTGCATCAGCAGGTGGACTCTCAACCACTGCGCCACCAGGGAAGCCCAACAATCTCCTTCTTTATAAGATCTTCCCTGGCCCAACTCCACAAGGGATACTGATCAAACCATCTTTGTGTTTCTCTTTCTCCAACGAAATCTTGTCTGTTCTTCTATTATAGCACCTATTACAATTATCACTTCACACATCCTTTTCTCCTACTTAGGCCATGAACAACCTAAGTATTCAAAGATCCGCATGCTCACATGCATCCATTCATTCAACAAATATTTACCGAGAGCCTGATATGCGTTAGGCATGTAAGAACAGCTAAGGGGAAGCACACACAACTAAGATATCTTATAATGTGAGAACACAGCTTAACCCAGATCTGGGAAACAAGAGGAAGTTCCCTGAAGATATGGTGTCCTTTGAGCTGAGGGTGGAAGAGTATAGTAGAAATTAACCAGAAAGAAGAGGAAACCATATTCCAGGCAAAGGGGATAACATTAGCAATGACCCAGTGGTGAGAGTGAGCTTAGCAAGTTCAAGGACCTGGAAGAAGTCAAATGTGGCTGGAGCAGGACTGGAAGTTCCTGTACTTTCAAAACGAGGCTGAGATAGAGGTAAGTGTCATAGTACACAGCACACAGGACTTGTGAAGGTGTTTGGTCATTATTCATCTTTATGTCCCTGCTTAACCAATGAATTAATGAATGAAAATTGGCCATCATCCACTGAGATCACACCAAGAGTACTTTTGCTTTTGCCAAGTATGCAAAAACAGAATATATATATATTTATCTTTTCAAACTGAATTCGTATCCAATAGGGACTTGACTCAGAGTTGAAAATCTAGTTTCAAACAAAAATATCTTGGGTAGTAAGTACTGACTGAAAATTACCAGTATACCTGTACCAAATACTGGATTGGACTTGGTCCAAGTCAAAGATACTTCTAATTTATGAAGGAAAGAAACTAAAATAAAATTAACAAACAGCTTAAAAATACCCACACCAAGGAAAGGAGGTCAGGCTGCAGCATTGATCGGTCATCCAGGTCACGGACAGTGAGCTGAATCAGTAACTTGGGGAGTTGTTAAAAATGGAGCTTGTTAAAGGTAGAGAAGTTCAGACCCACCCTAGGCCCAGATCAGAATTTTCAGGATGTGGCTCAAGCCACCTCAAGGTTGCTATTAAGCAACTCCCAAGCACACCAAAGTTTGAGGATCACTAATATAGTGACAATTTTACTATGGCAAAATATATCTAGTGATTTTTTTTTATCATGAAGTGTTAGTGGCATTATTTATAGTGATTCTGTAAAGAGGATGAGAACCAGGACAAATGAGATGAGGATGGCAGTGGATACTGGGAAGGTCAAAAGATGAAGGTTAGGCTCCTGAAGTCAACAACTCTGAAAGGACTGATAAGTGCTTTTCAATCACCAGTTCTCCTTGGTGGTGGAGAAGATGTTTAGGGTACTGTTATAACATGAGGTTCTTATTCTCCTAGCCCTGTACCCAGTAAGGTACCACCTTGACACTTCTCCTACCTCTTGATCACAAAGTGTGTTTACATCACTGAGAATATGAGACATGATGGCACAGCCCAAGGGCTGAGAGCTCAAGAGCCAGGGAGGAAGCCAATCCAGTAGCCAGAGTCACCGCAGCTCTCCAAGTGGCTGGGGTAGAAGTAGTAGTCAGCCCTGGGGGACAGACACCAGTTCTCCTAGGGGCAGATGCTGTCTGTGGCTAAGGATTTGGTCCTTAAAAGTATCCACAGATTGCTCTGCATCCTATAGGTTTGCCATCTGGCCAGTGAGACTAATAGCCCCTTGTAGAGAGCAGGAGGTCAATGGGACCTGGATACCGAGCAGACGCAAGGGGAGGGTGCACAGAAGCAGCCCATGGAGGGGTCCCTGCTGGGTCCCCTGACTCTCAGCCAGCCCCTGGTGGAAAGGCTTCATGTTTCCAAACAGCTCCCCAAATTACATTTTTTGAACATATGAAAAACTTTAATAAATAAATGTTAAGTGTTTTCTTAGAGCCTGCTTGTCTGGCCTGGGCTCCCTGGCAAGGAGAGGGAGTCTAGGGTGTGCTTAAAGTTAAAAGCTGGTGAGAGAAGTCTATGTAATATCAACGTTTGTTTCCATGTTGCCAGTAAATGGGTAAAGGTTAAGGTCTGGGGCAGGGCAAGAAAGAAGGGATCAGGGATGGCAGGTAGGCCCCAGTTCTTCCTTACTCGTTCCTACTTTCAAAATAAGGTCACATCATAAGTGAGATTCCAGCTCACAGGCCAGCTTGCCTTTGGAGAAGTCATGCAGATAACCTCAGAGAAGGGCAGCCTTAACCTGTAAGCCAAGAAGACACCTGGGCTCTTCTCTTGAGCCCTGTGCTTCTCCACCACCCTGAGGTAAAGGGACCAAAGTTTGAGAGGAGGAATGGGAAAGAGGGTATAGAGACAAAGCTCCCAGGTCACACTGTGATAGGCTGAATAGTGACTCCTAAAGATGTCTACACTCTAATCCCCAGGACCTGTGAATGTGTTACGTAACATGGCAAAAGTGTCTTTGCATGTGTGATTAAGGTTACAGATCTTGAGACAGGAAAATTTTTCTGGATTATCTGGGTGGCCCCAAGTTTATCACAGGAGCCCTTAAAA
Organism: Physeter macrocephalus; assembly: GCF_002837175.3. Classification (NCBI taxonomy): domain Eukaryota; kingdom Metazoa; phylum Chordata; class Mammalia; order Artiodactyla; family Physeteridae; genus Physeter; species Physeter macrocephalus. The sequence continues at coordinate 64,506,836 of NC_041224.1, read as the reverse complement.
ACTGAGAACCTTTCCAGGCTGAACTCAAATAGGTACCATGGAAGAAGAGGCAAGAGGAATGTAAAGAGGACTTAAATGAGTGGACTTGACCCACCACTGCTGGTTAAAGATGGAGGATGGAGAAAGAGGGCCACAGACAAGGAATGCTGGTAGCGCAGCCACTAGAAGCTGCGAATGGTCTTCCAGTGACAGCCAACAAAAAACAGGGACTTCAGTCCTACAACTGCAAGGAACAGAATTCTGCCAACAGCCTGAATGAGCAAAGAAATGGATTGTTCCCTGGACCCTCCAGAAGGGAATGCAGCCTGCAGATATCTTGATTTTGACCCAGTAAGACAAGTATTGGACTTCTGCCTTACCAAACTGTGAAATAATAAGAAGGTGTCTTTTTAGCTGCTAAATTTGTGGCTATTTGTTATAGCAGCAATAGAAAACTAATACATCTCCCTCCATAGACCTATCCCAGCGGGTGCTGGGAACTGAGCAGGAGCCAGCCTGGGCCTTATGGGCTTGTAGCTGACTGGAGTAGGTTGTGTGAAGGTCTACACCCATGAAGGGGTTGGCTCCCTAGACCCTAGAAGATGGGGGTTTGGGCAAGGTGAGAGTAGAATCAGAAAAAATAACCATCTTTACTTTCTATTCCAAACAGGGTAAAAGGGGTTCAGAAAAGTGTTCCCTGATTCCATGGGTGGCCAGGTGGTCTTTCTCTTTTTCTGACTAGCTCAGGCTCCTCACTGAAGCCTGCAATGATCCCATATGCCCACAGGATTCTCCCTCAGCTCTCTGGAAGCCGCCCTGGCTGGGACAGGGGACTGGGATCTGCCATCCACTGATGCAAGTAGGGAGGCATGGGGAGGGATGCACTCCAGAGGACTTCCCCAGCCTCAGCATTCTTCCTACCTATTGGTGGGGTGGGGGGGGGGTGGGAGATGTCGTGTCTTTATCCACCCCCAGAGATGTGAAAGTCTCCCAATCACTTGTTTCCAAGGGTGGGGGTGGGGTGGGCAGGGGAAGGAATCCCTACACTGGGGCTAAACGTAGGATGGAGCCCGATTTACATCTCTGGGCTGGGCACACAGAACGCTGAGTGCCAAGACAGTGCAGGAGAAACATGATGGGCCCACAGTGGGCAGCTGCAGAGCACCCAGGGAAGCTCCTCCCCAACCACAGGCTGGTGGAGGCCAGGGGTTGCTGCAGCCAGATCTGCTAATAGCACCTCTCTATCTCCTCAGGTATGTGCCTAAGGGCCTGAGGGGGAAGGGCTTTCCCAGGAGATACCAGGAGTCTTGGCCAAGCTCTCAGGAGGCCAGGAGCCCCTGAGTCAAGGGGCCGCCCCACTGCCTGGAGTGCACACATTCCCCAAGCCAGCTCAAGCTCCCATGACCCCTCCCAGATGGGCCAGCACTGTGCAGCTACTTATCCAACAGGTGAAGGGACTGCACAGACACCTGAGACCAGGGTGGGCACGTCTGTAAGAAGATAGGGCTTCACCATTTTCTCAGCTCTCTGAAAGTTGCACGTTCAAGGACCTTCTTAGTCTGTCCCCAGACTCCCTCTCAGCCATTCTCCTGCCACTCCCTGCCGCACTGAATCACTTCCTCCCATGTGCCATGCACACTTAGGCCTCTCTGACTTTCTGTAGCCAGACCTTTGTCTAGAACGCTCTTCCCCGTCTCATGAAAATAAATTCAAAGTCCAGCCCCCTTGTCATCCTCTCTGGGGAGCCTCGTCCAACTTTTCCTCATTTCCTACTGCAACTTGAGCAGAATCATTGCTTTGCCTTTAAGAATATTTATATTGCTTGGCCCAGACCTCCCTTATGTACACTTGTTGCAGGGTAATGGTTTGAAATATTAGCCAATGAGTTCTAACCCCTTCTCATACTTTCCTTCAGCCCAGATTCCTTTCCCCATCTGAACTGAGTCATCCTTCACTGCCTTAGGGAGAGGCTGACAGAGCAAAAGATGGAGTCAATTCTCAGATTTTGAGTTTCAATAGCCTGGTCACAAAGGGTTATGGAAACAGTTTGGTTGCTGGAAAGACTGGGGGGAATTCACAATTCACAGAAACTGAAGCTTCCTATCGTTCCCTCTAATTCCCGCCTTCAGAGATTAGACCAGACCCAGGACTAGGGCAGCAGCTGAACAATATCACAGTCTATGATCATGGTGCCCTTAAAGTTGTGCAACACACAATCTACATGAGTGTGCAGAGTGGCCTTAGCACCAGGCTCTTTCCCTATTTCCACTATCTCCCCTTAGCATGGAGGCCCTTGTCCACATTCTTGGCTCCTCATGGTTACAGAATAGCTGCTATACCCCTAGGCATTACATCCATGTTCCGGGTGGAAAAAAGAGAGAAAGGCAAAAGGCTCTTGGTGAGATTTTTATTCAGGAAAGGACACCTTTCATATGGACTTCTGCCTTGATCTCATTGGCCAGAACTGTGTATATCCTATATCCTATATCCTCTACTCATAAGGAAGCCTGGATAATACAGTCTTTTCGTTTTCCAAGCTCTATTATAGGAAGGTAAGGAAGAAGCTTTTGAGTAGCCAAGTCCCATTGTCTTCCACAAGGGGAGAGTGCTTCAGGCAGGGGGCACAGCATGTGCAAAACTTGAGAGTAAGATCATCCCTGCTGCATTCCCAGGGCTACAACAGTGTTGGGACATAGAAGAACTCACCAGACACCTGCTGGATGAATGAACGGAGAGATGAGGTGAGAGCATAGCATGGTAGAAAAAGTACAAGAGGGACTTCCCTGGTGGCGCAGTGGTTAAGAATCCACCTGCCGATGCAGGGGACATGGGTTTGAGCCCTGATCCGGGAAGATCCCACATGCCACGGAGCAACTAAGCCTGTGTGTTACAACTACTGAGCCTGCGCTCTAGAGCCTGCGAGGCACAACTACTGAAGTCTGTACGCCTAGAGCCCGTGCTCTGCAATAAGAGAAGCCACCGCAGTGAGAAGCCCTCTCTCTGCAACTAGAGAAAGCCAGCTCGCAGCAACGAAGACCCAACACAGCCAAAAATTTAAAAAATAAATTTAAAGAAAAAAAAAGAGCTACAAGAAATTCAGAGTGGCTGTATTACGGCATGTGAGAGAGGAAGCAGCCAGACAAGAGGCAAGAGGATTAAGTGGGAGCCAGAACACACAGGGCCTTGTGTTTGGATCTTTATCCTGTGATTAATGAGGAGTCTTTGAAGAATTATCTGCAGGGTTATCACTGGGTTAGATTTGTGTTTCAGGAAGAACATGCTGGCTTGCAGGGAGGGACACATTTTGGAGGTAGTCAAAAGGTAAGGAGTCCATTTGGAGACTATTGCAAAATCCAAGCTAGAGAAAATGGTAGCCCTAAGAGTACTGTGGTAATCAGGATGGAAAGACATGGTCAGAACCTAGAGATATTTGGACTGCACATGACAATGGGCTGAACATGGGAGAAAGGAGAAAAGTCAAGGATAGATTCAAAATTTCTGACTTAGGTTACTGAGTCTATGGTGCTACCACTCATTGAATCAGGAAGCATAGACACAGCAGGTTTGGGTTTGGAGCAGGGTGATGATGAATGCAGTTTGGACGTTATACCAAACCCTGTTATGTTATGCTCACACCCCAAGATCTTCTCATCCTCACCTGCCCCTCAGCGTTTAGTCACCACTTCAATGAGGATCCTCAGCTGCAATCACTAGTGCCCACTCACCTCATCCCTCATCAGGTTGGACTTGGAGTGATTCTCTTTAGCTATTTGAACTGCTTCTTAGGGCTCCTCATGTAGTAGACAGATGTAGTAGACAGGACTTGGGTAAATGTGCCACCAGAACCTTCTCCACATGTTCCACAGACAGCTGCCACAAATGGTTAATTCTATTCCATCCCAGGTCCTGCAGCTTGGCCACCAGGTTCCCAGGTGAAGCTCCATCTCCACTTCTTCGTTTACCATAATGCACTGCAGCATCTCTGCCCACTCTCTCTGTATCAATAGTTCCTTCAAGCTCCAGCCCTCCTTGGACTTGGCTGGACCAGCTGGAGCTATGGCTTCTCTTTAGGCTCACCAAACTGGAAGCTTGTGATCCGGTTTCTCCAACATAACCCAGAAATGCATGAGAATTAATAATCATAAAACAGACCTGACCCATGAGGAGAAAGAAAGAAGCCACCAAGTAAATCTTTTTCTCTATGCCTCCTACACTAAAAGAGTGTTCTCCAAGGCATGGTTCTTCTATAAGTCCTGTCTAGAGGACATTCCATGTGCCTAAGCAACATTTTTTTAAATTGAAGTATAGTTGATTTACAATCTTGTGTTAATTTCTGCTGTACAGCAAAGTGAGTCAGTTATACATAAATATACATTCTTTTTAAATATTCTTTTCCATTATTGTTTATCATACGTTAGTGAATATAGCTCTCTGTGCTCTACAGTAGGACCTTGTTGTTTATCCATTCTATATGTAATAGCTTACATCTGCTAACCCCAACCTCCCACTCCATCCCTCCCTCAACCCCCTCCCCCTTAGCAACCACAAGTCTGTTCTCTATGTCCATGAGTCTGTTTCATAAACAGGTTCATTTGTGTCATATTTTAGATTCCACATATAAGTGATATCATATGGTATTTGTCTTTCTCTTTCTGACTAACTTCACTTAGTGTGATAATCTCTAGTTGCATCCATGTTGCTGCAAATGGCATTATACACCACATCTTCTTTATCCATTCATCTGTAGATGGATGTTTAGGTTGTTTCCATGTCCAAATAACATTTTTTAATGAAGCTGTGGCTATTTTGGTGTATTTGTTTCCAGGGCCGCCATAACAAAGTAGCAGAAATGGATGGCTTAAAGCAAAGGAAATTTATTCTCTCACAGTTCTGGAGGCCAGAAGTCTGAAATCAAAGTGTTTACAGGGCTGTGCTATCTCCAAAGGCGCTAGCAGAGAATGCTTCCTTGCCTCTTCCAGCACATAGTGGCCCCAAGTGTTCCTTGGTTTGTGGCAGCATCACTCCGGTCTCTGCCTCTGTTTTCACAGGACTTCTCCCCTCTGTGTCTGTGTGTCTGTGTGTCCTTTCCTTTTCTAATAAAGACCCCAAACATATTGGATTTAAGGCCCACCCTAATATTTGATTCAGAGTATATTTCCTAGGATATCCATGCCAAGACTTACTGAGTTTGGGACATCCAAGTAGAGATATCTATCAGGTGATTAAAACTGAAGCACAGGGGAAAGGTCTGGACTGGAGGAATAAATTATAGTATCTGTTTTGTTCATTCCGTATTCTTCTCTCTTCTTCTGGTAACAGGACCTCACCTTTACTTTAGAAAGCCATCCTTCCACACAATTCATTGTGGTCCTGGGGTGGTTGGCAATTACAAGCCACCACCACCACCCCAGACTCATTACATATTCCACTGAGTAGGCCTGTGACTCCAGCTGGATTAACCAGAGCCAGGGAATGAAATAATGATATCGGGAGAGAGAAGTTCTTTCTTTCCTCCAGAGTGGTTCTCTAGGGTGATAAAACCTTGAGCTATCTACAACCACTCCTCTGCCCCCACCCACACTGCATGAGGAAGCCAGTCTGCAATAGAAGAAAATGAGGCCAATACAGTGATAGAAAAAGAACCAGAGAAGAGAATGGAGGGATAGAGAGGCCTGACAACATTATGTGAGTCCCCAGAACCAGAAATGTCTGAGGTCAATGCTGTCTCTCAACTAGTCTGTCATACTAGACAAAAATTTCTCTTTATTTTTGCTTGAGCTAGTGTGAGTTGAGTTTCTATCATCTGCAACCAAAAGAGCTCACTATATGAATGGCATCATGATTAGAAACTAATAGACTAGATTAGATGTTAAATATGTAGCCCAACAAGGGCAGAAGAACTAAAGCAGCAACATTTGAGCAACAGTCAGAGAAAGTTTTGTGTGTGTGTGTATTTTTTTAATTTGGTATTTTGATAGCTTTTTAAAAATTTTTTATTTTATATTGGAGTATAGTTGATTAACAATGTTGTGTTAGTTTCAGGTGTACAACAAAGTGATTCAGTTATACATATAATGTCTCTATTCTTTTTCAAATTCTTTTCCCATTTAGATTATTACAGAATATTGAGCAGAGTTCCTTGTGCTATATAGTAGGTCCTTGTTGGTTACCTATTTTAAATATAGCAGTGTGTACATGCCAATCCCAAACTCCCAATCTGTCCCTCTCTATTACCCTTTCTCCCAGTAACCATAAGTTCATTCTCTAAGTCTGTGAGTCTGCTTCTGTTTTGTAAATAAGTTCATTTGTATCATTTTTTTCAGATTCCACATGTAAGTGATATCATATGATATTTGTCTCTGTCTGACTTACTTCACTTAGTATGATAATCTCCAGGTCCATCCATGTTGCTGCAAATGGCATTATTTCATTCTTTTTAATAGCTTAGTAATATTCCATTGTATATATGTACCACATTTTTTTATCAGTTCCTCTGTTGATGGACATTAAGTTGCTTCCATGTCTTGGCTATTGTAAACAGCGCTGCAATGAACATTGGGGTGCATGTATCCTTTCGAACCATGTTTTTCTCTGGATATACGCCCAGGAGTGGGATTGCAGGATCATATGGTAGCTCTACTTTTAATTTTTTAAGGAACCTCCATACTGTTCTCCATAGTAGCTGTATCAATTTACTTTCCCACCAGCAGTGCAAAAGGGTTCCCTTTTCTCCACACCCTCTCCAGCATTTATTATTTGTAGACTTTTTGATGATGGCCATTCTGACATGTGAGATGATGTCTCATTGTAGTTTTGATTTGCTTTTCTCTAATAATTAGCAATGTTGAGTATCTTTTTATGTGCCTCTTGGCCATCTGTACGTCTTCTTTGGAGAAATGTCTCTTTAGGTCTTCTGCCCATTTTTTGATTAGGCTGTTTGTTTTTTTGAGATTGAGCCGCATGAGCTGTTTGTAAATTTTGGAGACTAATCCCTTGTCGGTCATATTGTTTGCAAATATTTTCTCCCATTCCATGGGTTGTCTTTTGGTTTGTTTATGGTTTCCCTTGCTGTGCAAAATCTTTTGAGTTTAATTAGGTCCCATTTGTTTATTTTTGTTTTTATTTCCATTATTCTAGGAGAAGGATCAAAAAAGATATTGCTATGATTTATGTCAAAGAGTGTTCTGCCTCTGTTTACCTCTAAGAGTTATATAGTATCTGGTCTCACATTTAGGTAAAAGAGACTGAAGACTAGCAGCCATAGAGGTAGGAAGAAAACAAGGAGAGTGAGGTCATAGAAGACAAAGAGAGTGAGACTTGTAAGAAGGCTTGGTCAGTATCATCAAGTACTACTGAGAAATCAAACAAAAAAGAAATGGAAAATTTCATTGGGTTTAGCAGTGGGACACCCCCGGTGATCATGATGAAAATGGTCTCAATGGACAAAAGAGGGTAGAATTTTGATGGTCAAGTGTTGAGGGGTAAGCAAGAAAGAAAGTAGACACAACGAGTGTAGAAAACACTCAAGAAATTTGGTTGTAAAGGGAGGAAAGTGAGGGGATGACAGCTGGAGAGGACATGGTGATGTCAATGAATTTTTTTTTTTAAGATAACAAAGATGTGAACACATTTAAATGTTGATGGGAAGAGACCAATAGGAAGGTAAAGATTACAGCTATACTGGGACTTCCCTGGTGGTCAGCAGTTAAGACTCTGCGCTCCCAATGCAGGGGGCCCGGGTTCAATCCCTTCTCAGGGAACTAGATCCAGCATGCCGCAACTAAGAGCCCGCATGGTGCAACTAAAGATACTGCACACCGCAACAAAGATCCCATGTGCCACAACTAAGAGCTGGAGCAGGCAAATAAATAAATAAATTTTTTTTTAAAAAAAAAAGATTGCAGCTATAAGTGAGGAGACAGAGCAGTCCCAGGGAAGGTGAGAGGGGCTGGAATCTAGAGCATACGCCTTCACATAGTAACAGGAGGGTAAGAGGGGAATATAGGAGCAAGTTCAGATAGGTTTGAGGTTTGATGGCAGAAAAATGGAGGAATTTTATCTGTGAAGTAGCAGCAAGGTTATTGCTGATGGCAGCAGGGGGCTAAGAGGTAATGGGCCAGGGAATGGTCAGGGTGGAGGTTTGAGGAGAAGGATTGGAATGGCGCATGTGGAGAACAGGAAACAGAGCCCCAGAAGAAGCCTAAAGGGATGACCTGACGTGTGGAGCCGCTCTCAGCAGTGTCAGTACAGGTGTGAAGAAGGCAAATGGTTGAGGCCACACGGGGTTGGGATTTTACAGGACTGAGGAACAGCGTAGTAGAGGCCCTTGGAAAGCAGGATAAGGAGGGAAGGGAAGGGAAGGGAAGAGAGGAGGAGGCTGAGAGAGAGGCTAGAAGTGGAAGGTTGAGGACCTGGAAGTGGGAGGCTGGAGAACAGGTGGAGAGGGTATGTTTGGGCACAGACACTCATGCAGCCCCTACCTGATACCAACCAGGGCCACCGCCTGCTCCCAACACCCATTCGCGATTTGGGTCTCCTTAACTAGGTTATGAGTCCATGATATACAGGGCTATTTGGCCATTGATGACAGATGAGGAGAGAGAGAGAGAGAGAGAGAGAGAGAGAGAGAGATAGGTAGATAGATTTTGCATCAGGGAAAATTTTCAGTTCCTTTACCCATAAGGAGTTGCCAGGTAGGGGGTCCCCACTTTTATGGCCATCACACAAGCACACACAGACATAGGCAAACACAGGGTGCAGAGTGCAGGTCTCTGGGGGCACATGGACTGAGGCCAACACAAGGATTCACCGCTAATAATGCTAAAGCCATCTCCACCTTGTTTTTCAACCAACACTCCAGCCACACCGGGCTCCCCGCTCTGGTCAAGGCCAAAGACTGATGGTGCCAGTAACAGCCTCTCAGACCAGGAACCGGCCTCCCACCCATACTCTGGGACTGACGAAGCAGGCTCCACAGAGCCAGCTGCCCCTGGCCCTCCCACAGGGAGAATGACTGAGGGTGCCAGCTGGCCTCGCCCACGGCCTGAGGACTAAGCTAAGCAGAGCGGCCCCAGGAGCCCCTGAGGGTCCTGACGGCCAGTCCATCCAGATGATTCAGTTCTTCAACCTGCCTGTGCTGCTCATTTTCCCTGATGGAAGAGCTCCAGTTGCCCCCATATTTTGCCCAATGAAAGCAAGGCTGAGGGGAGAATGGGGTCTGAGATAGCAAGAAGCAAATGCCTACAGATTGTCCTCGACCGTCCTTCCCAGAGAAATCAGCACTGAACTGCGAGTAACCTCATTAGACCCAGAGCCAGGCAGGCGCCTCTGAGTCGATGGTAGGATGATAAGGAAAGAGGAGCAGGAAATGCGGGCTTTCTGGACCTCTTCTTGCCAGCCAACCAGGAATACTCATGCTATTGCCAGCAAATCTGCCTAGGTTAGAGGTCTCTAAAAGTCGGTCCCCTGAGCTTCTTCCCTTGAAAGTTTCTAATGGTGATGTGACTTAGAGAAACAACACCCAGAGAAGGACCTTTTGAGTCCTGGGCTAGGAGAGGCTTCCCTCCCAGGCCTCCGGGAAGCTGGGACAGAGTACGCAAGGAGAAAGGGGATTTTCTGTTCCTGCCGCCCTGCCAGCCACCAGCCCGGGAGGGAGTGTGTGCTACCCACTGGCCGCAGCTGCCCAGGTGCAGGGCTCCAGGCTGAGAACGGCTCCCTTTTACTCCCTCCATGCTGGCTGGGTCGGGGCTGAAGCTGACAGCAGGAGAGGGGCTGAGCCGCTGCAGGAGCAGGGCAGGCCCATGTGGGGCAGAGGCAGGCAGCTGGGGGTGCTTGAGGGACAACTCCCCCTGTGCCTGCCCACTCCTTGCTACTGCTTCTCATGCCGGAGCCTGCCTGGGCCTTCACCTAGCCCCTCTCACAAGAATGTTGGGTGATTGATGACTCTGGCCTTGGCAGTGATGCAGAGCTGGGTGGGAGGTCGGTAGAGATGAGAGGCTCAGCAGCAGGGCAAGGGGTGGCTTCCTCATGGGCCTGGCCCTCTGGCCTGACACAGCGGAACTGGTGGAATATGTCCACCTGAGTGTGGTTGGAAGGTAGCGAAAAGAGAGAAAGGGAGAGTGCCTCTCAGGGCTCAGGTTTGTGTGCATATGGGGTGTGTGTGTGTGTGTGTGTGTGTGTGTGTGTGTGCATGCATGCATGCGTGTGTGTGTGTGTGTGTGTGTGTGTGTGTGTGTGTGACAAGACAGCAGGCACATAAATGTAAATTTATTATGTGAGTGCATGTATCGGCTCGTATGCAGAAGTTTTTGTGCTGACTGTGGTGCGTGTGTATGTATGCGTAGGAGATCACTGCAGAGCTCCTGTGTGACAAAATAGGACTGGCTTATGTGGAGGAAATATTTGAGTGTACAGTGGAGGCTCTGACAAGGGCATGCTTTGGTGCATGATGGGCTGGCGGTTATTGTGTGTTTCTCAGTCATCGGTTTGTTGTATTAGTTATTTACTGCTGCATAACAAATGACTCCAAAACTTAGTGGCTTCAATGAACAACATTCCTCATCTCACTGTTTCTGTGGGTCAGGAATCCAGGCACAGCTGAGTTGGGTCCTCTGGCATGGGAATCTCGTGAAGCTGCAATCAAGGTGTCAGCCTGGTCTGCAGTCACCTCAAAGCCCAACTCTTCTGGCTGTTGGCAGGAGTCAGTTTCTCACTGGCTGTCAACTGGAAGCCACTCTCAAGTCCTAGCCACATAGACCTCTCCATGGGGCAACTCAGAACGTGGCAGCTGGCTTCATCAGAGCCAGCAAGTCAATAAGAGAGAGAGAGAGAGGGAGATGGAGTCATGATCTTGTATAACCTAATCTCAGAAGTGACATCCAGGGACTTCCTTGGTGGTCCAGCAGTTAAGACCCTGCGCTCCCAATGCAGGGGGCCTGGGTCCGATCCCTGGTCAGGGAACTAGATGCCACATGCCGCAACTAAGAGCCCACATGCCGCAACTAAAATATTCCACATGCCACAACTAAAAAAAAAAGATCCCGCGTGCAGCAACTAAAGACCTGGCACAGCCAAATAAATGAATAAATATAAATTAAAAAAATAAAGAAGTGACATCCATCACTTCTGCCATATTCTATTCATTGGAGGTGAGTCACTAGGTCCAGCCCACACTCAGGGGAGGGGATTACACAGGGACATGACTACCAGGAGGTGGAATCATTGGGGGCTGTTTTGGAAGCTGCCTACCATGTCCATTAATTCATTCAGCAATTACTTAATGAGGACCCTCTATGTACCAGTCACCATGCTGAGTGTGGATGATAGAACAAAACGGTGACTATCACTTGAAGATTACAATCTGGAAGGTGAGGCACATATTAACTAAAGAAACACGCAAATGAATATCAAAATCTACTACAGAAAACACCCCAAAAAGGCAATGGGCAGTGGTGGGGGGCAGCACATTGTGCTATGAGAGCATTTCACCAGGGGACCGGGCCAGGGGGCACCCTGAGGAAGGGATGATTGAAGAAAGAGCTAACATGTGAGGGAAGACCAGGTGTTAGCTGGGTGATGAGAAGAGGTGAGAATGGCAGGGGGCACCCAGCCGGTCAAAGGAACAGCATCATCTATGTTTGACTGTGGTGTGTGTGAGCCAAGAGCCCATGTGTGCATGTGTTCTGTTCCTGGGTGGATATGGGTATTTACACTGTGTGTGTGGACATCGTGGGGAAACAGCACTACCGGTACACTTAAAAGACTCTAAGGAAGGGACAGGAGGTGGCAGAGGACAGAATCTGAGTAGCACTCTCTCTACACATCCAGATTTATGTTTCTTCACTCTTCTCCCTGCTCTTCCACCCTCTCCATGTCCTCTCTGGAAGGTTTCTTTGGGGAGTCTTATAGGTCCTCATAAAAAGCAAAAATCTGCTGATGCAGCCTAATGCATTATCCTGAAAAGCAGAGCTGTTGGGGGAACTCGCTCTGCCCCTGCCCCTGCTCCTGCCCCAGAGGGGAAGCTCCATTCAGCAAACCGGCATCTCCCTTGTTAAAGAGACGGCCTATTGATTGAGGCCAAAGTGACTTTTTATGGGTCCAAAGACAGGAAGGCAGAGCCCCCTGTAGGAGGGAGGTGGAGGGATGTTCTGCAGCCAGTAGGAAGGACAGAGCAGGGGGTGGGAAGGGAGCTGGGAGAGCCCCTGGTCAGGACAAGGCCCCTCTGGGTGTCAGTGGAGCCAAATGTGGAGGAGGCTGGTGCTGAGGCAGGATGCAGCATGACATGTGGCCCAGCCTCACACACCTCTGTGAGGCTGACGAATCCCACACACTGCCTGGTCACTCGGAGACAAGTCCAGACCTACGCAAATCCGCAGAACTGAGCAAAAGCCTACACGATCCTCCTCTAGGCACCTGAAGAGGACTTCCCTTTTCCCAGCAGCACCTTGGTAAGCTATGCAAGCAGGCCCTGTGTCTGGAATCCCGCCCCAATCCGTCAGCCCAGCAGTAAGGGTGTGATTCCCATTCATTCATGTCTTCATTCATTCAGTACATATCCACTCCTGTGTGCCAGGCACTGCATTAGGCTCTGGAGACACAGATGTGGTTTCTGCCTTCATAGACTCTCCAGTTCAAATAGCAAAGTAATCACTGAACAATTTTTCACTCACCATGTAATGACAGTTGTGAAAGTGACATGAAGGAAAAACACAAGTGAGAGCTAGCACGGTTTGGAAGACATTATGGTGTCAGGGAAGGGGCTCCTGGTCTATATGTTGTCCTCTGGTCCTTGCTGAGCCCTGCAGAGGTGACCTGGCCTGTCCAGGTGTCAGCCTTGGTCCCCACGACATTCCTGCAACAGTGTCCGTTGCTGGCGTGACATGAGGTCCATTTTCCCAGCAGATTAAGAGTACGGTGGTCTACTCCCTTCTGACCCACCACCCATTCTTACAATGGCCGGCCCTGTCAGTCCTCTGATCCATCGCTATACTGTGCTGGCCTGGGACTGCCCTTCCCACTGTCTCTGCTCCAGGGTCCCCTTGCCCTACAACAAAATGGACCCCTGGGAGCCATGGGAGCTTGCTATAGTCAGCCATCTGCTTGGCGCCTCTCCAGGGCCCAGGAACATTTTCTTATCCCCTTCACAAACCACTGGAAGTGAAAGAGTCTCTGGGTGGGGTGAAATGAGAGGCTAATGCAGGTTCTCTGTGACAAAAAGTTCTGCCATTTATATCCTAGAAGAAATGAGACAAAGTCTCCTCCATCTTTACATCCCCGAACCCATCATGAACTATGATGTGGGGACTGAGGTACCAGCCCCACCATGTTTCTCCCTGGTCCTCATCACTTGGCCCCGCAGCCTGAATTTTTATCTCTTTCTGTGTCCTACTCTCCTTTCTTCCCTGTTCAAACACCCAGTCCTCTGAGCTTGGGATCTTCAGAGCTCACAAATGCTTTTTTCTCCACCACAAAGTCTGACTTCAACAAATGAAAATCTTGCTTTTATGACCATTATAATTTCCATAATTTTAAAGCAGTGGTTCTTAACCTTAGCTGCACTTTGTAGGGACCTGAAAAGTTTCCATTCCAGGAACTTCTGATTTAATTGGTCTGGGGCTTAGCCTGGGCGGCAGTATTCTTAAAGCTCCCAGATGATTCTAGTGTGCAGCTAGGGTCAGGAACCACTGCTTTAAAGAGTCCCATTTATGAATAGCAATGATTTCTTTTGTCTCCACTAATCCTGTCCTCCCTGTGTAGAAACCTAAGCCTCAGCATCATTCATTGATTCAACACGTTTTAGTTGGACCCCTTCTGTGTGCACTGTTCTAGGTGCTTGGGACACAGCAGAGAACAAAACAGACAAAAATCCCTACCCTTGGAGAGGTGACATTCTAACCAGGAGAGACAGGCTAGAAACAATAACAGTAATATGTAGTAAATTTCATAGTACATTCTCAAGTGAAAAGTGCTAAAGGAGAGGGGAAAAAAACAGGGTGAAAGGATCCGAGAGGGAGAAGGCTCATCAATCAAGCTAGACCTTGTGGAAAAGGTGACATTTGAGAAAAGACTTGAAGGAGATGAGAGAGTGAGCCAAAGCAAATTCCCAGAATAAGAACCATGGTGGATATTTCACAATATTATCCTGCTACCTGTATGTAGGAGGGAGGACCAGAAGGGCTTGGTGATTGAACGTTGGGGTGAGTAAAAAGAATCCCTTAGGGATGACCCTCAGATTTCTTACCAAGTGTCCTTCACTGAGCTGGGGACACTAAGATCTGGAGGTGAAAGTCCAAAATTACATTTCAGACATTCTGGTATGAGGCATCTACAAGACATCTAAGTGAGCCAAAACATAGACCTGGGGGTGACCAATCTCAGCCCATGGACCACATCTGGCTTGCCATCTGGTTTTTAAATTTTTAAATAATTGGAAAAAATCCAAATGAGAATAATATTGCCTGACATGTAAAAATTATGTTAAATTCTAATTTTTAAATGGTCGGAAAAAACTGAAAGGAGAATGTTTCCTAACACATGAAAATTATGTAAAATTCTAATTTCAGGGTCCATAAAATTTATTGGAACACAGCCACGCCCATTCATTGGCGGGGCTCAACCATTTTCCATGGTTGAGTTTGCACTATAATGGCAGAGTTGAGTAGATGGAACAGACACCATTTAGCCCACAAAGCCTAAAATATTTACTGTCTGGCCTGTCACACAAAGAAATTTGCTGAGCCCTTGCATAGACGATTGGATGCATGGATCTGGAGCTCAGGAGGATCATGTAGGCTGACGATGTGGGTGTCGTTAGCATCCAGAGGTATTTAAGCCATGGATGGCGATGAGATCGGAGCTTGAGAAGGGAAGAGGATGAGGTCAGGCCCTGAAAATCTTGGATATTTGAAAGTTGGATGGAGGAGAAAGAGGCTAGAAAGGAGATGAAGAAGCAGTAGCCAAGAGGTTGGAGGAAAATCCAGAGACTATGTTGTCATGGAAAAATAGAAAAAGTGGGCAGACCAAGAGGTCAAAGATCAATGCTGCTGAGAAGTCAAATATCATGAGAATGGAAAGTATCTAATGAATTTAGCAACAAGAAGGTAATTAGTAGCCATAGTGGGAAAATTTCAGTGAAGCACAGAGAGAGGAGGCCAGACTGGAATGGGATGAAGAGAGGATGGTGAGGAATGGGGATGTGATATGAGGATAACTTTTTCAAGAAGCTCAGCTGAGAAGGGGACTGCATCAGCCCATAGAGATAAAATGGTGTCTAGAAGTGGAGGAAAGTCAAGGAGGTTTCATTGTTGGTCATTGTTGTTTGTTTTAACATCTGATTGATTGGAGGGTATTTGATTGGCAAAGGGAGAGAACGAAGACACAGGAGAGAGAAAAGCCATGGATGGAACAAAGTGGCCTGGCCATGTGGAAGCTCACTGGCAGAAGCCCTGCCTGGGCGCCTCCTCTACCGCCATGAGCCCTTAGAAGTTGGGGAAATAAGCTCAGACAAGGGGAGCCCCCGCCCCCTATGGCAAGTGCAGTGGAAAAGGGAGACCCTCTGGATGCAGACAATGTAACTTAAAATCCTGGCTCTGCCTCTGTGTGACCTTGGCAAGTGACTACTTGGAGTCTCAGTTTCCTCATCTGTAAAGTGGGGCTAAGCCTCCCTAGTTCACAAGACTGGTGAGGATCAAGTGCGATAGCGTTCATGCACCAGCCACTGTCTCTAACACATGGGAGACACTCAACAAACATTAGATTCCCTCCTCCCTGTCCCAAACCACTCCCAGCCCAGCTACTTCTCAGACTTTGTCTTGGAAAAAAGAGAAAAGTATCTTGGACGCAAACTTGACCTACATTCAGTGCCAAGTCTCTTGTCTTTGAGTCTCAAGTCTGTTGCCTTTGGAAGAGAGGCAATTCCAGGGATGCACTTAGCCAGCTGGCCCAGACTTGGCCAAATGTATTGTTTTGGAAGCTCCCAGGGAAGGAAGGATCCTGAGATTCCTTCTTCCAGTTAGACCCTGGCATGAGCCCTCTGACCTCCTGAACTCTGGAAGCTTTTGTCAAAACAGGAATTCCTAGCCCGCTTTGTCAGAGTTCTAGTTTTGTAGGGAGTTTTGTAGTCTCGTGGACTGTGGGGTTGGCTAGAAATGTCAGCAGGGCACCAAACTTTCACCTCCAGAGAGCTTACAGGAGAAGATGTTTTCTCGTTTGACTGCTGAGAGCCCACAGAGATCGACAGTGCCCAGCACAAAGGAAGGTGTGGCCAAGATCAGGAGACATGGCCGATGGTTGGGGGGGTGGGGAGTGGATTGACAGGCAGTGTCCAGCATTAGCACACTTGTGGGGCCATCTGCACAGAACACCTGCCTCCTGCAATCAGTCTCTCGGGCTGTGACTCAGCAGCATCCTGTTCTAAGCATCATCTCCCCAACCTGTTGTTTAGAAAAGATAAAATAGATCTATTTCCCTGACATTTCCCTTTCAAAGCTGGCAAAGTGGCTGCAACCCCTGCTTTATACTCAGTCAGGGAAGCATTTCATCATTTTCTAGGACAAAAATCCTATGAAAGGGACAGACCAAGCTGGTCTTTCATCATAAGAGATCAGCACAGCAGGCCAGGGAGGGAGAGAAGCCATTTGTTCTGGAAAGTGAATCAAAGTATCAAAGCCGACTCCTGCAATTATTTAAATTAAATATTATGCTTCAATGAATGTAAGATATATAATTAATAAAGGTACCCCAGCTTTTTTGTAGTCTTACTGAACTGCAAAGAGATCATTACCAGAACAAACTTCTCCCACAGTGCCCCAGATGACGGGTGTGTACTTGTGAGCTGATAACGTGCATATGTGTGCATGTGCAAGTGAGCGTGTATGCCTAAGTGTTTCTACGAACTTGTGGCTAAGGAGTCTTTTACTACAAAAAGCCCACCTAAGCCAACTTAAGTAGAGAGGAATTTATTATAAGGAACTGGGAACATCTCGCTGTAACAGACAAGTTGGTCAGTTTCCCTACCCTGTCAGAGTCTGTACCTTCTGATTGGACCAGACCACTCCCTCACTGACAGCCACAGCAGATTGGACTGGGACATCTGACCCACATGGCATTTAGTTGGTTTCTCACTGCCAGAAATTTGGGACTGGGACACAGACATGTGAGTTAGTTCATGGTAGTGTACCCAGGAGGACATGTCTCAAAGACATGCGTCAACGTTTGAATTACGTAGCACCTTAGCACAGTGGTTCTCAACCTTTTGCATGCCACAGGATCACGTAGGATGTTTGCTAAAAATGTGGTTTCCTTGGCTGCATCCCCAGAGATGCAGGGCTCTGAATTTTTAATAAATGCTTCAAATGATTTGAATGCAGGTACTTCAGCAAGAGAGAAAGGAAAGCAGATGAGCAATGAAAGAATTTCATTGCCCCAGAGAGAAAAAAAAGAAGCGAAAGTAGCTGCTTTGGTTGACGATGGCTTCCTTTTTCAGTTCCAGTCCTTCATAAGGCCCTTTTGTCTTTCCGGTCCTTGTTTTTTGTGGATAACTTTGATTCGTAAGATTCTCTAAGTTGGTTTCTGTTTCTTGCTACCAAAGAATTCCTAAAAGCATTTGTGCTTATGGAACCCAAGGGTATGTGACCATCTGGTCCCATTAGCCATAGCTGGTAGGAGAGGGGGCAGGACCACTTGCTACAAATGGCCACCTTGACCCACCTCTCCGACATGTACAGTAGCAGGTCCTTTCTAAGGAGTGTTGTCTGGGAAGACGCCCCAAACACATTTACCACAGGAGAATTTTCTGAGAGGGCCTAAGGGCCCGTGGGCGTTTGTCTGCCTGTGTGTGCATGCGTGTGCCCAGCTCTGGTCTGCTGCCTGTGAGCCCTGGGTATGGTATTTTCTCAGAGACAAGAGTATAATTGTGAGTGGGTGTGTGTTACTGAATCAGTCTGTGCACATGAGTGGGAGAGAACGAAGCCAAGCTGCATTCTAGGTTATAATTGTCCACATTAGAGACTCATTAACTATATCACTACATCTACTCATAATACACCAGATCATATTTAGAAATGAGCTTCTTAAAGAGATAGAACAGAGAACCCTGCTACTGGGGCATGGTGAGGAGGGGATACCATTTGGAAAGGTAAAAGGTAATAAGGGTTGCTGCTCAGAATACCTGGGGCTGGGCAAGACAGACACCAGGAGTCTGTAGGGTCTATCCCCAGCAAGCAGCAGGTTCAGTCTGCATGGGGTGGGAATGCGGCCCGAGAACCAGGAGATAACAAGGACACAACGTGCCTGGTGAGAAGTCCCCGAGGGGTTGAGAGTTCATTCAGTGATCAGAAGAAGAGTTCTGGTACTGTCTCAACAGGATGACTTTTATCTACCTTCATGAGACTCTTGCAGCACCCTAAGAGCACTTCTACATCTCTGATAGTCACCACAATTAAATTTTCATTACACAACAGAGCAAAGAAGAGAAAACCTCTCCTTCCCATAGATGCCCCCCCAGCATTTTATCTGTATCTCTCTGATGTCATGTGGTACTTTCTATCTCATGTCGTATCATGTACATTTCCATCTACAAGCTCTTTGGAGGACACCCTCAGCCCCTCACCTAGATCCCCCTCAGATCCCCTTTTGCAGTGCTCATCCCCCAGCTTCTGTGTACTTTGCTACTAATTGTTTGCAGCTGTGACCTCCTTCAGAGGCTTGCCGTTGGGCTCCTAGAGCTGCTGCAAACATATCCACATATCCAGAGTTATAGGTCTGGGAGTGCCTAGGAGTTTACTCCCCATCCCTTCCCCACCACCTTCCAGCAATGACTAGCTGGTACAGGGTTAAAAAGCCCACCTCTCTTGCCTGAGTAGATGCAAACTTTCAGATGC
The DNA here is from genome assembly GCF_002837175.3 of Physeter macrocephalus. Lineage (NCBI taxonomy): Eukaryota > Metazoa > Chordata > Mammalia > Artiodactyla > Physeteridae > Physeter > Physeter macrocephalus. The sequence goes on along the minus strand of NC_041224.1, from coordinate 64,487,979 downwards.
AATTTATACTCCAGAGCTCCCCAGGGGCCAGGCAGAGGTTTTGACTTCAACTGAAATCCTTCCTTTCACTGACCTTCCCCTGCTGATAGTGCTTCCTCCACTCCCTTACTGATTTCTCCTTGGAACACTTTCTTAGCAAGTCCCTTGAGCTCAAATCCTTGCCTCAGAGGCTGCTTCTCAGATAATCTTCTTCCTAGTGTCCTAACTCTGCCCACAGCCCCCAAAAATGCAATTCTACATACCATAGGACTTCACCTCCCTGGCCACAGCTAATTAGACCAGGTGGATTCCTTATCAATGCAGAGCCAATTAAATTCTCAAAATGGATAATCATTCTACATGTGAGAACTAAAAATATACAGCTCTTAGAAGAAAACAGGAGTAAATTTTCTCAACCTTGGGTTAGACAATGGCTTCTTAAATACACAGTTTGCTTGGACTGCTACAAGAAAATATCATACACTGGGTGGCTTAAACAACAGACTTTTATTTCTCACAGATCTGGAAGCTGGGAAGTCTAAGAGCAAGGTACTGGCTGATTTGGTTCCTAGTGAGAGCCTTCTTTCTGGCTAGCAGACAGCAGATTTCTTGATTTTTCGTGGTGTCCTCATGTGGCAGAGAGAGAGAGAGCAATTTGTCTGGAGTCTCTTCTTGTAAGGGCACTAATCCCATCTTGAGGCCCCTACCCTCATGACCTTATCTCCTAAATACCCCATCTCCAAATACCATCACATTGGGGGTTGGTTCTTCAACATACTGATTTGGGGGAACACAATTTGCGTGCCAATAAGCACATGAGAAAATGCTCAGCATCATTAATCGTTAGAGAAATGCAAATCAAAGCCACAACAAGATACCACCTCACAGCCACAAGGATGGCCAGCAGGTGTCCAAAAGTCAGACAGTCACGAACGTCATCAAGGGTGTAGAGGAACTAGAACCTTTATACATTGCTGGTGGGAATGTAAAATGGCGCTGCCACTTTGGAAAACATTTTGACAGTTTCTCAAATTTTTAAACCTAGAGCTACCGTGATTCAACAGTTCCACTCCTAGGTATATACCCAAGAGAAATGAAACATATCCACATGAAAACATGTACACAAATGCTCATAGCAGCATTATTTACAGTAACCAAAAAGTAGACACAACCCAAGTGCCTCTCAACCAATGAGTGGATAAACTAAATGTGGTATATCTATACAATGGAATATTATTCAGCAATAAAAAAAGAATGAAGTACTGATACATTCTCTGACATGGATGAACCTTGAACCCATTATGCTAAGTGAAAGAAGCCAGACCTAAAATATTACATATTGTTTGACTTCATTTATGTGAAATGTCCAGAATAGGCAGAGAGACAGAGGATAGATTTGTGGTTGCCTGGAGGTGTTGTGGCGGAGGGAGGTGGTAGGGATGGGGCATGACTGCTAATACATCCAGGATTTCTTCTGGGGGTGTTGCGACTGTTCTAAAATTAGATGGCAGTGATGGTTGCACAACCCTATATATATATATATATATTTTTTTTTTTTAATTTTATTTATTTTTTTTTTTTCTGCGTTTCACAGGCCTCTTACTGTTGTGGCCTCTCCCGTTGCAGAGCACAGGCTCCGGACATGCAGGCTCAGCGGCCATGGCTCATGGGCCCAGCCGCTCTGCGGCATGTGGGATCCTCCCGGACCGGGGCACGAACCCGCGTCACCTGAATCTGCAGGCGGACTCTCAACCACTGCGCCACCAGGGAAGCCCCTATATATTTTTTTTAAAAATCACTGAAGTAGGGGCTTCCCTGGTGGTGCAGTGGTTAAGAATCTGCCTGCCAACGTAGGGAACACGGGTTCAAGCCCTGGTCCAGGAAGATCCCACATGCCACGGAGCAACTAAGCCCGTGCGCCACAACTACTGAGCCTGTGCTCTAGACCCCATGAGCCACAACTACTGAACCCACGAGCCACAACTACTGAAGCCCAGGAGCTACAACTACTGAAGCCCACGTGCCTAGAGCCTGTGCTCCGCAACAAGAGAAGCCACTGCAATGAGAAGCCTGCGCACCGCAACAAAGAGTAGCCCCAGCTCGCCGCGACTAGAGAAAGCCCGCACGCAGCCACCAAGTCCCAGGGCAGCAAAAAATAAATAAATTTTTTAAAAAAACTTAAAATAGGTAAATTTTATGGCATAGGAAACATATCTCAGTAAAGCTATTTAAAAATAAAGCCTCGGGGCTTCCCTGGTGGTGCAGTGGTTGGGAGTCCGCCTGCCGATGCAGGGGACGTGGGTTCGTGGCCCGGTCCGGGAAGATCCCACATGCCACGGAGCGGCTGCTCCCGTGAGCCATGGCCGCTGAGCCTGCGCGTCCGGAGCCTGTGCTCCACAACGGGAGAGGCCACAGCAGTGAGAGGCCCGCGTACCACAAAATAAATAAATAAATAAATAAAGCCTCATAGTTGGGTCCACTGGATATTTCTTTGTATCTTCCTGATAAACGGGCTCCTCCACCTCCTGCGTTTCTCCTTTACTACTTCCTCACAACCACATTCACAATACTTATGACACCAGATGTGTGGAGGTTTTCCACACCAAGCAATTCTTTGCAACACCAGCTGGGTGTCCTACAATTCAATGCAGTTTGACACTAACCAGAGTTAGTTAGTTACACCCCCACAGGTTAAGGGCTTCATCCCACAAGACTGCCCCCACCTTCACCTCAGACTCCAGTCACAAATCTAGGTTGTCACCTGTGCTTCTGAACAACCAGCTATAAATCAATTTCCCATAACCCAGTCCTTGGGTTCAATCATTTGCTAGAACAGCTCCCAGAACTCAGGGAAACACCTACTTATGCTTACCAATTTATTATAAATGATATGGTAAAGGATGCAGATGAAGAGCCAGATGAAGAGATACATGGGGTGAGGTCCAGAAGAGTCCCAAGCACAGGAGCATCTGTCCCCATGGAGTTGGGATGTGTCACCCTCCCAGCACATGGATGTGTTCACACACCTGGAAGCTCCCTGAACCCCACACTTTGGGGATCTTTATGGAGGCTTCATCAAGCAGGCATGATCGATCACTAACAAAATCTGCAGCCCTTTTCTCCTTCCCCTTCATGGAGGATGAGGGTAGGGTTGAAAGTTCCAATCTTCTAATCATGGCTTGCTCTTTCTGGTGAACAGACCTCACCCAGGAGCCAACCGAGCATTGTCCCATTAGAACAAAAGACACTCCTATCACCCAGGAAATTCGAAGAGTTTTAGGAGCTCTGTGCCAGGAACTGGGGGCAGAGACCAATATATATTTTGTCTGTTGTTTCACACTAGCCTTAAACTTCTGAGTGGGTTTCTGTATCCTGATGCCAAGTATTCCTAAAGACACCAAGTCTCTTCTCCCTATTAGACTGTGAATTTTTTAAGGACAGGCTGTGCACATAATTCATATATCAATATGTTGCTCCAAATGCCTTGCACTCTCTTGGTCTCAATCTCAGAGGAAGAGTTACCTTTTCTCCTGCCCCAAACACACCTGTACCTGCTCCCGTGAGCCATGGCCGCTGAGCCTGCGCGTCCGGAGCCTGTGCTCCACAACGGGAGAGGCCACAGCAGTGAGAGGCCCGCGTACCACAAAATAAATAAATAAATAAATAAAGCCTCATAGTTGGGTCCACTGGATATTTCTTTGTATCTTCCTGATAAACGGGCTCCTCCACCTCCTGCGTTTCTCCTTTACTACTTCCTCACAACCACATTCACAATACTTATGACACCAGATGTGTGGAGGTTTTCCACACCAAGCAATTCTTTGCAACACCAGCTGGGTGTCCTACAATTCAATGCAGTTTGACACTAACCAGAGTTAGTTAGTTACACCCCCACAGGTTAAGGGCTTCATCCCACAAGACTGCCCCCACCTTCACCTCAGACTCCAGTCACAAATCTAGGTTGTCACCTGTGCTTCTGAACAACCAGCTATAAATCAATTTCCCATAACCCAGTCCTTGGGTTCAATCATTTGCTAGAACAGCTCCCAGAACTCAGGGAAACACCTACTTATGCTTACCAATTTATTATAAATGATATGGTAAAGGATGCAGATGAAGAGCCAGATGAAGAGATACATGGGGTGAGGTCCAGAAGAGTCCCAAGCACAGGAGCATCTGTCCCCATGGAGTTGGGATGTGTCACCCTCCCAGCACATGGATGTGTTCACACACCTGGAAGCTCCCTGAACCCCACACTTTGGGGATCTTTATGGAGGCTTCATCAAGCAGGCATGATCGATCACTAACAAAATCTGCAGCCCTTTTCTCCTTCCCCTTCATGGAGGATGAGGGTAGGGTTGAAAGTTCCAATCTTCTAATCATGGCTTGCTCTTTCTGGTGAACAGACCTCACCCAGGAGCCAACCGAGCATTGTCCCATTAGAACAAAAGACACTCCTATCACCCAGGAAATTCGAAGAGTTTTAGGAGCTCTGTGCCAGGAACTGGGGGCAGAGACCAATATATATTTTGTCTGTTGTTTCACACTAGCCTTAAACTTCTGAGTGGGTTTCTGTATCCTGATGCCAAGTATTCCTAAAGACACCAAGTCTCTTCTCCCTATTAGACTGTGAATTTTTTAAGGACAGGCTGTGCACATAATTCATATATCAATATGTTGCTCCAAATGCCTTGCACTCTCTTGGTCTCAATCTCAGAGGAAGAGTTACCTTTTCTCCTGCCCCAAACACACCTGTACACCTGTAATTGCCCTCATACCTGTCTATCCTCTTGAGGGCCTCCTTTTATTAATTACCCCCTTTTCCTGTCTCCTTCAAGACCCACCATATTTTAAAACACAGAGTCTCTGGTAATTCTTGGACCCAGGTCTCCTCAAGCTATCCTGATACTTTCTCCATCCTTCACAGCCAACCTTCTCTGAAAACCAGACTATTCTCCCTCACCCTGTTTCCTCACCTCTTTTGTCCATTATAGGCTGGTTTCCACACCATCACTCTCCTGGACACAGCTCTCCCCAGGATAACCTGTTAATTCCTCATTGCCAAACACAGTAGATTCATTTAATCCTTGTGTTAGTCATGGCCCCAGCTTTTACATAGCTTTCTCTTGGGTCTCCTCCAGCTTCTCTGACTGTTCCTTCTCAGGATGTGTCCTGTCTCTATTTCCCCTGTCATCCCTTAAAGCTTTCCCAGGGATCTACCTTCTGCTATAATGCCTCCTTCATCATCACAGTTCCCTTGGATGATCACATAGACCCCCAAGGTTTAAACCTCCAAAGATTCCCAAGTTGACATCTTCAGACTAGACCTGTTCCCCAAGATTCCAGCTCGTACACTTCCTAGACATCTCGACCTTGATATTCCATAGGAATCTCACATTTGATATGTCTAAAATGTAATTAATTATCCCCACCCTACCGCCAACTTCGCAACCACCACAGACCTACAACTCAGGGAGTCCCTATCATCGTTATGCTTAATGACACCACCATCCTCTCCAGTTCTTAAGCAGAAAGCTAAAAGTATCCTCAGACCCTCCATCTCCCTCACCCCACATAAAATCTGTTAACAGGTTATTTTATTTTACATTTAATAAATCTAATATCTTCACACACAGGGCTTCAGCCACATTGAATCATTTGTAGTGCCTGAGATAGACCGTGACTTTTCCCCACCTCTGAACTTTAATATGCATTCTTAACCTCTCCTTGGAATGCTTCTTCCTACGTCATCCTCCAAAACTCAACCCAACTACTGTCCTTCTTGGGAAGGATCTTCCATCATCCCCAGCAGAATCTGCTGCTCCTTTGAAATACTGGACACCAACTGCTGGACTCTGGCCCACATGCTTACTTTATCCACCTTTCCCAGCTCCCTCTGTAGCCTCAGTCCCAGGGCACAGAGGGAGGAAAGAACACAAATCTAAGGGATCTTCTACCCCTCCTTCACTTGTGTCCCTGTCTTCCACCCATTTCCCCTCACCTTTCTCCTGCTCTCTTGGGCTGTGTTTCCCAGGTTCACGTGTCGTCTGGCTTCTGATGGTGTTTGGCCCTTGGGGAGCACTAGCAGGAAATTGGGTCAGGGTTGGGGAGCCAGGCTGTTTCTCCCTCCTGCCTCTGCTTTAATTGCATCTCTGGCAGTTGCTGTGTCTTTTCCATCCCTCCAGTTCCTGGCAGACAAGCCCACTTGGTTCAAACACTTACTAAGCACCTTCCAGCCTAGGGGTGATAGTTCTTCCTGCTACTGTTAATCTCTGAGTTGTCTCACTGTCTTCTGTTTGACTTATTGGCCCTTTTATCACCTGTTGTTTAACAAATTCCTTTCATTAACGTCCCTCATTTTAAATATTCAAGTGGTTTCTATTTCTTGGTTAGATCTTGACTGATCCAACTCTAAATAAGAAAGAGCTTCACTGTGAGGTGAAGACAGGAGTCTGGAGCCTTGGGAGCATAGGGGAGAGGACGGGATTAGAGACCCACGTGGGAGAGTCATTGATATAGTGGTGGAGGATAAAACCTAGGAGCACTGAAGGATGGACCCATGAGAGCAGCAAGATTGATTACACAGTGGATAGGAAGCTCACTACTCATGAAGCAACCCACCCCAAATTAGTGAAAAATACTTGTTTAACATTAACTGAAATCTGCCTCACTCTAACATGCACCAATTGTTACCATAGATCAAATCTCATTTTTTCCACATGCCAGTCTTTTAGGTTTTCAGTGAGATATATCTTACTCCCTTCCATATCTTCTCTACTGTGACATATCCAAATCTTTCCACTTATTCTTGATGGAGCAAGGTTTCTGGGGCCCTCACTCTCCTGACCTGGTTGCTCTCCTCTGGACATGCTCCCATTTAGCAGTGTTCCTTCAAGACAGCCTCCTAGGGTGGAACGCAGGTCTCTAGATATCATCCCACCTCCTTGCTGCAGACATTAAACCTCTGCTGATGCACCCAAGACTGAATTCCCTTTTGGAGCTGTGAGCCCAACTACTGGTTCACTGTGGATTTTCAGACATGTCACAGAATGGGAGAAAGGATGAGTCTTCCATTTGAGCTAAACTTGCCCATTCTTGTCCGTGGTAATTTGTTGGACAGCTCAAGATGCATTCCAATCCCCTTCTCCTTGCCCACCTCCACTCTAGAGGAGGGAAAAGTGAAATATTTTCTTTCCCAGCTTTCTCTGAACCTAGTTCTGGTCAATTAAATATGAATGCACATCTGTTGCGGGCTTCTGAGAAAGCTTTCACCTTCCTAATAATAGGGACAGATGTCTCTGGAGCCATCCTTTCCTGGTCCTACCTGCCTTTAACACAGTTATAATGTGACTCTAAGAGAAATGCCTAGAGAATCTCAGAGAGGCTGGCCTTGACACTGTTGGGTCACTGAGCCAGCGCTGACAACCACCTACCTTTGGACTTTTTGTTGTGTTAGGAAAAAAGTCTGAACCAACACACTGGGGAAAAACATTGTCAATTTATATTACAAAGAGTGAACATCCCTAATATTTAATAGAGTTTCTAAAATAGAGAAATCAACAACTATTTAGAAAAATAAGCAAGAGGCATGAACAGACCATTAACAGAAAAGAAATGCAAATGAATGCTTCTTCACTATCTGAAAAGATGCTCAACCTTGTTCATAATAAGAGAAATATAAACAGGGATTTCATCCTCATCTATTACGAGGGCAAAAATTCATATTTTAAATTTATTTATTTGTTTATATTTTATTTTTGGCTGTGTTGGGTCTTTGTTGCCGCGCGCGGGCTTTCTCTAGTTGCAGTGAGTGGGGGCTACTCTTTGTTGTGGTGCGCGGGCTTCTCGTTGCAGTGGCTTCTCTTGTTGCAGAGCACAGGCTCTAGGCCACGTGGGCTTCGGTAGTTGCAGCACACGGGCTCAGTAGTTGTGGCTTGTGGACTCCAGAACGCAGGCTCAGTAGTTGTGGTGCACGGGCTTAGTTGCTCCGCGGCATGTGGGATCTTCCAGGACCAGGGCTCGAACCCGTGTCCCCTGCATTGGCAGGCGGATTCTTAACCACTGCGCCACGAGGAAAATCCAAAAATTCAAATTTTGACAACCTACTCTGTCAGTGAAGCTCTGGGAAATAGACACTTTCATAATTTGAGGATGGGAATGCAAAATCGTACAACGCCTATGGAAAGAAATTTAGCAAAATTATCTAGGCATTCAGTCTTCAACCCAGCAATCCCACTTCTAGGAGTACATCCCAAAGATAAAATGGTAAAAATAGGGCTTCAGAAAAATCAATGAAAAATCTACAGTTAATATCATATAGTGGTGATAGACAAAAAGCTTTCCCCCTAAGATCAGGAACAAGGCAAGGATGCCTGCTCTTTCTACTTACTTTATTCAACATTATGTTGGAGCATAATTCAACAGTGCAATTAGGCAAGGAAAAGAAATGAAAGACATCTAGTCATTATTTGCAGATGACTATCACCTATGTAGAAAATCTAATGAAATTTACCAAAAAAGCTGCTAGAATAAATAAGTTTGCACTATTGCAGGATATAAGATCAATATACAAAAATCAATTATATTTCTAGATATCAGCAATGAACAATCAGAAGTTGAAATTTTTTTTAATACCAATTAAAATAGCATACACAAATATGAAATACTTAGGGACAAATCTAACAAAAGATGTGAAAGATCTAAATACTGAAAACTATAAAACATTGCTGAGAAAAATTAAAGATCTAAATATATTATGTTGGGACCTCCCTGGTGGTGCAGTGGTTAGGAATCTGCCTGCCAATGCAGGGGACACAAGTTCGAGCCCTGGTCCAGGAAGATCCCACATGCCACAGAGCAACTGAGCCCGTGTGCCACAACTGCTGAGCCTGCGCTCTAAAGCCCACGAGCCACAACTACTGAGCCTGCATGCCACAACTACTGAAGCCCATGTGCCTAGAGCCTGTGCTCCACAACAAGAAAAGCCACCACAATGAGAAGCCTCGCACCGAAATGAAAAGTAGCCCCCGCTCGCCACAACTGAAGAAAAGCCCGTGTGCAGTAACGAAGAACCAATGCAGCCAAAAATAAATAAATAAATAAAATAAAATAAAATAAAATAAATTGTGTTCATGGGCTGGAAGACTTAATAAGATGTTATTTCTCCCCAAATCGATATACAGATTCAAAGCCATCCCAACCAAAATACCAGCACGCTTTTTTGTAGAAATTGATAAACTGATTCTAAAGTTCATATCGAAATACAAAAGACCTAGAGGAGCCAAAACAAAGTTGGCAGAGAAGAAAAAAGTGGGAGAACTAACTGCCTAATTTTAAAACTTACTATAAAGCTACAGTTATCAAGATAAATATTGCTGTAAATGCAGACAAATCAATAAAACAGAAAATAGAATCTAGAAATAGATCCACACATGGACAATCGATTTTCAGCAATGGTGCAAAGGCAATTTAATGGAGAAAAGATATTCTTTTCAATGATACAGGGACAATTGGCTCTCCATATGCAGGAAAATGAACTTTGATTCATACCTTGCACTATTTACAAATATTAACTCAAAATGAATCATGGATCCAAATATAAACTAAAACTATAAAATTTTTTTAATCTTATTGAAGTGTAGTTGATTTACAATGTTGTGTTTAATTTCTGCTGTACAGCAAAGTGACTCAGTTATATATTTTTTTCTTTTTCATGTTCTTTTCCATTATGGTTTATCATAGGAGATATATATATATATATATATTTGTGTGTGTGTGTGTGTGTGTGTGTGTGTGTGTGTGTGTGTGTGTGGTAGGCGGGCCTCACTGTTGTGGCCTCTCCCGTTGCGGAGCACAGGCTCCAGACGTGCTATACAGTAGGACCTTGCTGTTTATCCATCCTATATATAAGAGTTTGCATCTGTTAATCCCAAACTCCCAATCCTTCCCTCCCCCACCTTCACTCCCCCTTGGCAGCCACAAGTCTGTTCTCTATGTCTGTAAGTCTATAAAACTATAAAACTTTAAGAAGAAAGCATAGGACAAAATCTTTGTGACCTTAGGTGAAACAAAGATTTCTTAGATATAACACTGAAAGTACACTTTATAAAAGAAAAATTGATAAATTAGGTTAAATTTTTTAAAGATTAAAAATTTCTGCTCCTTTAAAAATACTGTTAAGAGAACAAAGACAAATCACAGACTGGAAGAAAATATCTGTAAATCATTTACCTGTTAAAGAATATGTATACAGAATATACAGAGGACTCACAAAATTAAGTAAGAAAACAAACAACCTAATTAAAAATGGGCAAAAGATTTTAAAAGACCAAAGAATACATATGGATAGTAGATAAGCATATGAAGATTTTCAATGTAATTAATCATTTGGGAAATGCAAATTAAAACCACAATGAGATATTACTACACAGTTATTAAAATGACTAAAATAAAAAAGAATGACCCCAGCAAGCATTGGCAAGGATGCAGAGAAACTGGAACACTGCCAGTGGGAATATAAAATAGTGCAACTACTTTGGGAAATAGTTTGTCAGTTTTTTAAAAAGACAAATATAGACCTACCACGTGTTTCAGACTTTCCACTTCTGAATATTTACCCAAGAGAATGAAAGCACATATCCCAACAAAGACTTATAGATGAATGTTCACAGCAGATTTATTTGTAATAGGCAAAAACTATAAATGATTCAATTATCCATCAGCAGATGAATAGAAAAACAAATTTCAGTGTAACCATACAAGGGAATACTACTCAGCAAGGAAAAGAATGAATTGTGGATAGATGCAACAACGTAAGTGAATCTTAAAATAATTATGCTGAGTGAAAGAATATAGACAAAAAAGGGTCCATACTGAGTGATTCCATTTATATAAAATTCTAGAAAATGCAAACTAATCTATATTGACAGAAAGCAGATGAATGATTCTCTGGTGTGATAGGCAATCTCTAAAATGGCTCCTTATACTTGCCACCTCCCTTGTGTAATTCCTTTCCCTTGAGAGTGAGCTGGATGTAGCTACTCTAATGAACAGAATGTGGCAAAAATGATGATATTTCACTTCTGAGATTAGGTCATAAAGAGATAATGACTTCTCTCTCTTATGAAAACAGCTGCCATGTTGTAAGCTGCCCTAAGGACAGGCTGATGGAAAATGGAAGTCATGCACTCAACAGCTTGTGAGGAACTGAATCCCGCCAACATCCATATAAGTAAGCCTGGATGCAGCTCTTTCCTTGGTCAAACTGTAAGAGGAGACCACAGCCCTGGCCAACACCTTGGTTACAACTTTGAGAGAGACCTTGAGGCAGAGGCTCCCAGGTAAGTTGTGCCCAGATCCCTGCCCCACAGAAAATGATAATTGTTTGTTATTTTAAGCTGATACATTTTGGGGTTATTCCTTACACAGCAATAGCTAACTAATACACCTGTAGATCGGGGATAGGGGCAGGTGTGACAGGTGGGAGAGAGGGATTGCAAATGGCATGAAGAAGTTTTGGGAGTGATGGATACATTCATTATCTTAATTGCTGTGGTCTCATGGGTGTATACATATGTCAAACCTTACTAATTTATACACTTTAAATATGTGTAGTTTATTGCATGTGAGTTATATCTCTATGAAGCTGTTTTTTAAGAAGTTTGCTGAAAAGTCAAGTAAGGAAAGGACTTCATCAATGGATTCAGTAACATGGAGGTTAACAATCTAGAGTGACTTACTGTCTGGTTTTGCCAGGGACTGAGGTGAGTGTAAGACATTCCATTTTAAAAATTGAGAAAGTCCCAGGCATATAGCGATGAGCTGGTTACCCTGCTGACGACACTAACAAGAGTAATAGGGGCATCCATTGCGGAAGTCAATGGCAACCTTGTCAAAAGTTGTCTCAGCGGGATGATGGGAAGAAGAATTGGGGACACTGCATATAGTCAACTCTTGAGGAGCTTTGTTGCTATAGTGAGAAGAAAATGGTGGGAAGAGCTGGAGCAGGTGTGAAGTCAAGGAAGTAAGTTTTAAGATGGAAGTCATTACAGCCTGTTTGTGTGCTAAGTGAAGTAATCTAGTAGAGAGAAATTTTTTTATAATACTGAGAAGAGATACTTGCAGGAGAAAAGGCCTCCAGTAGGTGAGAACTACTTGTTAAAGGCAGTTTCCTCAAGTGTCCTAAGGCTCCCTGCCAGGCCACAGGGCCTCCCAAATGGGTCACAGGACCCAAAAGTACAAGTTCTCTCCTCAGTTCTTAGATCCAAGTGACTCAAGCTTCTATAGACTCTCATATTTTGAGTCAATTCAGGGTTACTTACTGGTCAGGTAATGAATGAGTCATGAAAGTTTACTAAATGTGCTATTCATCAATGAAAATGACCCCATACTTTGATTGTGTCCTTTGCTAAGAAATCTGTCTGTGACCCAATCTTTAGCTATGCTGTCAAACTCTTACCCTGCACACACACTTGCTTATGGTTAGAATTTCTCAATTTGGGAGAAGGATGCATTGTCAGTATTTCATCAGCGTTACCCTGAACTGGCTGTGTTTTTTTTTTCGTTGCTAATGGCCTTGCCATTTTTATTATAGAAGTCTCTTTTCGTTTAGCTTTATCAGTATCCATTTAGCTTTTTGTAGGTTGTTAGGTTAATTTCAGAGGCTATAGTGATTCAGATTTGCATCAATAATTTTTAACCGATAATATTCCTATAACAAGGGGCTTCCCTGGTGGCGCAGTGGTTGCGCGTCCGCCTGCCGATGCAGGGGAACCGGGTTCGCGCCCCGGTCTGGGAGGATCCCACATGCCGCGGAGCGGCTGGGCCCGTGAGCCATGGTCGCTGAGCCTGCGCGTCCGGAGCCTGTGCTCCGCAACGGGAGAGGCCACAACAGAGGGAGGCCCGCATACCACAAAAAAAAAAAAAAAAAAAAAATATTCCTATAACAGACTTCAAGACCCTGTGAGTCTGATGTTCAAATGTGAATCATTCACCTCTCTACTGACTGTAGGGGAAGGTGTTATGTGTTGGACTGCTTGTGACTATCGGCTACTTTAATAAGTAAAATCAAATTACTGAGTTATTTTTAAGTTTTTAGGAAATTGTTTTATAGCACAAAATTTAACAGTATGTTCATATTCTTCTAAGGTAACTAATAAGTGAATCATTTATATTGCTGGCAACATGATATATCCAACTTGTTGTGTTTCTTCTCTTTCTTTGTAATCCTGGAGTTTTTTCCTAGTGGAAACTCAAGGAGATGGGAGAACACAAAGCTTTATATTCTCCCTGTAGGTGCCACAATCAAAAGATTCAGGAGCCCCTGATTGTAGAGGGCTTTTTAGGGCTTCTCAGGACAAGGATTTGTGCCGGCACAGGTCAAGTTTACATTTCCCAAGTCATGTCAGCTGTGGTTTTCCTAATTCCAGGCTAGCTCACAAGTGTCCACAGGCTATTCGCTCTTCCCAAGGAGTGCCCAGAGGACACTGTGGCTTTGCTGCACAGGAAAAACATCTTATTTTCTGGGCTGTGTCTTTGCTTTTTTCTTTTCTCCTTTGGCTTCTCTCTTTTCCTTGTCCCAAGATTGACTGTTCTAACTATAGTTTCTAACAGGTGTGCAGCCAGGGCAGGGAGGCTGTGGTCCAGCTGTCCCCAGACACATGGATTTTCTCCAACCGTCTTGCTGGAATCATGGGGCCCTGAGCACACTCACTGAGGGAGGATAACCCTCTCGGGGTCATGGCAGGGTGAGGGGCAAAGGCAGGGGAAGCTTCTCATTCCCAGAGCAAAGCAGAGACCAGGAGAGTGTGGGAGCTATCCCCAGATCTGGGAGCACCGCTTGGGTTCAACAAGGAATCAGGAATTAAGCCCTATTTTCCCATTCGTGGTTGATACTGCCAAATGCCTACTCAATATCCATCCCCTCCTTGTTCTTTCTTATTAATATAACCCTCATTTGAGCCTCACCTGCCTCAGAGTAAGCATCTACTCTGGGTGAACTACTGCTGTATTATTTAATGCACACATAAACTCACTGTGCAGAAGAGTTTGTGCCTACGCTCTGTGATTTACCTGAGCTCTCACAGCCAACAGGTGGCAGAGCTGGGTTTCAAACCGAGGTCTGTCTGACTCAGAGATGTATCCTCTTTCCTCTCTACCTCCTGTCTCCCTAAGAAGAGAAAGATCCACATGCAGAGGTGGGAGCCCTAGAAAGCACCTATGATACCCAGGCTTATCTCTGGGGACAAGATCATCCCGTAGAAAAGGTGGCAGTCTCTCCCCAGGACTACCCAAAGTTTCACTCCCTTCTCTCAATGCATGGCCCAGAGCTTGGCTCAGAGTACAGGCTCAATGGGAAAAGAAGAAATGGAGGAGAGGAGAGACAAAGGGAAAAAAACAAGGGAGGGAGGGAGGAAGATATCAAACAGGCATGTCTTCAGCTACCTGCCCCAGCCCCAGGTCCTAGGTTTAAGGATAGTTTATCAGTTAGGACTTACATTCAGTTAAGGAAAACAGAGATGGAACTTTAAAACATAAGAGTTTATTATGAAAGGTAGGAAGTGGTGTTGTGTTAGTGGTTCAAAGATGCCAGGTTTGCAGTCTCTGTTTCTCCTCATTGTCACAAAATGGCTGTTGTAGCTCTAATCATCATGATCTAGGCAGGAAAAAGAAAGGAAAACAAATCTTTCTTGGAAACCTTTAACTTATGTCTTAGTGGCCAGAACCGGGCTGGGAAGTGTAAGGTTTTAATTTTGTTTGGTGTTTAGCAAGGCTTCTTTGCTCTGTCACTCCCTTCCCCTGCCTCCTTCTCCACCTCTCATCCCAGGAAATGATCTCTAAAGTTCAAAGGAGGTTCAGCTCACACATGTACCCTCATAAGAAAGGACAAAGCAGGTCATGCTGAAATTATGAAGATTCTAGAAGATGGATCCAAACCCCAGAAGTTTCAGACTTGACTTTCAGAGCACAAGCTCTGCCCCCATCTGACCCACTGGGCTTTCTGTAGCTTGATGTCTCCTGTGGGAGACCCCCTAGTCCCCAGAACACACAGAGAAGGCAGGAATTGACCACAAACATCAGGGAGCAAATTCTGGGTCAGTTATGATGTTTTCAGCTACAGGTAACAGAAAACTTCAACTCAAAGTATAATATCTCTTAGAGAGTTTATCATCTCACATATCAGGAAACCCAGAGATGAGAGGAAAGGACTCCAGACAGGGTACTTCAGCACTCCAGTTTTTCTCTCTCTGGTTTTCTGAGAGCTGCCCCACTCTATGTGTTGGCTGGTAGCAAGATGGTCACAGAAGTTTCCAGACATCACAGCTGGATGAAGAAGAGAGACCATCTCTTTCTGGGATATTTATTAGAAGTGAGAAAACCTTTCCCAAAAGCCCCCTGCAGATTTTTCTTCATGTCTCCTGTGGCCTCTCCACGTGGCCTGGGCTTCCTCACACTATGGAGGCTGGGTTCCAAGGGCAAAATCAGGATAGAGAGAAACAGAACCAGATGGAAGCCATATCTCTTGTCATGACCTCGCCTCAGAAGTCCTGTAGTGTCACTTCTACCACATTCTACTCATGGAGACGATCACAAAGTCTCACCCAGCTTTAAAAAGAAGGGAAATGGAATCCAACTCTTGATGAAGCAGTAACAAGTTCTGGAAGAGCATATAAGAACTGATACATTATGGCCGCTTTGGGAAAATACAATCTGTTGCATCAGAAGATCCTGCCACTCTCTGCATAGCCTCCCCTTTCCACCACTCCCTCACTGATCACTTCCATATCCAGGTCTTACCTGGCATGATCTAGATCACCTGCAGAACCCTACTGCAAGGGAGTCTGGGAAATGTTGTTTGGAGCTTTCCAACCTCTACAGGGCAGGAAGGTAAGCTGAAGCCGGTCGGAATAGGTAATGAATGAAACAGCTTACAGTGTCTGCCACAGCTAAGAAAGAAGAAAGAGGGAGTAAATAAATAATTGGGAAGTGGCTCGTGGGGTCTGCTACAGATCCGTACCTTTTCTAATCTCTACTGCTTAACTCTTTCCTGCAACATCCAACAAATATCTATTGAGCGTCTCCTGTGTTCCAAGCAAGGTAGACTAAACAAGACAGATAAGGATTTTAGAATCTATGAAAGACAGTCTTAGACAGAGAATCATTATAAATAACTATGTATTTACAATTGCTGTAAGGGCTTTACAAAGAAGTAGTGTATTCTGTCCTTCCTATTCCCACATATATATCTTGCCAGCCAGCCTGATAGGAAACTTCAGGCATTAGTGACTGCCCTGAGCCTTCCATAAATCCTCTGTAGTCATTACAGGACAAAGCTCATCTACGTGCTCAGATATTACTTAGTGTATTAACTACTCAGAGTTAAGCAGTAAAGATTAATAAAGGTAAATAAGTGTTTAAATAAATGTAAAATTCTGTAACAGGCTAGTATCAACAGTATCTGGACAAACTTAGCACTAACCAAAGAAAAATAAAGGCTTTGGCCTCAAAGATGAGAAAAGTTCAATTCCAGGTATAATCCCAATACTGACAAGAGTAGGCAGTGGGGTCTATCTCAAGACAGAAATGTGAAATTCCAGTGCCAAGGCCGACATTAACTACTTGTTTCAGGAGATGTAAACATTAGATTTCCTCAACATCAGCCCTGAGAAATGGAACTTAAGCTCCCAAGGAAAATCTGCCATTTATTCCAGGGAAATGTGGGTGCTGACAATGGAATGAGGTAACTGTGATTGGACTACGTGTCTGGAAACAATTACATCCATATTGATCTACATCAAACGTGTTCTCATGGGGTCACATGTTCAGTGACCCCAGAAGGTCTGTGTTTTAGTCTTGTTAAAATAGATTCCCCATTGGGGCTAACCACACAGGGCTCTTTTAGTAGCTAAACCAAGAGCTGTGTTGATGATATTGTAATATATATTAAATCATATGTTATTTCCTCAATTAGCGTAACAAAGTCAGGGGAATAAACAGCACAGCCTCACACCCATTTTTTCCTCTCTGATGTTTTCTTCTTAAGAAACAAACACACAGCTTCATTACCAACAAGCTCAGAATAAATTAATTGGAGCTGAAATCCGTGAAATTAGATTCACTTTTCTAATTAGCTGAAGAGTTCACAGATACCAGGGTGGTCTTTATCTCAGGCTCTCTTCTTCTCTGGAAGAGGATGGCCATTTGTGATCTCAGAAAATTAAGCCTTCCCCTCTTACATTCTACAAAGGAATTTCTCATTGAAGTGTAAATGTGAATTTCCTTTGGCCACCTGGAAGATCATTTTGAAGCTGTGAATCCTGAGCAAATTCCTCATTAATTCCACCCCATGGTTGGGAGATTGTGTGATACGGCAACTTCCCTTTCCAAAGGATTTTTCTTTTTACTAATAATGTCCTCAGCTTAGTTGGCATCTTCCTCCACGGAGTTCAAAGTGATTTTGAGACTTTTTGTCTTCAATTCTCACATCCCAGACAGAAGAAATAGGGGCCAAGGGAGAAAGCAACTGCTTTCCTGACAGTCAGGTAAAGGAAGCTGAGGTCAGGGAGCCAGGTGCACATGGAAAAAAGTTCTCAAGATGACCCAGTGGGTCAGTGGCAGCCCTGGAGCATCCCAACTCTATTTTATTCCTTACTCCCAGCTAACCAACAATCCCAATTGTCTCCCCAAAGTCTAATATTGTCAAACAGACCCATGGGGCTCTAAGTGAGAACTCTGGAGGCCTGACACTGCCCCTTCTAATGATTCACTCTAAGTGATTTAAAGTGACATAAAAGGGCAAAATTGTCCAATGAAGGAATCAGCTCCCTGTCCATAGCAGCTAGATGCTCACTTTCAGGAATTTCCTGAATCATGTATGCATTCAGTTATTTGACCAAATTTTATTGAGCAACTATTATATGTCAGATACTATTCTGGGTACTGCAGATAGAGAAATAATAAAATGAATGAAAATCTTTGCTTTCACAGAGGTTGTTCTAGCAGGGAAGACAAACAGTAAACAAGATAAATAAGCAAAATATAAGGTTTGTTAAGTGGTGATAAACGCTAGGGAGAAAATAAAGTAGGGAGGTGGGATTTAAAATGTTAAGGTGCACGAGGGAGTGTAATTTTAGTTAGAATGACCAGAAAACACTGCGTTGAAAGGACCCGGGAAGAGGTGGGAGACCACATTGAATGCTGTGGAGGGTAACATACCCTTGTGTGGAACAGAAAAGTAGATGTTTTCTATAGTCTCCTTTGAAGTAAATTTATTCCTCCTGCTTATGCATTTGTGAATGTGGCTGATATCTAACCTCTATAAGAGTTAAGAAATTAATTAATATCTGTACTGAGTTGGATAGAGTCCCCCCAAAATTTACCTCCACCTATAACCTCAGAATATAACCTTATTGGAAATAGGGTCTTTGTAGATGTAATTAGTTAAAATGAGGTCATACTGGATTATAGTGGGCCCTAAATTCAATGACTGGTGCCCTTATAAGAAGGCCATACAGAGACACAGAGAACACACATGGGAAGACAGCCATGTGAAGACGGAAGCAGAAATTGGAGTGACGGAGCTACAAGCCAAGGAATGCCAAGGGTTTCCAGCAACCTCCAGAAGCTAAGAGAAAGGTAAATTCTCCCTGAGAGCCTCTAGGAGGAACCAACCCTGCCAATACCTTGATTTTGGACTTCTGTTCTCCTGAGCTATGAGAGAATACATTTCTGTTGTTTTAAACCACCCAGTTTGTGGTAATTTGTTACAACAGTCATAGGAAACCAAGACAGATTTTGGTAGCTGGAAGTGGTGCTGCTCTAACAAATACCAAAAATGTGGAAGTGCTCTGGAATTGGGTAACAGGTAGAGGCTGGAAGAATTTTGAGGTGAATGATAGAAAAAGCCTAGACTGCCTTGAAGAGAGTGTTAGTAGAAATATGGACATTAAAGGAGATTTTGTTGAGAGCTCAGAAGGAAGTTAAGAGGATAATAGAGAACACTTCTATTCTCTTGGAGAAAACATATACTGTCATGCACAGAAAATTGATAGAAATCCGAACATTAACGATGTCTCTGGTGAGATCTCAGATAAAAATGAGGTCACCTTTCTTCCAGTATTGGAAACTGGAAGAAAGGTGACCCCTGTTATAAAGTGGCAGCGAACTTGGCTGAATCGTGTTCTAGTGTTGGGTGGAAAGTAGGTCTTCTACTTACTAAGGGTATTAGATAAGGATATCCTTAGTAAGGATAGTTAGCTAAGGATACTTCCAAGTAAAATTTGGAAGGTGCAGCCTGGTTTCTCCTTGCTGCTTATAGCAAAATGTGAGAGGAAAGAGATAAATTGAGAAGGAACTATTAAGCAAAAATGAACCAGAACTTGATGATTTGGGAAATTCTCAGCTTATCTATATTATAAAAGATGCTAAGGCACACTCTGGAGATAACACCAAGGGTGTGGCCAGACCTTCTACTCAAGAGATTTCGTATGTAATTCGTTGATCCAACTAACCATCTCAGCAGAAGTCAGGAGAGTTGGGGTTATCCAGGAAGGACCTAGAGACAACTCTCATGTCTCATGACATGGATCCCACAAGGATTTTGAGGATGTTATGCCACCAGAAACACTACCCGCTTTGGCTGAAGAGAGTAGAGACGGAACAAAATGAAGGAACACTACTGACTACTGGGATTCTACAGGCAGGAAACCAGACAGTAGAGCTACTCAACTGTGAACATGTGTTATCCTTCAAGAGACGAGAAGAATGACTTTGAGGGAGCTCGGAGGTCAGCAGGGCTACTTGTTCCCCTAGAGAAAGTGGCACCCAAGACACCAGGGCCCCTGAGCAGGAATTCTTGTTCTCCACACACAGTACTGAACCAGAGGAACATCAGGGAACAGCAGAGGCAGAGGCTGAGGCTCTTGGGTATCAGCAGCAATCCTGACAGATTGGCAATTAGACACCCTATCCTTATTTTCCAGGTACCACATCAGCCTCGATATGCTGGTGAGATCCTGAAGAGGAAAAGGAGGCTCAATAATTGCCCTAATGGAATTGTCCATTACCCTTATGGGATAAAGCTACAACATCATTATTAGGTTACTTTAAAGGAAATGAAGAACGTGTGTATTTCTTATACACCTGAGTGAAGAGACTAAAATTTATGTCTACTCAAATGTTGCCAAATTGTCCTTATAAAAAAAGATTAAACCAATGAATATTCTTATAAGCAATTATGAATGGAGCTGTTTCCTTAGTTGCATGAATAATAGATGTATCTGTTATCTATTGCCATGGAAGAAATCTCCCCACAATTTAGTGGCTTAAAACAACAATGATTTATTATTTTTCATGATTGTATTGATTGGTTGGGAAATTCTTCTCCTGGTTTCTCCTGGGCTTACTGATTTGGCTGCATTCAGATGGAGGTTTAGCTGGGCTGGAAGGTTCAAGATAGCCTCATTCACATGCCTAGTGCTGTATGTCAGCTGGGGCACTTTGGTTCTCCTCCATGTGGACTCTCATCTCCCAGCATTGACTTCCATACATGATGGGCTCAGGGCAGCATTCCAAGAGAGGGAGATTAGATACCACAGGGCCTCTGAAAGCTGGCTCTGGAACGCACACAAGCTCACTTGTGCCACATTCTATTGAGAAGAGCAAGTTATTAAGCCAGCCCAGAGTCAAGGGGGTAGAGAATTGACTCTACTTCATGAAGAAAGAAGAGGCAACATCGCTTATAAAGATGTGTGACCATGGAAAGGCAGGATCCATTGGGGTCCATTGTTATAATGATCTACCACAAACCGTCCTCTGGTCCCAATGATTCACATCCCTCCCACATGCAAAATACACTCACCCTCTCATGAGACCCACAAATTTTCCAACAGTTACAGCATCAGTTTCCAAGTCCAAGAGCTCATCATCTAAATCAGATTCAACTGTAGATGGGGCTTCTTGGGAACAGCTCCTTGGATAGTGCTCATGTTGATCCAGAGAGCTATGAATTAAAAAAACAAGTTATTTGACCTCAACACAATTAACAGAAAGTGGCAAGACAGGAATAGGCTATCCCTCAAGAGACACCTCTATTTAAAAAGAGGGTAAATGGGAGACACATAATAGTAACTGTTTCATAGCATTTTTGAAATCTAGCTGGGCACATGTCAGCAGTTCCCCCAACTCTAGGGTCAAAGAGTGTTCCTTTATTAGGGGTCTATTTTCTGCTTCCTGGGAGTAGTTCCCTAGTTATTGTTCTCTTTGTTTCTTTGCTCCACCATCTGAGACTTCTTGCCTTTTCAATAATTAGTGGATCATATTTACAGCTGGGTAGCTCTCGCTGCCTGTTTCCTGCCTACAAAAATTTAAAAGCCCAGAGACCTCTTTTCATTTTGCTGTTTCTGTTCCTTTTAATCCAAGCTAGTAATGTTTCTGCTGGTACAATTCTCTTTAAAATTGTGTGGGTTTCCCATGAATCTGATCGAAAATCACTGCATGTTTCAAAAGCGACATTCATACTTTCCAAACTATGTGTCTTTCTAGTTTAGGTTGGTGTCAGGGTTGTGTTAGAAGCTCATGTGTCTATCTAAGAGGATCTATTAAGCACCACCTTAAATCTTTCTGAGATCTAAACAAAGAGTCTTATAGTCATAATCATGATTCATTCTTTACCTGAGACCATTTCTTACTTTGAGAATCTTTTGCTGGCGAGAGTGTCCTGGAATCTCCATATTGCCTCTAAATTCTTCCTGCAAACTGAATAGTCTTGAGTTTCTTTTTCTCTTACAATACCTTATCATGTGCTGCTAAAAGAAGCCAATGGGCACTTTCAATATTCTTCCTGGAAATCTCCTTAGCCAGATCCACAGGTTCATTAACTACATTTTTTGTTCTCAAAGGTAACACTAATTGTTCCTCCACAATATAACACAGGTTGCCCTTTCTCCAGATCTAAAGAGCAGTTTTCTCACTACCTTTCCAGCAACCACATCCTCATCTTCCTTCCAGCCTCTAGCCGCCACTCAGCCCCAAAGTCTACCCACGTTTTAAATTTTTGTTGATAGCACCTCTACTCCTAAGTACAAAGTTTTGTTTCAATTAGTCTCTGATACATTAAAAAAAACTACCCCAAAACTTAGTGGCCTAAAGTCAGCAATCTGGGCTATGCTCAATAGGACAATTTGTCTCTGCAGCAGATGGTTTCAGCTGACTCACTCAAGCATTTGCAGCCAGCTGGTACCTCAGCTGGGGATGGAGGAACAAAGATGGCCTCACTTACATGACTAGACTCAGCTGGGATGACTGACATGATTGAAGATGGCCTGGGCCTCACTCTCTGAACAAGGATTATTATCTTCAAGGAAGCTATCATGTGCTCCTTTGCAGGGAGTCTCAGGAAACAGGAAAGGCTCCTAAGGACCAGGCTCAGAACTTGCACAACATCCCTTTCTCTGCATTCTCTTTGGTCAAGCAAGTCACAAGCCCAGCCCAGATTCATCATGGGCGAGAACTACAGAAAGGCACAAATTCAGCACCTGTGGTTCTCAATACTATATCAGGAGCCTAAAAGGTTGGAAGTGGTCTGGGACCCTCTAGGCCAAAGGAGAGGCTCTGGTCCAGAGTAAGTACTCAGTCAGTGCTGACAAATGAACAAATGAACATATGCAACCTGATCTCCTCACTGACTGAGAGAGTAACTTGCCCCAGGAGAGAGAAATCCCCCAGTCCTGCCCTTTGCTGCATTGCCATCCCCTCACTGTAAGCTCTGTCTTTGGCCCCCTCCTCTCCACTCTCACCCGCAGATGTGGAGCCAAGACCGGAAGGATAACCCTCATAGCCACAGGTTCCTACCCGCTCCCCGCTTGGAGATCATGCCTGGGTTACCGTGATGGCAGTGGGCTCTCCCCTGAAGTCCAGCAGCACAGCAGCTTGGGGCCAGAGACCCAGAATGATGGCAAAGAACAGAAAGGAGGGGGTGGACAAGAGGATGCATGGCAATGTCTCCACCACAGCATAACCTCACCAGCCACAGAACCATAGACCACGGAGGGCCTGAGCCACTGCACAGGTGGAAATGGAGGCCCGAGGAGGAACCTCTGGTCAGTGGTCAGTGGCAGAGCCATGCCTCAGGCCTGGGGGTCTGACCTTTGGTAGTCCATTTATTCTCTTAGAGGGTCACTCAGCAGACACTGACCTGGATCTGAAGGCTTGCCAGGACTTGCCTCTGGCACTCAGGAGAGGGTGCAGGGGAAATAGAGTGAGCAAAGAGAGAGGAGGCTGTCCCTTCCCCAGGGATCCCCCCAACAGAACCCTCTCTCCACCTGAGACCTCCCATCAGCAGGAACCCCACGAATCAGGGCCAGGTCTTGGGAGTGTCTCTTGGTCCGGAACTTGCCGTGTTCTTCCTGGTCCATCAAAGGGGAATGTTGTCTCCCCCCACCAACCCTCAGTGCTCACCCAGTATCCCCAGCCTCTTGCCCCAGCTGCCAACTGGGACAGCCCTGACACAGCCTTCACCAGCCCCATTCCCTCAGCCCCCACCTCCCCTGACCCTCCCACCCGCTCCAGGACGCCCACCTGTGTCAGCCCCCAGAGTGCACAGCTCTGAGCTCATCCGTCAGTCACCTTCCCTGCCCCTGCTCTGCGCTGGGCCTGGGAGACAGCAATGATGCAGAGCCAGCCCTGCCCTCAGGTCCTTCCAGACGTGGACAAATAGCCATTTCCCTCTGACAAGCAGATTGATGCTTTCCTCTCAGGAGAGGCTCTTAGAGCCTGGGAAATGTTGCCCCCTCTGCGTCCAGAGCAGCTCTGAGGGCAAAGAGACCCGGAGCTGAGGTCCCTCTCCCCAGCCACCACCTCCTCCCTGGGATTTTCCATAAATCCTTGGATGACAGGGAGAAAAGGGCTAAGAAGAGTGAGGGAGGACTGGAGAGAGGTGCACGATCACAGGCATCCTTGTGCACACACAGACTCAGGCCTGCACATCCCGTTCAGACAGGGGCACACACATGCCACAAGGTACATGCACACAGAGACACAAACACCAGGCGCACGCTTGCACATGCGTGCACGCGCGCGCGCACACACACACACAAGCATACCAACACACACACATACTTAGACACACAAATGCCTGCACGGAGTCACACCCAGGTAAATGCACACATAAACGTACCTACTGACATAGGGCACTCACATCATCACGCAGGGTCATGTGCAAACACAAAAATAATATGGAGATACACACATGCTGCAGCCACGGCACACAGACACTTGCACGTAGACTAGTTCACATGAGGTTGCCCGAATCTCATAATCACAGTGGGCACATGCATCACATTGGCTCTACCCCGGGGCTGTGCTGTGCTCCCTACAGCCTGGGGTATAGCACAGCCCCTACCCGGGTGGTCTGAAGCCTCTGATGGGAAGAGGGGAAATGGAGAAGGGAGGAAGATACATTCTGAGGAAGTCCTCAGCCAGGCTGAGGGACGCATCCAGTGGCCCTGGGACAGGGGAGGCTCCAAAAGAAGTGTCAGGCAATTGCAAGTCTGGGGGTGTACAGCTAGCCACGCTCCCCACGCTGCAGGCCAGGAAACTCCAACCCAGTGTCTAAAATGAGGGGCTGCTATCCGGGCCTGAGGGGGCTTCTGCTGAGAGGGAGGGAAGCAAAACCTCCCAGCCCTTGCCCTCCCCCCAACCCTCACTAGGAATCCCGACGCAGACCTGCTGCTCCAGCAGATTTGCAGGGGCGGGAGCAAAGGAATCGATGAGGCTCAGAGCATTTATAGTCAGTGGGAAAAGCTGCCCTGGGCCTCTCTGACATCAGAAATAAATGATTCCTCGAACAGAAAACCACTCAGACGCGGCCAGAATGACCAAACTAGTGAGTGCTTCCACCCTGAGGGGCTGCTGATGGCTTCTGGCTGCAGTGAGCCCTGGCAGGGCTGTCAGTGCAGCCCAAGGTCAGATCACACAGCATCCAGGCCCCAAGACCCCAACAGCCCAAGCCACAGCCACAGACATTTCTGCCAGGCAACCTCTCAGCCCTGGGCACACGTGAGACCAGAACCTGGGGGCCCATCCTCTTAGAAAGTAGCTGCTTGGAAGGATCTGTCTGTGGACAAAAATGGGGTTTTGTTTTCTTAAACAGAAAATCTGGTTTCTTTCTCATCTCACATAACTCCAAGGCTGCTGACAAACTCTGGAAAGGAAGAAACCAGTAGGCACAAGAGATCCCTGACTCATGCAGGACCCCAACCACCTGCTAAATCCCCCCAAGTGTTTCTAGGGGTCCCAGAAGGTGACCCACATGTGCTCATGGGTGAAGCTGGTCAGTTCCTATACAACAGCTGCAGATTTATTCCTCTTCTGCTATGGACTGTGTCCGCCTGACACTGACACTTCTGCTGGGTAGTTCTGGGTCCCTCTGACACCTCTGTGGGGCCAGAGCCTGTTCCCCAGCCAGGCAAAGTGGGGTAAAACCTCTCTCCTCCCTTGCCATGCTCAGTCAGAGGCATCCAGAGCAGGGCTGCTTGGGCCCCGCTGCCTTATAGAACTCTAGGGAAATGAGTTTTGCCATTCTGACCACCCCAGCCATTCTCCCCTCCTGTGCCTTAGCATCCAGACATGGGCCCGTGGGTGCTGGTAATGGAGACAGAGGCAAGGCTGGACCCAGAACTACTTCGCCCCTAATGCCTCCATTGGAAAAACTCATTGGCCTGGTCACCTTTTCCCAAAGGACTGATGGTCTACACAGAAGAGGATGCTGTCTCACCGGTTGCCAGAAATATCTAGCCTCATCTGAATTCTGGAGATGGACGTTGGTTTGGCTCAAGCAAGGAGTCCCATTACATGCAGACACCTGTTGAGCCTACAGAAGTAATGACAGCACCCTAGTAATGTCAGAAGCAAGTAACTCCTTGCTTGGAGCCACCCACCAGTAACTCCAACTGAATCTGCCCAACAGACAAGAACATTGTCTCCCAGGGGTGGATCTTGGTGCCCTGCTCTGAGACCTGACCACCACCTGCCCCCTAGTATAGTGGGCAAAGGCAGAGGATCTAGACTCCCACACTCCTTGCTCTACTTGCTTCTGTTCCATATAAAATAAAGACTGCTGGTGTTGAAGAAAGGAGGGATTACTGACCCGAGCTAAAACCCAGTGTTCTTCCAAGAGCTCACCCCACCTCACTCCTCCAGTTCTGGCCTTAGTACCCTTGCTCAGTTTTGCAGCCTCTACCCTGCTGCTCTGAGACAGGCCCTGAGGACCCATGACACTGCAGTCTTGATAACCAGCCTCACCAGAGACCCTGATCACATCCCAACTTCATTTCACCTTCAGTCTGACCCTGAGTGACTCTATCCTGAAAAGCTGTAGCCTGTTACCTTTGGCTTCTGTATTTACAGGGAAGTTTGAGTGCAGTATCAGTCTCCGGCTGCACATCACCCATATACCCACAATCTTCTCAAAGACGATGTTAACAGCATCCCCAAGTGTGTCCTTCTTGGGCTCAAGCAGCCCGAAGAGGATTCTTGGGAGAGAATAGACCTCTAGAAGAGCAGATCTGTGTCTCAGCTGGCACAAAGTGAGAGGAAGGCCTCACAGTTGGCTCTGAGGACTAGGGGACCTGTTTGGGGCTGTGATTCCCCCTTGGGGGGCAGCAAAGGATGCGAAGTGGTTCAGAACATGCCACCCCCAACTATCCTGCTTTGGCATGTTGATTACCTTGAGCTGAAGGCACTTGAGAAACAGCAGGTGCAAGAAGGGCTCTCTGTCCTCCCCGTTTCTACCTGAAAGCAGGTCCTAAAATCTTCCCTGAGAAAGGTGCCCTCCCTGCACCAGGAAGAGAAGAGCATTCTCATCAGCAGAGCCTGGGAGCCGACGCCTAAATGAGCCTGTACAAGCAAACCTACTAAAATAACCCTTATCTTCCATTCATTTCCCCCATATATTCTCTAGTCTCTGTCCCACAATGTACTGCCTGGTCCCCTTTGTCTTGACACATCCCCACAATTTATCATTCTTTGTACAAAAGGCGATAGAAGCTTCTGGGCCTAACGGCTTCTTCAGGTCTTCATATTCCTTCTGAAGACTCCCATGTGCACATAAAAATATTAAATAAATTTGTATACTTCTCAGTATACAAATCTAACAGATAGATTATACTGTTAGCCGGTCTTGTGTCTGCTTAATTCTTAGGCCAGACACAGAACCTAAGAGGGCACAAGGAAGCTTTTCCTCCTCTCCAGGAGCATCTTAGAACCTAGCAGTCTGAGGAGATGTGCAAGGTGTGCTGATCATTTAGTTGCCCCCAAACTTTAATAAATGCTTCAGAGTTCAAAAACTCCAACGTTTCTGTCATTCCTTAGGCCAATTCTGATGCCTCTTGCTGTAACGCGGGGTATCAGGTTGTTGGCTCTTGGGTGCTATGGTGAGACACCAACAACGACTTAGTTCATCTCTTGACACCAGCTGCACGAGGCATGTGGAGAGTCCCCTAGATGTGAGAGATGACACCCAGGGCAGGGCCCTGCACTGTAACCCACTATAACCAGTGTCCAGGCACCAGCCTGCCTTTGGGTTAGTCCCACAAGGGAACTAGGAAAGGGTTCCAAAAGAGAATACAGGAACCAAGAAGGGTGTACAGGGAGGTGATGCAAACTGTGCTAGGAGAAAGGCATACTGCCCACGGCCTTGGGGATATTTGTGAAGATGAACATGGGTTGGGAGAAGCAGATGAAGGAGCCCTTCCAGTCCTGGGGTGAGACATCTCTAATCCTGAAGTGCAAGCACCCAGCCTTCTTCTCTCCTGACTCCACGTGCCCTCTCTGTCTGGGACACAGAGACTTAGTGCTGGCCACAGGTGCCTTCCTGGTCAGTTCTGGGAAATTCACTCCAGGCTTCTGGTGTGATCTGTTTTATGTGTACATTGACCACAGGGAAAAGAAGCCCTAATATCTCTCTCTACATACATTGTGTGTGTGTGTGTGTGTGTGTGTGTGTGTGTGTGTGTATCGTGTGTGTGATTACTATTATTATTATTATTTTTAAATCTGACTGCAGTCGGAGACGTGGTCCTAAGAGGATGATAGAATTCCTCAGAGGGATAGAGCTGCTCTTTTTCTTGGGAAAACACCTTAAAGGATCTCTTCATTATGCAAAGAGAGGCACCAGAGCCTCTCTGGACATGAGGATGAGACAAAGAGGAAGCTAAATTGCACTACGTAAAAACTCACAGGAATTTTGGAACCATTCCAGAAAGTCGCCTTAGAAAAGGGGTCCCCGGCAAGAAGGGTAAAGTCAGGGGCCTAAGGAAAACGGCAGCTGCCGCAAGGACCTCTCCCTGTGCCTACAGCCCTTCAGGCCCTGACACCCTAGGGGACAGCACTGGTTTCCTCCCCACCACACTGGAGTCACTTTACCTAGATGTTAATGAAAAGGGTGGCCTAGAAAGCTGGAATGCTGAGGCGTCTTGATTACAGGTTTCAACTATTTCGCTCCCTGGGTTGCAGATTCTTATTATAAAGCAATAAATTGGCTTTTTGGTGTCTACATCTGCTTTTCTGGGAGTCGGGGAAGGGTGGAAGCAGCATGGGGAACAGTGAGTTGGAGATGAGGCAACTGGCCACCAAAGAGAGATTCAGGGATTGAACAGAGGTCACCCAGGGGTATCTGACTTTAGTTCTGTTTTGTGCTTTGCAAGGTCACCCTCTGTCCCATTGCTTCATCAAATCATCAGTAAAATCTGCATCACTTGCTAATGATTTGTGGAGTCCTATCTGACCTTGGAGGGATGTGATCATGCTAAGTCCTGCCCCAGCATGGGCACGGGTGACAGCAGACACTCGGTCACACCTGGGCTCCACCTGAACTGAACGTGTTCCACTCAAAGCGCTGTCCTTAATTCTCAGGTTCTGTCCTTCCTACTTTTTATGATATGATGAGATATTTTTTTCACATACTTACTTGACAAAATAAAAATTTCAACTTAGTATTGCCTCCCTTTTAATTCTTTTTTTTAAAGTATAGTCGATTGACTACCTTAGTTTCAGGTGTACACATAGTGATTCAATATTTTTATAGGTTATACTCCATTTAAAGTTTACCTCCCTTTAAAAAAAAAAACAAAACTTTCTTACTTGTTCTTAAAATCCCAGAGTCGGACATAAAGCCACACTGATGGTCCTGCACCTCACATGAATCTTAACTGAGGTCAGAAATGCAGGGACCCTTGTGAGGAGAATGGCTCTCCCTTTCTTAAAGCTTTTGGTTGCTTCTGCATTACTGTGTGCAGCTTTACTACTCTCTGTAGCCTCAGGAAGGCCAGCACAATCTTTGAATCAATGAAACCAGCCTTTACAGGCAACAAATGAAAGTTTTATGGACACTTCATGTCCTTGGGCAAACTTCTTGGATTTTTTCTGAATAAGCATCAGACTTAGAGGTGCATGTATTTTCATCTGATGCTCAGTTCCCAATATCAGAATTTTTCATCTCCTCAATCATGCTTAAATACCATTTAGTCTTTATTATACATCATGAGGGAAAAAGCCTTTTCATGGCATCTTGTAGCCTTTTTCCTTGTCCTGAAGTGCCGTGGTCCTTTCTCACCCCTTATCCTACATAAGGTCTCCACCTCCTCAGGCTCCTGCACCCACGCCTCCTCCCAGGATCTCCTTCCTCTCTGACCACGCCCACATGAATCTCTTCCTCCATGCTCTGCCCTTGGTCCTCTTCCCTCTCCACACCAGTGCTTCTCAAAGTGTCGTCTGGACCTGCATGCAATCTGTCCAGGTAGCCTGTTAAGCACATGACTGCCTCCTGCGGCCTTGGAGAGGCTGTGAATCAGCCAGAGTTGGAGCTCAAGGGGACCTGAAATTACACAGAGCCACCTACGAACCTCTCTCCCTTCCCCAGGTCAGATGGAGGCTCGGTGGGCGACCACTTAGGGCAGGGCTCCTGGTGGCACATCTATCCTAGGTTTCCCGCCATGTCTTTTAAGAAGGCTTCTCCCAGTCAAGATGTGCAGCCACATCTGTTCCCTTCTCTCTCCCCCACAATCAGCAAGGACATCTCTGCAGCTCTGCACTGGGCCTTCACAGCTCTCAGGTGTTCAGGGCCCTGTGCCCCAAGGTCACTGGGAAGGAACTTGTGGCCAGCGCCTCTGTGTGTGTGCAGGCAGAGAGCGAGCACGGAGCCAGGTGGTGGCACCATGCAACACTCCACCATCTGTACATCCCTGCCAGCACTTGGTAGTACTCAACTTCTCTTTTTGCCAGTCTATCACATAACAGTCTTTCTTGTTGTAATTGGCATTTCTTTGATTACTAATGCGGTTTGAGCATCTTCTTAAATACTCCTTAGCATTTTGAGTTCCCTCCTCCATAAATTGGTCGTTACCCTTTGCCCATGGTTCTATGCGTGCTTCTCAGCTGCTTGGCTTTGCCCAGAGGCTCTTGGGAGGGAAAGAATCAGTCTGGACTCAGAGTTATCTCCACCCGCAGAAACAGCTTCCACGGTTTGGAGCTGCAGCCCTCCTTGGACACGCTGTCTCCTGAATTGCCTCACCCACACGTGCTTAAATAAATGAGCAGTCCTAAACCAGGGTGAAGAATGTGCAAGACCCAGGGCTTCCCTGGTGGCGCAGTGGTTGAGAGTCCGCCTGCCGATGCAGGGGACACGGGTTCGTGCCCCGGTCTGGGAGGATCCCACATGCCGCGGGGTGGCTGGGCCCGTGAGCCATGGCCGCTGCACCTGCGCGTCCGGAGCCTGTGCTCCACAACGGGAGAGGCCACAACAGTGAGAGGCCCGCGTACCGCAAAAAAAAAAAAAAAAAAAAAAAAAAAAGAATGTGCAAGACCCAGAAGCTCAGTGACCAAGATGCTACACTGGGGAGCAGTTTATCTGGTGTCCGGGCTTCCTGGGAGGAAAAAGGCCAAATTCCAGAGGTTTTTTTAGCCCCTGTCGGGAAAGGCTAAACGAGTGTTCCGGCAGACACCAAGTTGGGAGTGGAGAGGGCTGGAACGAAGCCCTGATTACCAAGGGCTCCTTGTGCCTGCTCAGGCCTCTGGCCTATGGAGTGAGGTGAGTTATGGAAGAATATTAACCTCCCTGTAGAACACGGGCCACACCTCCTTCATATGTGCTGAGGACATTGAACCTTCATAGATGGAGCCTCCACACCAAAGACGTTGTGGGACTGTGGCCTTTCACAGTGAACCCCAGACCATTCCCCCACACATTGGGAGCACACATAATATGTGAGGCATTGTGTGAGGGCAGAGGTACATGTGTCCAGTCATGTGGGTTTGGGCAGCATGGAATATTCATCGCAACATGTGTGTGTGCCTGTGTGCTTGTGGGTGGGACATGTGTATATGTGGGTCTGCTAATGTGCAAGTGTTTGTATGAACATGACTGGGCACAAGTGGTGTGTGCATGTATGTGCACAACTCTTACAAAGGACAAGGAAGTGAGGGGTGCCATACTATGATAAATGAAGAATATGAAAAGCTCATAAGGAAAGTAGAAAAAGAAATTGTTATGGACTGAAAGTTTGTGTCTCCCCCCAAAATCCACATGTTGAAATCCTAACCCCCTCAATGTGATACTATTAGGAGTTGGGGCCTTTGGGAGTGATTAGGTCATGAGAGTGGGCCCCTCATGAATGGGATTAGTGCCCTTATAAAAGAGACCCCAGAGAGCCCTCTCTCCCTTTCCACTATGTGAGGACACAGCAAAAAGATGGTTGTCTATAAACCAGGAATAGGGTTCTCAACAGACACCAAATCTGCCAGCGCCTTCATCATGGGCTTCCCAGCCTCTAGAACTGTGAGAGGTAAATGTTGGTTAAGCCACTCAGTGTATGGTATTTTGTTACAGCAGCCCAAGCTAAGCCAGGAACTAAAGGAAGTAAAATTGTGTTTCTTCCTTCTCCTCCTCTTCTGTATACCTTCTCTGACTTTCAGCACATGGTGACTCAGAAATGTTCTGAAAAAATCTCAGAGTTGGACGGAATCATCTAATGCTTGAAACCCTTTGGCAGCACCCCCAACAAGTAGCTGTCTTCTTCCGTTTAAACACTCATGACGGGGCCTAGGGTGTTCACTGCCACTCCAGGGAGTACATCTCTTTATCAGGTAGCTCTGATCACTGGAAATACCTTCCTTATATTACCTGAAATCAGTATCCCTGAAGATTCCACCCGCTGACACAGTTTCTATCTGATGGGTTTCACAAACCAAGTGTCTCTTCCCTGTGCCAGCTTTGTCATGGTCTCTTGAAATATGACCCCCAGGACTCAACATGATTCTCCAGACTCAGTCAGATCAGAGTAGGCAGGACAGTTGAAAAGTATTTGCCATATCCAAAACAAGGTAGGGATAGGGACTGAAATCTAGAAAATTCTGAGATCTCCTACAAATCAATGTAAAAAAGACAGGCACCATGAAAATTGGCAAAGGATAGCAACCAGACAATTTATGGAGTAGGAAACTCAAAAGGCTGAGGAGTATTTGAAAAGATGCTCAAACTGTATAGCAATCAAACAAATGCAAGTTAAAACAACAATGAAAGATTACTTTATATGTGTTAGACTGGCAAAAAGAGAAGCTAAGTAATACCAACTATTGGCAGAGATGTGGGTGGTGGAACTCTCACTACTGGTGAGAGTGTCAAATGATGCAACAACTTGGGACAGCAGCCTGGACTGCCCAGGTAAAATAAGGAGGAACTACTCTCTGACTCAGTAGATCCTTGCCTGGGTATATAAATGCCCAGAGGCATTTTCATACAGGTCCATAAGGACATGTCCAAGGATGTTCATACAGTTGTTTGTAATTGCAGGAAGTTGAAAGCAATCTGAGCATCCATCACCGGGGGAGTAGGTAAATATGGGAGGATTCAGCATTTTAGAAGCATTTAGAAGCAATGAACTTAATGTACTTGTGGCAACATGGATGGAATTTACAACAAAGTGCTGCTTGGGAAAAATAAAACACAGAATGAGCCCTATGATATGATACATTTATATAAATTTTGAATGACAGCAATGCACGCTTTACAAGAAGATATACAAATAAGAAGAGTGTATTCTAGGCAGGCAAAGAATGGAGAGAAAAAAGAACAAATTAAAAAACAAATGAAACAAGGAAAGGGGCTTGTGTGGACTGAAGATAGTTATATGCCAAGAATCAGAGGCTGAATAAATAGCATATTTCCATTAATGTGGCCTGAGATCATATTAGCATTTTTAAGTAGCTACACAAAGACTACCAGGTTTCTAAGCCAGATATTCCTACCACTCCCACCTAAATAAATGCTTTTTTAGACCTAAATACAGAACTACTCACTTAGTCCTATTTCAGCTTATCTTGGCAGATTTGGTCCATTTTTCCAGGTTATTGAGCTCTGTATGGACGCTGATTCTGTTATCCATGATGCTGTTAGTCTTCCTGTCTTGGTGGCATTCAGGATTAAAGTCTATGTGACCTCTTCAGTCTCTTTATTTTTTTTAATTTTTTAAATTGAAGTATAGTTAATCACAATGTTGTGTTAATTACTGCTGTACAGAAAAGTGACTCAGTTTATATATATATAAAATACTGACTATAGTTCCCGGTGCTATACAGTAGGACCTTGTTGTTTTTCTATTCTATATATATATCAGTTTGTATCTGCTAATCCCAAACTCCCAATCCAACCCTCTCCCATCCCCTGCCCCTTGGTAACCACCAGTCTGTTCTCTATGTCCCTGATTCTGTTTCTGTTTCATAGATATGTTCATTTGTGTCACGTTTTAGATTCCACATATAAGTGATATCATATGTTATTTGTCTTTGTCTTTCTGACTTACTTCACTTAGTATAATAATCTCTGGTTGCATCCTTGTTGCTGCAAATGGCATTATTTCATTCTTTTTTACGGCTGAGTAGTATGCAGTCTCTTTAAATCCTCTCCCATTTAACTCTTGGTAGGCATCCACTGTAGGTCAGACCCTGTACCAGGTACTGGTATACTAAAATGTAAAGAATGAGGGATTCCCTGGTGGCACAGTGGTTAAGAATCCGCCTGCCAATGCCGGGGACACGGGTTTGGGCCCTGGTCCGGGAAGATCCCACATGCCATGGAGCAACTAAGCCCATGCGCCACAACTATGGAGCCTGCGCTCTAGAGCCCGCGAGACACAACTACTGAGCCCACATGCCACAACTACTGAAGCCCGCGCACCTAGAGCCCATGCTCTGCAACAAGAAAAGCCACCACAAAGAGAAGCCCACACACCGCAACAAAGAGTAGCCCCCGCTCACCGCAACTAGAGAAAAGCCGTGTGCAGCAATGAAGACCCAACACAGCCAAAAAATAAAGAATGGGTCCCTGTCCTCAAGGAGCTCACAGTCTAGAAGGGAGACAGACATGAGAACCCAAGGTTACAAAGTAGCAACATCCTTGCTGCAAAGCAAGGGACATGGAAACAGAGGGAGGAAGGGCAACCCAGTCTCTCTGGGGATTAGAGAATGCCCCAGAGGGGGAAGAATTTAGGCTGCAACTTGACAGGAAAGGAGTCAGCTGGGAGGGAGAGCTGGAAAGAGAGTAGCAGGAGGAATGGTCCTTCAAGGAAGGGACTGAGCATGCATGTCTGTGTTGGCCTGCCCAATCTCCATTCCAGCTTCTCCCAGAGTCAGTTCTCCATTTTTCCTCTAGAAAGCTGTCCCACCCTGGAAAAGCTGATTCCAACCCCTGCTCAAGGGATGGGCTCAAGACCTGGACCATCAGAGCATCACCTTCCTCTCACCACGGTGATTGGTTAATAAGTGGGCACCTGACACAAGGCAAGCCAATCAGATGCAACCAGAGCTAATCCAGTACTTGGCTTGAGTACCCATGTGAGAGGGACACTCTTTCTGCTGGATTTGTTCCTGTGAGGATGTAGTCATCTGGAGCTGTGGCAGTTATCTTGCCACAATGTGAAGACAAGCCTATAGGAGAAAGGAACCAAGAAGGGGAAAAGCAGAGCTGAGAGATAGATGATCTGGTGACACTGCTTGAGACCTTGGACCCAGCCACACCTGAAGCTGAGCCAGATCTACCCCTGGACATTCAGTTACGTGAACCAATAAATTTCGTTTTTGCTTAATTCCATTTGAATTGGATTTTCCGTTCCTTGCAATTCAAAGAGTCTTGACTGGTCCAAAGTGACAAAACATGAAATTAGACAACTAGACAAGGGTCAGATGGGAATTTAGATTCTATCCAATGGGATAAGCATTGTAGAAACTGAAGAATCCAGAGCAAGGAGTAAAATTACATGATCTGCATGATTCACACCAGAGATTAGTATGGTGGCCAGGGTGGAAGAAGAGACCAGAGGCAGAGAAGCAAGTTAGGAGCCTAATGCATTAATCCAAGCAAACAAAGATAGCATCCCAAGCTAGGAAGAGGAAGGAGTCTTAGCTTAGTATGTTATAACAAATTACCATAGACTGGCTGGCTTAACCAACATTTATTTCTCATAGTTCTGAAGTCTGGAAGTCCAAGATCAGGATACCAGCATGGTTGGGTTCTTGGTAAAGGCCACCTTCCTGGTTTACAGATGGCCATCTTCTCATTGTACCCTCACATGGTGGAGAGCAGAGAGAGAAGCAAGCCATCTTGTTTCCCTTCTTATAAGGAAGTCCCAAAGGCCCCATCACCAAATATAACCACATTGAGGATTACGATTTTAACATATGAACTTTTAAGGGATACAAACATTAAGTCTGTAACAGAAGGAAAGGAAAGAATGGACTTAAGAGAAACTTAAGAGGTGGGATCCATTGGATTCAGAAATGGAGTAGAATTGAGAGAGACATGGGGATAAGGGAAAGGGAAGATTCTGGAATAACTCTTGGGTTTCTGGTACTGGTAATTTTATGGGCCACAGTGCCCTATCTGGAGACAGAGAACACTGCAGAAGACACAGGTTTATAGCAGAGGAGAGGGAAGATGGACGTGAGAAGGAAAGGGCAGTGATGTGTTCAGTCTGAGACATGTTGAGTTTTAGGTGCCTCTGAGACATCCACTGAAATGTCCAATAATGGGTCCACAGGTCTGGAGTTCAGAAGACAGGTTCATGGCTATGGATATAGACATAGGGTGAGAGAAGACTTCACAGAAGAAGTGATAGCTGAGCTGAGAACCCAAGAATGACTTAGAGAGAGATAGGTGAGAGAAAGGGGGAGAGCTTCAGGTAAAAGGCACTGCATACATGAAGACCCCAAGGCCTGAGAGAAGTTGGCCTCTGCTCTGACAGTCTGGCCTTCATTTTGAAAATAAAAAAGAAAATGGAGATTCCTGGAAAATGCAGCACATCCACCTCTGCCTGTATCTCCTGCGAGCCCCCAGGAGGGCTGGTAGCAAGAAAACGTGGCCAGCACACAAGGGACCAGCCACAGCAACTAACAAAAGCCAGAGGTATCTTCTTGTCAACCTTGAGCAGCAAAGCAGCAGACGTAAGCAAAGAATAGCTAAAGCCGTTCCAAGAAAGAATTTCCTTTGAAACATCACAAATGAGAAACAAAATCCTCTTAACCTAGCGACGGGCTCCTGATGGAATAAAGCACTTTCTCTGAAACTACCCCCAAGTTAGCAAAACCATAATTAGGATTACTAAATGAATAGATCAGAATTCCATAGAGAAAATATTTACTCAGGCAAAACCTCCTCAATTCAATAGCTCTTTCAATTAATTTTTTCTAAAGTTTTGGATTTCCACAGACTAATCTGCTGGCATTTAGAAGGATTTGTAAGCCACTCGCCAAGTAATTAAAAAGTGTGAAATGTCTTTGCCAGGAAGCTCTTTGGGGACCTTTTCGGTAACATACAGAGAGGAGAAAGGTATCCGAAACACCTCCCTACAGCCAACAGGACCCTGCCTCTCTGTGCTCGTGCATCTCCCACTGGGACATGCCTTACAAACTTTCTCAAGCAGCCTACGGTTGTGCAATGCCTTGGCCAAGCCCTAACATGGTGGTTGCCCCAGCTGGAGGGACAGAGCAAGCACGGGAGCCTCCCTCACTGTAGAACTGAAGGTTTCATTTGGAGGAAGCTAATGGATGATTAGAGCTGATAGGGCTCACACAACGGAGACGGACTGTGTTACTTTGATTGTGATACTGAATCAAGCCTGGGCCACAAGTGAGATAGGCTGGGACCTGTGACGCTTCACCAAAGTGCTGGCACCTGGACAAACATTTCATCTCCTCAAGCAACAGAATACAAAGAACCTATAAAGGACTAAACACAACTGTACGCATGCGCAGTCGGGGCAATTATGAACAATAAGATACAAAAAGGCCAAACCAACTACCGTTTCTGAGGAGCCGGGAGCAAAAGCAGAGTACTGCGCATGATCTCCGCACACAGCACCACCAAGGGCAGGGGCAGACCATCTAAGGCACCCTCCAGCCCGACCCACCGATCTGCGCACACCCTCCTCCCGTTAAAGGAACCAGCCGCCCTTCTCAGGGAGTGAGCAAGCGTTACTTGTTTTTACTCCCTCATGCTGCAGCATGAGGCCTAATAAAGGCTTGCCTGAATTCCTCGTCTGGCCTCTTATCAATTTCTACTGATTAAAAAGAGTCCAAGTACCTGAGTCGGTAACACATGGAGCGCTGAGATTAATTTAGAGTACCCTTCGATTTTGACAAGTGGGACATCTGGGAGAATCCTTGAGGTGGAAGGTAAGCAAGGTCCTACCCAGAGCCCTAACTCACCTATTGCCTCTGTGCTCCTTACCCGCTCACATTCCCCAACCACACAAGTCTCTTCATCTTTCTCCAAACTCACCTTTTGCCCCAGTTGTGCCCTCTATTTTAAATGTTCTTTTTCTTAGAGAAGGGAGTTGTCAGACTGGAGAACACAGTGTAGAGGTACCCAGTGCTCCATGTAGCCCTGAACCCGGGCCTGGTGCTCTTGTAGTGCAAGCCTCTGATCCACCCTCACCACCCCTCAAGCATTCCTCCTTGTTCCTCCAAAGAAAATCCACCACACAATGCATTAGAGTAAGAAATTGATTTTGTTTCAACAGGGAAGACACAG
Source organism: Physeter macrocephalus (assembly GCF_002837175.3). Taxonomy (NCBI): domain Eukaryota; kingdom Metazoa; phylum Chordata; class Mammalia; order Artiodactyla; family Physeteridae; genus Physeter; species Physeter macrocephalus. Next base: position 64,449,926 of record NC_041224.1, on the reverse strand, counting down.
TAGAGGGTCAGATCGCAGAGCACACAGCAAACTCAACAGAAATTCCAATTAGACATGTCACTCTCCCTGCAAAGTTTCTCGTCAGCCACACAATTCCCCTCCCCCTTGACCCTTCCAGGAAGCTTCAGCCTCTACTCCTGCCACCCAACCCCATATATTTCTCTCTCTTCCTGAAGAGAAGTTTAACTTTTCCTTGTCTTGCTTCCAATTTTAGAGTCTCCCTCCCATGACCCCACTCAACAGTCTTTGAGTTCCATCTTCTTTAGAAGGCAGTGGGAAGTTGTAAATAACAAACAATATTTTTCCACGTCAGACCTTTTTCGCTTGTGAATGAGTGCCAGAACTCCATGGGAAGCACAGCTCGAGGCCTGGCTGAGGATGAGTGAGCAGCATTATTGGTCACTCTGGCTGCGGGACCTCCCCGGAGTCACCTGGGCCTTCCTGTCCAGGCTGCCCTGAGATCCTTCTGAAGAGCCTAGCAGGGGCTGTTCCACGTGGAAGTGGGCTGCAAAGGCCTCACCAGACCACAGGAAAAAGAGACCCAGATTAAAGCAAGAAAGTGGAAGAATGGATCTTTACAGGAAAAGATGCCCATGCTTCAGTTGCCTGAGGGCAGCTTCTATAAACTATAAAATCTCAAGTCACAGGACATTCCGATTGGGTGGTTGCTGGGTTCCCACATGCCTTGAGAAAAGGAGACAACCACATCCTTCCTCTCTTCTTCAAGCCTTGCCCACCTATTTCCACCTGGGAAAGCTGGGGTTGCCATGCCGATCCGACTCAGGTAACCGAATACAGCTGTTTCCACAGGGGTGGGCCTGAAAGCTGCTGACAGGAGAATCCAGCTGAGTCTTTAGTATCTGTTTGTACCCACATGTTGCCCTGGGGGGAAAAAAATTATAACTCTTACTCAATAGAGGAGAATAGAAAAACAAATCTAATGGACTGAGGCAGCCCCAGATAGATGTCTCATTGCTCGAACCCCTAGGAAGGGCTCAACTTAATGGCACTTGAATTTAAGCCTGTGGCTTAGAGTTACCTGTAGGCTGGAATGAGGATGGGAGCAGTGGTTTGGAGTCCTGGCTGGTGGGAAGTGTCTGAATTTCTGATTCACCAGCAGGGGGCAGCAATGAGCAAGAACCAGAAGTAGTTTGTAGGCTGACTTCTGCATTACTGGAAACTTTGGAAATACTGAGGAGGGAAACACTTGGAAGGATTGGACTTCCTGTTATTCAGATTGGTGGGGATGCAGAGCCTTCATACATTGAGGTATTTTGTTTGGGAGCATTTTACCTGCAGAATCCACCAAGCTGGCTGTTGTCAGATATTTATATAGATATTTACATTGTTTAAGATAGGCATCTGACAGATTGTACTTTCCAAAGATGGTCACAGCAATATCACCCGTCCCATATGTCCTTCTGTGATGTAAACCTACCACACCCCTATCAGGAGTTTGAGTTTATTTCCCGTTTGTATCTATGTTTTCCAACATTTGCTTCAACCAATAGAATACAGCAAAAGGGATATTGCATCAGTTCTGGGCATAGCTTTTAACTGGCCTAGTGGCTTCTTCCTCCTGCCTCTGGGAATGCTGTCTCTTGGGTCCCTTTCAGAACAAAGCTATTGACTATATTTTCTTCTTTTCTGTATTCTTAATGCTCTGGCATTTGAGGCCTTGATCTGGAGAGAATGCCCCTTCCAGGGTTAGTTCATTCCTAGACCCTCCCTTACGAGTGTGCCCTTGATATACAAACCAACAAATCTAGAACCCACACTTCCACCATCTCCTTTATCATATTCTTACACACTAAGCCAATATCCCCCGTGCCTTATCTCACTCCAGGGCCACGTGCCAGACAACTAAGGACCACCCCCATAGCCAGGGCCTACCAAGATTATTCAAACTATCCAGTCCTAAACTTACTCACTGTGCCTACCCTGCCTCACCCATGCCTTCCCGCAAAAACCCTGATAAAGGCTCTGGAACATGCTCTCCTCTCCCCGATTTCTGCCTCCTGATGACCCCAGTGCTTCCTTGTGTGGCCCTGTATGGCACGCAATGCCTCCTGTTTCTAGGGATCTGTGAGTGTAAACGTCTTCCTCCGCGTCAGTCATTTCCACGTCTGCATGTCTTACCATACCTGATTAAAACAAATCCTGGGTACACTTTAGAACAGCCACCATGCTATGAGAAGCCCAAGCCACATGGAGAGGCCACAGGGAGGCGTGACAGTCAGTAGCCCCACTTGAGCTCCCTGACAACACCTTGTGTCAGCTGCCAATATGAGTGAGCCCTCCTGGACATTCAGCACAGAAAACCACACAGCTTTAACCAACTTCTGACTGCAGCTGCTTGAGAGATGCCCAGTGAGCTCCACTGAGCTAAGCCCAATCAACTCGTAGAATAATACATTGTGCTGTAAACCACTCTGTTTGGGGGTGGTTTGATACACAGCAGTAGATACCCAGAGCATGCATGATGTTCTTTCACCGAAGGATCAGTTCCCATAACGTTAAATTCCCACGAATGGTACTGTAGCTCCTTGCTACTCAAAGCTTGAGGACCACCTGGAAACTTGTTACAAATGCAGAATTTCAGCCCCATCTCAAATTTACTGAGCCAGAGTTTGCATTTTAACAAGAACCCCTGATGAGTTGAGTGCACATTAAAGTTTAAGAAGCACTGCAGAAGAAAATACTGACTATACTCTGCCCAGCTCCCCCTCGGATCCTTACTGAAGCTGTTCTGTCTGTACATGTAGACAGCCAGAAGTGTCTGGGAGTTTATGTCCCCTGGGGTAGCCCACACAATGACCAACTAGTATGGCAGTATGAAAGCCTAGCTCTCTTGCCTCGAGGTGGAGCAAACTAAGGGGTAATTTTCTCCAGAGCCATCAGGATCAGTCTAAGACTCGGACTTTGCCTGAGATTTCACTCTTGCTTCACCTCTTCCTCTTCCCTGTCCTGCTTTCCCCACTCCCTTTCCAACTTTTCTTATGAGCTCTTCCCCAACAAATCCCTTTTAGGAGACCCCTCATCTCAGGATCTGCAACAGGTACCTCACATGAGAACATTTCAACTAATCAGAATGTGGCACTGCCCTATCCCGTCCTAGTCCCACAGGTAGTAGTTATTGGCTAACATATTAGAACAGATAGCACTGGGGGGATAAAAGCCCTGGGGCGGAAAAGAAGGTGATGAGCATAGACAACTCTTTTGAAGGGCTTTGCTATTGAGGGGAACTAAACAATAATGCAGGACTTGGAGAGAAATGAAAGTTGTGTTAATTACGTTGCTGTATAACCCATAACTTCAAAACTTAGCAACTTGAAACAACAAACATTTATTATCTCTCACAGTTTCTGAGGGTCAGGAATTCCTCAAGGTGGTCCTGGTTCAGAGTCTCTCACAAGGTTGCAGTCAGGATGTCAGCCAGGGCTGCAGTCCCATCTGAAGGCTTGGTGACGGCTGGAGGATCTGCTCCTAAACTCACTCACATGGCTGCTGGCTGGAGGCTTTAATTCCTCGCCACTTGGGCTTCTCCACAGGGTTGTTCATGACGTTGCTTCCCCCATAGAGAGTGTTGAAAGAGACGTATTTGCAAATGTGTAGGCAGGAACTGGGAGGGACATACTGTTAACAGTTGGTAAAAATCCTTAACTCTTGGGAGTGGGATTGAGGGGCACAGGTCTGTGGGAATGATGAAGATAGACTCCCACTTTGTATGCTTGTAAATTCCTTCTGTAATTTTAAAACATTAAAGGAGAAAGCTTAAATGAATTGCCAGTAGCTGGTAATGAATAAAACTGCAAAAATATCTGTGAGAAGGAGAAGTGACAAGCATAGAAAATATGAATTGGGTCATAAAAAATATGTGGGGATAAAAAAATATGTGGATCATTTTAGAGGCATGTATCTGTCCCATGTGGGATTTCTGGAAGCAGGTTGTGAGCTCTGGAATTACTGCCGACCCCAGGCGAAATGGAAGTTCCTATCTCCACTAAGAAAACCGAAAGCATTCTGGGAATCTTCTTTCTCTCCCGTTTGCTCTCCCCACCATAGGGGGGCATCAGCTCTGACCAGCTCTCGTGGCCTTCTTTCACCAGCTGCCTGTCTGGGGACTGACCATAGGCTTTCTGGTCTCATCTTCATAAACACCTCAGATGCACACATCTCCTGCTTCCTACGGCAGGCGTGACCATTTGCCCTGGATGTAGGGTCCCAAGTCCTCCAGCAGACACAACAACTGAAGCAATTCAGTCTCCGGTTTTAACATCAGCCCCTAAGAGTAAAGACAGGTAAATAGTTTACTCTCAGCTCTAGAAATGCACCTGCTCTCTGGCCCTGCCACAGAAGTAGCCACATTCCCTGAGTTCAAGGGACAAAGAAGCCCTCTTGAGCCTGACCCCCTATCCCAACAATGTGTGGAGCTGACCATCAGGCCCAGGAGAGGTCCTGGCTGTGCTGAAGGCAACGTCACACTCTCGGTGTGGTCCTTGGCTCAGAAGCCTCCTCTCCAGGCATGACACTCAAGGCCCCCTCATCGTGCACAGACGTGGGGTGACTCAGGGAGAAGCAGGAGCTGCAGAGGCTTGTGGAAATGATGGGAACTTAGGGGTCTGCACCTATGTCAGGACAACGAGAGAACAGAGGTCTTGGTGGCCTGAAATGAGAGCCGCATGACATAGGGTAAAGCTCAAACAGAGACTGAAAAAGACTGAGGGGTAGGACTCATCCTGCTGGTTTCTGGTGCCACCCTTAGACAGAGGCAAGAGTAACCCCTACCCAGGGTCTCTTGACTTTCTGAGCAGTGTGGTCCATGAACCAGTGCCAGTCCACAAACGGTCTGTTACTGGTTCTTGATGAGTTCACGCAAAAACAGAGACTAATTTCATGTCTGTTGAATCTGTAAAACTTTAGCCTTGTATTTTGTATGGATTTTTTAAATTTCATTTTTCTAGTGATTTATTTTTATTGGATTTTTACAAAAGAATTGGTTTGTATTGGATTGGAAAATTAAAAGCCAATCCGGCACCACAGAAAATTTGCAAAGCCCTGCTTTAGACGATCCCACACATCACAAATACACAAAAAATAAATTGATTAAGGAGCACTTGGGATCTGGTACTCAGCACGGGCATAGAGCAGGTATGCAGGTAACACGATTCAGGCCCCAGGAAACACCACTGCCCTATGCCCTAGACACAAAAAACAACTGTGTCTGAATGTCCCAAAGGTTTCTTTGCTGTGCGTCTACCCACATCGGAGACAGACACTGCTTCAGAGTAAGAGGAAGATTTGAGTGGCAGAAGCACTTAGGTAAGAAGAAAAAAAAAAAAAAGACAAATTAATTAACTTGTCAAATCCTGTTTCTCAGATAGCATGAATGCAGTAGTTTCTTGCAGGGTGAAGCGCCATTTCCCAGGAAGGCCATACATCCATTTTCATGCTTTTCTTTGTGCTCCAGTTCATGGTCCAGGGAATACTCATGAAATGGTGTGGTACTGACAGTTTCACATGGTGGCTGAGGAACATTTTGCAATGGTCACACTTTATTTTACCTCTAAAACCATATATATGTTAAGCATAGATACATGACACTAATTCTTCCCATCACTGCATGAATCTAGATATTACTTTAAGAGATGGTAAAATTTACAATGTAAGAGGTAGAAATTTATATTGTGAAATTAAAATATTTTGTAGTATTTTCTGTAATAATAACTTATCTTAACTCCATTAAAATATTTGAATAGAATGTGTACAATTCATGGTTCACTTGCAAATTTAAATATGTTTTTTAAAATTTTGATGACAATCTCACTTATTATTGAAACTTTCTCCAAATCAAAATGAATTTTTTTAATTATCTAAGAATTACATTGATTCAAAAAAGATAGTCTAATTTATCATCATTTTCAATGGAACATAAATTGTGCAAAATTCTTGATTTTTGGTAATTAAGTAATCAACGTAATTAAGTAATATTGCAATAAGGAAAGCAAGAAAAATAAAGTTAATGAAAAGATACACAACAATTTATGATTTATGTAGATGTTGATCCTATTACTTATCTAAACATCACCAGCCAGTCCACAGAATGTCCAAATATGTGCAAAAATAATTAAATTCTGTTATCTTAACTGTCTTGCCAACTTTCATTCCTATAAAAACCACAGTGTTACACTGTGTTACACTGTAAATAATTTTTTTGATCTTATGAAGGTATATTTTTCAAGATAGGGGGATAGAATTTTTTATCTAATAGTTTATTGGCTTTGTTTATAATTTTAAATATTTACCCATGTACTACATGGGCCTCCATTTAGTATATAGACCTGCTTAGAGTTGTCTTCCTGAGCTAGGCTAGGGCTGCCCAGCAGTTGACTGGAGGGTAGTGAGTTCACTGCACACTTTAATTCACTTAAGAGAGGGAGCATCAGGTGGATGGAGACATGACTTGAACACAAATATCCAAAGGGAAACATGGCTTTTAGATAATAATTATTTGCAACTGATCTCATGTCTCATTTATTCTTCAGTTAGCAGAGATTTTTGTCTGACTTTGGCTTAAGAAAGTCACTGTAGGTGTGACTGACAGTGGATGTCTATAAGAGCCACCTCCGTGATCCTCCCTTGTGGGTATCCCTTCTTTGATCCTGGAGGGATAGGATCTGAGTCCTGCTGAGAGAGGATGCCTCTGTCCTAGATGGTCACTCCTCCAAGCCCTACTCTGGAATCAGTGCTGCTGGTTAAGGACAGGAGGAAGAGAACTTCCAAACATCCACAACTGTCCACCCTGCCCCACACTAGAGGTGGAGATCTCCTATGGACAGAAAAGATCACAGTTTACCCCAGGGCCTCCGGACCGTGAGCCCTGAGGGAAAGCACTGTCATTTACACCATTTCTCTGCTGAGAGGCATTTGCTTTGTTCCCAGGGTGTGTGTGTGTGTGTGTGTGTGTGTGTGTGTGTGTGTGTGTGTGTGTGTGTGTCTCCACACACACAGGCATCGTGCATGTACCTCTACGATCAAAGCTGCAATAAAACACCCTTGTACGTGGGCCCTTAGGTGGAGGCTTTCATTTCTCTGGAATAGATTCCCTGGAGTGGGATTACTAGGTCAAAGGGCATATGTATTTTTAATTTTAATGGATTTTTCCAGATTGATTTCCAAGAAGGCCATAATAATTTATATCTCCACCAGCAATGATTTTTTAAATTTTATTTTATTTTTTTTATACAGCAGGTTCTTATTAGTTATCTATTTTATACATATTAGTGTATATCTGTCAATCCCAATCTCCCAGTTCATCCCACCACCGCCACCGCCGCCCTCCACCAGCAATGATTAAGTGCACACTTTTCCCCCATATGCAATAGGTATAGAAGCCCTTTTTAATTTTGCCAGCCTGAAAGGTGCAAATTGGTATCTTATTACTACTTTAATTTACATTACCCAGAATTCTAATGAATTTAAGCATCTTTCCATATAGTTGGATAATTTTCTTCTCTGACTTGCATTACTATCATTTTATTTATTTCTCCATTGGGTTATCTTATCAATGGGTGAAAGCTCTTTACATACTACAGCTTTGACTATCAGCTGTATTACACAGATTTTTTCCAAATCTAATGTTTGTTCTTGACATTGCTTACAGTATCTTTTGCCATAAACGTGCTTTTAAAATATCTTTATGCAAAAATGTCTATCTTCTTGATCTCCTAGATTTCCAACTTTGGTTAGGAAGGTCTTCTAACCCCTAGTTTATATGAGGCCTCCTTGCCAAATTTTTATTGAAGTATAACATACATATGAAATACTGCACATATTTTTGTGGATCCATAAATTTTCACAAGTGAAAACACTCATGTAACTGGGACCCAGCTCAAGAAACAGAACATTCCCAGCACCCTAGAAGCTCTTTCGTGTCTCCTTCCAGTCATTACCCTCCCCAAAGATTAACCTCTACGTTGACTTCGAACATCATAAGTTAGTGTCGAAAGTTTATTTAAACGAATCATCCATATGTACTCTTTTGTGTCTAGCTTCTTTAACTCAGCAATGTGTTTGCAAGATTCATTCATGTAGTCCATTCATTCTCATTGCTGTGCAGTATTCCTTACATAAATATACCACACTTTGTTTATCTGTCTTATTGTTGGGTTGCTTCCAATTTGGGTCTTTTACAAATAGTGCTGCTATGAACATTCTTGCACATAATTTTGGTGAATTTATGTTTGCATTTCTGTTGTATATTTACCCAAGAGTATAATTTCTGGATCACAGGAGAGGTGTACCTTCAGCTTTTGTAGGTATTGCCAGTTTTCCAAAGTGGTGATTCCAATTACACCCTCTCCAGTAATGTAAGAGATGACTTAGTTGCTCTATATCCACCCCAGAACTTGGTTATCATCTGACTTTTTCATTAGATGGGTATATGCTAGTGTTGCACTGTGGTTTGTCCTGCCAGATTTTTAATATTTTCTTTTTTACATTTTAAGCCCTTAATTCAGCTGGAATTTTATGTTTGTATATGGTAAGATAGGAGTCCACCCTGACTCTATTTCAGACAAAGAGCCCGATGTGCCAGATTAAATAATATATATTTTTGCCCAGCTTTGTCTTGAGTGTAAGTAGGCATCTGCCAGGTGGAGTGAGGTCGGGGACAGCACTCCAGGCTGACGGGGCTGCGGGAGCAAAGGCACAGAGGCATGAAGTGGCATGATGTGGGTAAAATTAAAAGTGTGAGCAGCAAGAGGCACAGGAGGGGAGGCAGAGCCAGCTCTTGTCTTTCTCGCGAGAGTCCACAGGCACGAGGCTGCTGTTGAATGGGTGCACCAAAGAAGGAAGGATCCCCTCCATTTCTGATGTCTGGGGACCTTCTTTGAGATTCTCGTTTTGAAAAGTGTGATTATGTCACTTTCAGGGGAGTGCTAACTGAGGTACTTATTATGATCCATGACATTCATTATTTCATTTAATCCTCACAATGACTTCATGACGGGGGCACTATTAACCTCGACTTACGGATGAAGGCTGGAGGCTCAGAGAAATCAAGCAGCCTGCCCTCAGTCACACAGCTAGTAAGAGCTGAGATTAGAGCAGCCCAGGTCTGCCTCCCTCCTGAGTTCCTACTCTTTCTTCCAGACACACTGTTGGCACTGCCAGTGGACAGTGGCTTGAGCTTCCAGCCACTTTCCAAACAATGGAGCATGTGATGAAGCAGGGATTTATAATCATTCCTTCAAGCCCCTGCAAACAGACCTTGTTGGTGGCTGCTTTCTCTTCCCCAGTCACACTGAGTGGTTGATTTCTTGGGAAACTGAGTTGCTGTTCGAGACAGCAATGGCCTCTTCAGCTGAAAAGCAAGCAGAGTCATACTGAGGTGGCTGTTCTGGGCCCATATGTGCAAGTTTATGAGTCCACGGAGAGAAGCGAGCGCACTCCAGGAGAAGCAGAATGTGGTGAGAGAGACAAGAGAGCACAAGGTTGCCTCTGTCCTCCGCCCCCTTCCCATTTGCAGTTCTAGGTCACAGAAGACCCAGCTGTTCTTTTCCCACCTGGGAGAGATCTCTGTGCCCTACAATAACTGCCCCCCACCCCCTGTAACCTGCACCATCTCTGTTCCCCTACTACCAGGGAGACATGGACACTCATTGACAAGAACACACTGGCACTCAGACACACATCAGACACCCAGACACACGCAGGTGACACACAAGCTCCACGCTGGCACAGCAGAGCCCAATCCCCACTTACAGAGAAACTGCCTCCTGGATGGAATATGAGATCCCAGAGAATCAATCTAGCTCAAGCATTTTCAAATCATGCCATGTGAATTATCCTGCAGAAGGAAGTCACACAAATAATGAAGCAATTTCCCATCAAAGGGAAGACTATAACTGCTAGAGATAATTGTAGAAAAGTACACTGAAATTATGAGGTGCCATTTCCCTCTATCATATTGGCAAGGATTTAAAAGTTTGATAATATCCGGTGTTGGTGGGTGTGTAAAGATAGGCCATTTGGCAGAAAAAAATAAAGAATTACAACTTCTGGGGTAGGTAACTTGGCAATATATGTCAGAACGTTAAATGCAGCTGCCCTTAATCCCAGTGATTCCACTCATAAAATTTTACATATATAGAGATAGATATCACCACACAAACATACTGATTAAGGAAGTTCACTGCAGTATTTGTTCACAAACCAGAACATTGGAAACATCTAAAAAAAATCCATTAATAAAAATCTGGCCAGGGCTTCCCTGGTGGCGCAGTGGTTGAGAGTCCGCCTGCCGATGCAGGGGACACAGGTTCGTGCCCCGGTCCGGGAAGATCCCACATGCCGCGGAGCGGCTGGGCCCGTGAGCCATGGCCGCTGAGACTGCGCGTCCGGAGCCTGTGCCCCGCAATGGGAGAGGCCACAGCAGTGAGAGGCCCGCGTACTGCAAAAAAAAAAAAAAAAAAAAAA
>NC_041224.1:64409505-64439269 GCF_002837175.3 Physeter macrocephalus | reverse complement strand
ACCTACTGTATAGCACAGGGAACTCTACTCAGTACTCTGTAATGACCTATATGGGAAAAGAATCTAAAAAAGAGTGGAGATATATATGTGTGTGTGTGTGTGTGTGTGTGTGTGTGTAACTGATTCACTTTGCTGTACAGCAGAAACTAACACAACATTGTAAATCAACTATACTCCAATAAAAATTAATTTTAAAAAAGTTAAGTATACATATCATGGAATACTACTTAGCCATTAAAATGCTGAGGTGGACCTCAATGGTTCTGACATGGAAATATGTCCACAATATATTTTTTATTGAGGGATAGTTGTTTAGAGTATTATATAAGTTTCAGGTGTACCACATAGTGATTCACAATTTTTAAAGGTTATACTCCATTTATAGTTTTCATAAAATATTGGCTGTATTCCCTGTGCTGTACAATTTATCCTTGCAGCTTATTTATTCGATACATAGTAGTTTGTACCTCTTAATCTCCTACCCCTACCTTGCCTCTCCCCGCTTCCCTCATCCTACTGGTAACCACTAGTTTGTTCTCTTTATCTGAGTCTGTTTCTTTTTTGTTATATTCACTAGTTGGTTGTATTTTTTTAGATTCCACATAGAGGTAATAACGTAGAATTTTGTCGTGTTTGACTCATTTCACTAAGCATAATACCCTCCACGTTCATTCACATTGTTGCAAATGGCAAAATTTCACTCATTTTTATGGCTGAGTAGTATTCCATTGTATATATATATTACATTGTATATACCACATCTTTTTTATCCATTCATCTGTTCATGGACACTTAGGTTGTTTCCATACTTAGGTTGTTTCCATGTATTGGCTATTGTAAATAGTGCTGCTATGAACATTGGGGTGCATGTATCTTTTCGAATTAGTGTTTTTGTTTTCTTTGGCTATATACCCAGGAGTGGAATTGCTGGATCATTGTACTTCTGTTTTCAGGGGTTTTTAAAATTTATTTATTTATTTAGGCTGTGCTGGGTCTTTGCTGCAGCATGCGGGCTCAGTAGTTGTGGCTTGCAGGCTTAGTTGCGGTCTGTGGGATCTCAGTTCCCCGACCAGGGATCAAACCCAGGCCTCCTGCATTGGGAGAATGGAGTCTTAACCACTGGACCACCAGGGAAGTCTCTATTTTCAGTTTTTTGAGGAACTTCCATACTGCTTTCCCACAATATGTTTTCTACTTGAAGAAAAAGTAAAGTACAGAAGAGCACATTATTTTTTATCCCATTTGTGTTTTTAAAAACATGTTTGTGGGCTTCCCTGGTGGCGCAGTGGTTGAGAGCCCACCTGCCTTTGCAGGGGACACGGGTTCGTGCCCCGGTCCGGGAGGATCCCACATGCTGCGGAGCAGCTGGGCCCGTGAGCCATGGCCGCTGGGCCTGCGCGTCCGGAGCCTGTGCTCCGCAACGGGAGAGGCCACAGTAGTGAGAGGCCCGCATACCGAAAAAAAAAAACCTGTTTGTATATGCATAGAAGGTATCTACAAGGTATACAAGAAACTGTTATAGTAGGTAGCTCTGGAGTTGAAAGGGGAGAAGGAGGGAGGGGAAGAGAAGGGAGGCTGATTTTTTTTACTTAATAACCTTCTGTACTATTTGACATTTTCACAATGAGCATGTGTTAACTGTATAATAAATTATTTTAACTGAGATTTTTAAAAATATATTAAGGTTTCCTGTAAGATTTCACTTAGAAAAAGAGCTCTACCACAAAAATTTTGAAGAACCTTTATGCCACCCAACCCTACTGTACAAATTGCCAGGTGAAATTGTGAAAGCCTTTGGAAATGAGGAGGAAAAGTACTGTATAGAGTACTGGGCTAGTGTAACCTTCCAGGTTATCTGACTCTATAGTAGTCTCCACCTGCCATTGTCTTTGAGTCTGTAAATTGTAGAAAAATGAAAATAATACAAATGAGCCTTGTCCATAGCAGTAAATGCATTTTGTCGGGTGAAGGTACAATTGATTTCCCCCCACTGTGGAAGAAGCCAATTTTGGATCAATTAACAAATTCATTTCACTATTCTTCATTGCCAGTATGTGTACCTGGTCTACTATTTTATTTTATTTATTTAGTGGCTGCGTTGGGTCTTGGCTGTTGCGCACAGGCTTTCTCTAGTTGTGGCAACCGTGAGCTCAGTAGTTGCAGCACGAGGGCTCTAGGGTGCAGGCTCAGTAGTTGTGGCACATGGCCTCAGTTGCTCCGTGGCACGTGGGATCTTCCCAGACCGGGGCTCAAACCCGTGTCCCCTGCATTGGCAGGCGGATTCTCAACCACTACGCCACTAGGGAAGTCCTGTGTATCTGGTCGTTGTATTGTCCTTTGAACTGATGTTTAACACATCACTGGTTCCCTCATTAATTAAATAAAATCTGACACGTGTTCATTTTATATTTTTATGAGTTACGATTTTTCCGTTTAAACAATGATCTTTTAAGAAAGTGGAGACAATGAGGACCAGGTTGACGAAAAGGTTTGCCCAAGATTAGGTGCTCTCAAATTTGTCTATTTTACCTACATCATCAAGTAACAAGGATTGAAATCCTTCCCAATTTGACTTGAATACTTACTCCGTATAGAATATCGTTAATTTATAAGATGCTTTCTCACAAATATGTATACACAGTCATACACGCACAAACACCCTGCTGACATGTACGAACTCCCACACAGATGCAGGACCCCTCCGCTCCCCCTTCCCCCCACGCGCGCGCGCGCTCGCACCACTGGAACACGGGTTCTCTCCTACAAAGCGGCTGAAGGGCTGGGGGTGGAGCGTGGTCCCTTCCCGGAGACCCTCGATTGTGCCACGCAGGGAGAAGAATTGGCTCCCTCACTTATAACCGTGGGCCAGAGGCGGAGTGATGCTCGGGTGCTGCGATAGGGGCTCGAGTCCGGGGAGGCAGGCCAAGCCCCATCCTCAGAGACAGCACAACCTGGGAAGTGGGCCGCCCCCCTGGAGAACCAGGCACCGCCCCGGGCGCCACGCCCCGGAGTCCTGGGGGAGTCCAGTAAGGCTGCCCCGAGCCGGTGGCCTCCGCACTGAGGTTTGAAAACCCTGGAGTGGAGACTTCAAGCCCAGGAGCACGGCGGCTGCTGGACTGAGCAGGGGATGAAAAAAGCCGAGGCTCCAAGCGCGGACCGGTTGAGCTGATGGCGTTTTTGTTGTGCGGAAAACAAATCCCACGAGAAGAAGACCCGGCGCTTGGCCGGGCCCCTGAGTCAGGAGCGGCACGGCTCGAGACACCCCTCCCCTTGGCCCGCACGGTCCCCGCCCCGCGAGTCTGACGCTCTTGCAGTGGGCTCTCGGCGCCCCCTGCGGGCTCCGAATGGCTCTCCCTCCTGGCGCGGGTCAGCCGGGGGAGGCGTCGGCCGGAGCCTGAGGGGCGCCCCCAGGATGCCGGCCAGGCTGTCGGGTCCTCGGTCCCCTCGAGGAGCAGGGGGCGCTCCTGCAGGCGGGGCTTGGTTCTGATGCATCCCCGAAGGTGCCGCATCCACGCATCTCCATCACCGAGGGAATTCCATCCACATTCCGCAGATGAGGAAGCCGAGGTTCAAAGTCGGAGCCTGATGCATCCACGGGCACCAGGTGGAGGCTGTGGGACCCCAAGGCCCATCCTCACTCGCGTTCGTCTTCCTCCTCCTAGGGACCACTTCCTTTGCCCTAGAGAGCCTAGTGTAGCCACAGACGCGATGGTTTGAAGTGCACTCTATGTTCCCTCTCTGTAGGGTTTCTTGGAGCCGGAGAGGTCGCCTGGAGCATCCTTCATGGAACGGGCTGGCAAGGCTGCGGTGTGGACAGCAGTGCATGTGGAGTGGGGTTATTCCTATCTACTACAAAAGGGAGGTAGAGTAACTTTACTGGAGGCAAATCTGAGAACATCATCGGTTGTGCCCTTGGACATAGGTGTGACTCTATCCTTAAGAGACGTTTAAGAAACTCAGCAGATTTTGCTGTGAGAATGTTCATCCCTCATTGTTTGTAAGAGCAAAAACTTGTGAGAAGTCTAACTCTCTACCAGTAGGTTAAATAACTACTAGTCTATGCAGCCATAAAAAATCATATTGGATAAAAAATTTTGGTGATATATCAAAATGTTCATTGTATTGTTAAGAAAAAATCATTACAAAACAACATATACAATAATAAAATTCCACTTTTGTGAAGATGGATGTATCCGTGTACACTCATTAAATAAAGAAGTCTGCAAAGATAAACAGCAAAAAATTAACATTGATCAGTGGCATTAAGGGTGACTTTTAAAGTACTTATACCTTTCTGTATTTTCTAAATGATACATACTGAATATGTATTGTTTTATGATTTATTTTTTTAAGCAGAAAAAGCCCAGTATTCACTTACCCCAAGAAGAGCAGCCTAAAGAGTTGCATCAAGGAAGTAAGAAAGAGGATTATTGGGGCATTTCCTTCCCCCATCCCAGGACAGCCACAGGAATCATGGTCACCAACAGCTGCTCCTTCTGAAGAATGTGACAGTGAGGATACATTTTCCAAAGTGTTGATTATAACACAGTTTGCAACATGACTCAATTGGTGGATCACGCATTTGGCCACAAATCAGGAGCTCTGGAAGAAAAATCGCTACTGGATACCCACTCAAGTTGTAATGGATAAAGTAACTGACCAATGTGCCAGATTCCAGAAAGTTGACAAACATGCAGTAAGTAATGCGGTTCCTTTCATGTACTAGCTCCATGCAAATTGACTGGAGCACATAGAGCAACGTCTGAAATCCATTGAAGAAGGAGGGGATTTATTTGCACCAACCTGGGCTTGCAGCTCTAGGCTGTGCATGGTGAGCATGTGAAGCCATCTTGTTGATGGATTCAGTTGTGATTGGGAACGGTGGTGACAAAGTAGGCTGTCAGAAGGGAGCAAGTCGTCCATATTCTCCCAGGCAAGGAGACAACACTGAAAACTACTTTAGGCTTTTTCCTTTTGAAACTTGGCAAAGTGGAATTTGCTGAAAAGTAAGCAGTACAGTCTGTTTTTAATTTCATTTCTCAATAAAGCCAGCTAACTTTCATCATGACTTACTAAGCTTGTATCTTTTTTGGAAGTTAACTCTTTCGTAAACCTTAACTAAAGATATGTAGAATTTTTATGTGTGAAAATAAAATCTAATTGTTAGCATATTTTTCCAGTGAAGTAGTATCCACTTTTTGTTTTGAAAGTTATTCTCTATTGTTCTAAACAGTACATACATAGTGCCAAAAACTAAGAAAAACATGTATGATAGTTTTAACATCAGGAATGACTTGTTTAAAGGAATCTGTTTGCAATAAATTTTAATGAACTGTAATGACCCTCTAAAGAAAGATTTAGATGACCCTTTAAAGAAATATTTAGAAATAAACTGCTAGAAGTATTAAGTCATTAACAACTAAAAAAAAAAAGAAAAACATAAACATGAATGAGGATCGTGGGAAATGAATTGCCTGTTCTTTCTGGGAGGTAGGGAAGTAACGTCCACACTGGAACCTGCAGGCCCTGCCACTGCTGCTGAGTCCAGTGACCCCAAGAGCTGACCACTTGGGATGTTTGCTGCCCCTGGGCTGATCACTAAGGTCTAGGTCTGTGGTATAAAGAAGGGCTACTGCCATAGAAGGAGATAGATGCAACCGGCTTCGTTCTCAGAAGAATTTTTTTCTTTCTGTCTCAGAATTTTTTTAAAAGAGAGTGTAGCATGTCTTTAGAAATCAGAGATTCAAATCTCAGCACCCAATGTCCCAACCACCACTATCACTAACTGTGTGCTTTTGGACAAGTTGCTTAATCTTTCCCAGTTTCTCATCCATGACATGGTAAGAACAGTATTCATATTGTGCAGTAGCTGGAAGATTTATTATTATTCAACAAGTATTTATTGAATGCCAGGCACTATTCTAGTCACTGACTAGGACAGACAAGCTCCCTGTTTTCATAGAATTCATATTCTAATTGGATGAGATCACAATAAACAAATGAGAAAATCAGATATGAATAAGTTCTAGACAGAAAGTAAAAGAGGGAGAGGTGATAGAGCCCTACAGACTCATGCTATTATATTGGTTGGTCAGGGAAACTCTGTGTGAGCAGATTGTATTTGAGCAGAGATATGAATGGCAGGCATGCAGAGATCCAGGGGAGAAACTGGTAAAGGGTCCAGAGGACTTCTCTGTACTATTTTTGCAGCTTCCTGTGAATCTATAACTGTTTCAAAGTAAAAAGGGTTTTAAAACGCAATTAACTATTGATACACACTACAGCCTAGATGATCTCAAAACAATTATGCTGAGTGAAAAAATCCAGATCAAAAAGAGCACATACTGTATGATTTTATTTATATAAACTTCTGGAAAGTGTAAACTGATCCATAGCAACAGAAAGTATTTCATCAATTGCCTGGATACAGAGTAGGAAGCAAGGATGTCTGGAAAGGAAATGGTGGGAGAGAGGGATTACAAAGAGACATGAGGAAGCTTTTGGGGTAATGGATATGCTTATTATCTCGATTGTAGTGATGGTTTCAGGGTGTGTATATGGGGTAAACTTATTAAATTGTATGCTCTATTGTGAAGTTTATTGTATGTCAATTTGATCTTAATAAAGTTACTAAAAAATATTAAGTACCTAGAAATAAATCATGCTAAAGATGTGCAAAGCTTCTACACATAAAAGTCTAATATGTTATTGCAAGACATTTAGATAGATCTAAGTAAATAAATGGACGTATTGTAGTCTTAGATGGTACAACTCAACGTTGAAAAGATGTCAGTCCTCCCCTAACTGAAACTGATGAAAATCCTAACTGGATTTTTTTTTTTTTGACAAGTCAATTTGAAAATATATATGGGAATGAAAAAAGGCCAAGGACAGCCAAGACACTCTTGAAAAATAAGGTAAAAAATTTACATTATCACATCAGAATAGTGAGGTGCTGGTATGAGGACAGACCAATGGAACAGAATAAAGAGCCCCAAAACAGATCCACACATATGTAGACAATTGATATTGGACTGAGGTGGGAAAGCAGAGTCATTGAGAAATGACCAATAAAAGGCACTGCGTCAATTGGGTATCTATAAAAATTCCTCCCACAGTACACAAAAATCAATTTCAAAGTGGATTAAACACATAAACATGAAACGTAAAACCATACAGCTCTGAAAAAGTAGTATAGGAGAATATCTTCGTGACCCCAAGTAGGGAAATATGTTTTTAAACAAGTAACAAAAAGTACCAATGATAAAGGAAAAGGCAGCAATAAAAAGGAAGAAACTATTAACTATATTAAAATTAAGAACTTTATTCACTAAAGATAGTATAAAGAGAATGAAAAGACAAGCAACGGGGGTGGAAGACGAGATATTCACAACTAACAGATAAAAACCTTGTCAAAACCACAGTGAGACACAGATAAAAACATTGTCAAAACCACAGTGAGGGCTTCCCTGGTGGCGCAGTGGTTGAGAATCCGCCTGCCGATGCAGGGGACACGGGTTCGTGCCCCGGTCCGGGAAGATCCCACACGCCGCGGAGCGGCTGGGCCCGTGAGCCATGGCCACTGAGCCTGCCCGTCCGGAGCCCGTGCTCTGCAACGGGAGAGGCCGCGGCAGTGAGAGGCCCGCGTACCGCAAAAAAAAAAAAAAAAACAACAAAAAAAACCCACACAAAAAAAAAAAAAACAACAACAAAAAAAACCCACAGTGAGACACCATTCTTTGCTGCTAACATCCTATAGAATGGCAAAATTTTAAGAATCTGTTGGTGTGTACGTGGAGCAACAGAAACCCTCATATGCTGCCAGTGAGAGGGTAAACTGATGACCCACTTGGAAAGATGTCTGATATTATCTAGTAAAGCTGAGGAGGACAAGCTCTATCATATGACTCAGAAATTTCATGCTTAGTTTATCCCCTGAAGGAACTTCTATGCCTGTGTATCAGTAGTGTGTGCAGAGCAATATTATATATAATAGTAAAGCACTAGGAAAACTCCACATGTTCTATACACAGTAAAGTGGATAAACAAATTGTAGTATTTTCGTTCAATGGAATATTGTTTATGTTCTGAGCAGCTAAAAATTAGAAAAGGTCACTGTACATTGATGTATGAAGAGATGCCTGTCCTCCTTATAGTGAGAGAGTGGCAGCCCAGGAGACCTGAGAAGAAAATTAAATATAGTTCTCAGGAACCAATCATAGCAGTGGCAGGGAGTGTTTTGACATGTGTCAACATGTAGCAGACATGTGCTAGGCTCTTTTAAGATAACTCTAACTCCCACAACCATTCAGTGAAGTAGGAATTATTCTGCAGGTAAAGAAACTGAGGACAGAAAAGGTTAACTGACTTGCCTGAGGTCACACAGACAGCGGATGACAGAAGTGGAGTTTTAAAACCAGGCATCAAATCCCACATTCTCTCCATTTAAGCAGAAAGTGGTGATTGCCTGGCAACAACCATTCACCACCTCTCCTTTCTTCCAGAACCCTGATATTGTCATGATGTACCCCCTCCTCTGTGCTGTCACCCTAGGGATGGCAGAACCAAAGACAGAACAAGCCTGGGCCCCTGACAACTGGAGAGCAGTGACGTCCTGCCAGACCAGTTGAACGTTTTTGCTTCATTTATTTTTTCCTTTATTGTAGTTTGGAAAACAACGCTTAGGCTAAGTGGTTCGAGAACCGTTAAGGTTCTTGAATGAAGAAGGAAAGGCAGTTGGAAGGCACACTTTCCATTGCCTTCCAAACGTACATAGCAAGTGTTACAGAACCCAAATCAGAACTATAACATGCTGCATGGCCTCCAACAGGGCTGGTTGACACAGCCTGCAGAGGAACGCCAAGCAGAAGGGCCTGTATGTGCAAAAGGGCTGCAATAGGCAGTGTGATAGCAGCATTCCAGGGAGCCTGAGCCATTCCAGGAGAGCACTGTGGGACCAGCCTGTGCTTCCCCACCACCTGACCTGCCCCGCCCCCTGACTCATTTGCCCTGTGAAGCCCTGGGGTCCCTGCCTCACAGAGCTCAAACAGCTCTGCACCTTCCACTTTCCCCTGCTCAGCACTCCCTCTGAGTCCAAGCAGTTCGTCCCAAAGTGGAAACCCAGAGCCACCACACTGTTACATCCCCACAAACTAAGAAGGTCCCTGCTCCCAATCTGTGTAGGAAGTTCTGTCACTGTCAAGGAGCTATCATGCCCTCCTCACTGCTTTGCTGCTAACATTCTTGTCACCCAGCTCCTGTGCCTTCAACGGCCCTGCCTCTCCCCATTCAGCAGCCCATCCTCTGCACTCTGCTAGTGCCCTCCTGATGGCAGGTCAGGGAGGAGGATGTCTAATTGCCCAGAGCTGTGGCTGCAGACACAAAGCCTTCTCTTTTCAGATCCTGGGATCCTTTATTCCTTCTTTTTTGTCTCCTGGGAGTTTTCTATAACCTTCAAAGCTGTGCTCTGACACTAGCCTTTGGGTATAGCCTGTGGTGTCCCTGGCATCAGCAAAGGCCTTGACACAGAGCAGACTTCAGCGAGCAGCTTGGATAAAACCCCAGAGGCTTGGAGCTACGGGAAGAGTGGGTTAACCCAGGTTTCATGAGGGTGTTTGGTCCTACTTTAGTTTCTGTTCCAAATGTGGGAACAAACGTGCTCCTTAAAACCCTTGAGATCACATGGGCCGTGTTGACTGGCATTTATGTCAAAGCCAAAGCCTGAAGCTAATTTGGGACTGACAGGACTCTGCTAATCCCTTATATAAATATGGGATCTGCTCCTTGACCTTCCAGGTCAGGATCTTGGGTGGGACACCTGTAGCCTTCGTTTGCCTCTGAATTTTCTGGAATAAAGTTGCTTTTTTCTCTCATTTCAAGGTCCTGGGAGAGAGAACCAATAACAAAGGCCATGTCTGGAAGCAATTTGGGTTGGGGGAGGGGTGACTTGAGGCTTGTCCAGTCCTTTTCTCTTTGTTCAGACTAGGCAGCGGAGCCACAGCTGCCCACTCAGGGCTGTTTTGTATAATTGCCCCCAGAAATCTAACTTCTAGAAAGACAATTGGCTTGCGAAGCATTCCAAACTCATTAAATAGATAGATGATCAGAATCTGAAATGACTACTGTTCACTAAGGAAATCTTTCACGAGGGACCATACTACCAAGAGAGCTGAATGCCTGCCCCTGAGCCTCTAGTGAGGAGTGGAAGGAATCGAGGCCCCTGTGATTGTGTATGAGACCAGAACCCACGTCAGGCTCCACCATGACTGGCAACTGTCACTCATGTTCTTCAGTTCCTGCAGCTGCTGTCTTTAATTGTCTGTTGAAATTGAAGTTGGTGCTGGGCACATTGTCCAGCCTCACCACAACCCACAATGCAAACAGATGCTGAGTGAACAACAAACAGGAGCCCCAGAGTACCTCCATAACGACCAAGTGGGGCACGCTTGCTGCTGCCACCCACAGAGTACCAGCAGCCTGTTTAGACTTTTACATGAGAAATGAACTTCCATTTTGTTCAAGCTGCTGTTGTTTGTTACCAACCTGGGTTCTTGGACTCTTTAATCGATAGAAATTAATAAGAGGCCAGATGAGAAATTCAGGCAAGGCTTTATTGGGACTCATGATGCAGCACAAGGGAGTGAAAACAAGTAACAGGTGCTCTTTCTGGCTCCCCGAGGTCGGGGGGGAGGGGAGCAAGCTGGTCCCTTAGGTGGGGTGAGGGTAGGGGGGAATCGGTGGCTCGGGCTGGAGGGGTGGCTTAGGTGGTGTGCCCACCCCCTTGCTGGTGCTGTGTGCAGGGGGCATGTGCAGTACCCTGCTTTTGCTTCCGGCACCCCAGAAGTGGCGGTTGGCAAGGGGGCAGGAGGGTGGGAGAGGGTTGGAGTGGGAGTTTGGGATTAGCAGATGTGAACTGGTATATACAGAATGGATAAACAGCAAGATCCTACTGTACAGCACAGGGAACTAGATTTCAATATCCTGAGATAAGCCATAATGGAAAAGAATATGAAAAAGAATGTATATATATGTATAAATGAGTCACTTTGCTGTACAGCAGTAATTAACACAACATTGTAATTCAACTATACTTCAAATAAAATAAATTTTAAAAATAAATTAAAAGAAACAAAGAAGCGGCAGTTGGCTTTTGGCCTTTTTGTATCTTGTTGTTCATAATTTGCTGCAACTGCCCATGCATGCAGTTATTTTTAGTCCCTCATAGTTTCTTTGTACTCTTGCTCCAGGAGAAGAGGAGATGTTTGTCCAGGTGCAAGCACTGCAGTAAAGTGTCCCAAGTCCCAGGTTCCAGCCTGCCTCTGTTTTGCCTCTGTGGGTAAACCCCAAATTCTAGTATTGTATATTTGAAAGTTGCTAATAGAGTAGATCTTAAAAGTCCTCATCACAAGAAAAAAAAAATAGTAACTATATAGGTGATGAATGTTCACTAAATTTATTGTGGTAATCCCCATTTTATTGCACAGAATGTATACGTATAGAAAATCATTATGTTGTACACCTTAAACTTATACAATGTTATATGTCAATTATATCTTAATAAAACTGGAGGGGGAAAAAATTCTGGCAAGGCTAGAAAGAAGCAGAAGAATTCAGTACAAAGTGCTGGCAGCTCAGCAGGTGTCCTGGGAGCCAGAAGGGAAGGCCCCAAGTGGCTTTCTCCCCACATCACTTGGCGTGGAGCACTTCCCTGCTCCTCTAAGCTTGTCTGCTCCATGGTCTTCCCACAATTCAGCTTCCTCTGCTCCCCCAAATCTTCACCTTGGAAATATATTTAATTGGCCCTATCTGACCTTCAACCTTATGTGATCTTGCAGGTCCACAACCAAAACCAACTAGCTACAGACTCTTGGTTCAAATTCTCAGTAGAGAGAAATGGTCTCTGGCCAGCCAGTGAATTCACTGCTTTTGAGATAAGTACTGGTTCAGTCACTTCTGGGGTGGTAGGAAAACCTGCTCACTGGGGGTCATCTGGGAGAGCAGTTTCTCTGGGCACTAAATGACACATCTCCCTGAGGAGAGAGAAGGGATAGGCAACTCTAGTGAAGACAGCTTCACACAGATCTCACTGGCTCCTTGGCTTCTTTCTTTTCCGTGGTAGCCCAAATCTCTTCCTGTGTGAACATCTCCTTTGAAAGCAATGCTGTGGTCGGGTGGGCTGGGTGGGGTGAGCCGGAGAGGATAGATGACCAGGATAGGGAAGTGCTGGCGATACGGGGCTGGGGGAAATGAAGCCTAATGCCCAAGATCAAAGCTAGAGAAATAAGATCCACTGCCAAGTCCAAAGGTCAAGGGCAGTGTGGAAAATCAGACACAGAGCCAAAGTCAGGAGCCAGCAGATCTGGAAAAATGGAAACTGGCCAGGAACAAGACCAGACCCGGCATGATGGCTGCTGAGAATGAGTGGGGAGCAAGCCTAGTTTCACTGGCTCTCAACCTAAGCTCACACACAAAAGAGTCACAATGAAGACAGGGCCTGCTGGGTTTAAGTCATATTACCAAGGAAGAAGAAGAGAAAGGAGGGTTCCTTAACCCAGGTCCAAAACCCCCCTATGTGGTACACAAGAATGTGTGCATTTGTGCATTTTCTGAGATTGTTAAAGAGAACAGTGCCCCCAAAAGTGTTATTTTGAGGTTTGAATCTGATCATCCAGCAAGGACGATCACTGTGGGCTCTCCCAGTCTCGGCAAATACCCCGAGCAGCTGTGGGTCTCCGCCACGCTCCAAAGGGATAGAATCCCTCTTGCCATGCGTGCCCCAAGGGCTCACAGCAGCGCTGCTGCCATCGATTCCTCGGGGGAGCGCCTAGCCCCGGGCCTGAAAGAGGACGAGCTTAGTTAACAGTGGAGGATGGGGTGGTTTCCCAGTGGAGGATGAGGGGTTTCCCTGGTGGCGCAGTGGTTGAGAATCTGCCTGCCAATGCAGGGGACACGGGTTCAAGCCCTGGTCTGGGAAGATCCCACATGCCGCGGAGCAACTAGGCCCGTGAGCCACAACTACTGAGCCTGCGCGTCTGGAGCCTTTGCCCCGCAACAAGAGAGGCCGCGATAGTGAAAGGCCTGCGCACCGCGATGAAGAGTGGCCCCTGCTTAACGCAACTAGAGAAAGCCCTCGCACGAAACGAAGACCCAACACAGCCATAAATAAATAAATAAATAAATAAATAATCCTTCCCTCTACTTTAAAAAACAAAAAACAAAAAACAGTGGAGGATGGACAGACGTGCAGAGAGACAGATTAAAACAGGGGGAGTGTGATTTGTGCCCCTTTGAGCAACTGCAGGCGCAGCTCAAATGGGGACACCGACTGGCTCAAAGATTGACATGAGGTTTGCCGGCTTCTTCAAAATCCGTCTGGTTCGGGGCTTCCCTGGTGGCGCAGTGGTTGCGCGTCCGCCTGCCGATGCAGGGGAGCCGGGTTCGCGCCCCGGTCTGGGAGGATCCCACATGCCGCGGAGCGGCTGGGCCCGTGAGCCATGGCCGCTGAGCCTGCGCGTCCGGAGCGTGTGCTCCGCAACGGGAGAGGCCGCAGCAGAGGGAGGCCCGCATACCACAAAAAAAAAAAAAAAAAAAAAAAAAAAATCCGTCTGGTTCATCTTACTGGAAAAACAAACGTATCCGTGCCGCTCTATTTCGGGGTACGGGTGGAGTTCCCGGAAGGGGTACAGCACCCGGACGGGCCCTATGGCTTTTGTCCAACCTCCCTCAGGGCCTCCGAACCGCGAGCGCCCCCAAGAGCCAGGACTTCGACAAAGCAAGAAGGCTCTCCGCCCCTCTCCCACGTCCATAGCCCCGCCCCTCTCCCCGCCCCTCCGGGGGGACCGCGGCGCGCCGGCGTGACGTGGCGTGACGTGGCGCGCGTGTCGACGTCGGCACGAGCTAAGCCCGGAAGAGGCGCGGACCGGGAAAGGATCTTGTGCTCAACAGTTCCCACACCTCTGTGTCTATGGCGCTGTGGCGCGGCTCCGCGTACGCCGGCTTCCTGGCGCTAGCTGTGGGCTGCGTCTTCCTGCTGGAGCCGCAGCTGCCAGGGTCGGCGCTGCGCTGGCTGTGGAGCTCGCTGCAGCTGGGGCCTGCGCCCGTGCCCCCAGGACCCGGCTCCCCTGAGGGCCGGTTGGCTGCTGCCTGGGACGCGCTCATCGTGCGGCCGGCCCGGAGTTGGCGCCGCGTGGCCGTGGGGTGAGTGCCTGCGGAACCTGCCTCTCTGGACCTCTCCAGGAGGTGCGGGCGCTCCGGGCCTCCGAGGGCCGCCTTGGCGGAGGTCAGGCGGCTTGGGAGCTGGGAGGTAGAGCCGGCGCGGAAACGGGTTCCCAGAGGTCCCCGGGAGGCACTTCGGCGCTGGTGTCCACGCTGCCTCCTTGGTGAGAAGCGTCGGACGTCTGGGACGAGCCCCGTTCGTCACTGCTGCAGGGACTCGCCAGACTGCTTTTTCTTGTCGGCTGGCCCCTGCGCCCTTCTCTTCTCGGTAGGACCAGCCCCCTTCTGTCATCTCCGTAGAACCAGCCTAATAGCCTCTTGCAAATCCCGCTCAGCCTGACACCTTATAGTTCGAGCCTCCTTCATTCCAAGCCCTCCTTCTCTGGCGGCTGCTCTTTGGCAGTCAGCGATGGTTGGTCTTAGCACTTTGGAGGCACCCTCTTGCTTCTGAACTACTTGAAGGAGTGGTCGCTGCCATTAGCTACTGAGTTTATTTCTTTACGCCTTGTTTCCGCTTCCTTAATGCCGTAGCCTGGAGACCACCGTTCTACTGAAACTTCTCTCTCAAAGCTCACCGGAACCGTGTTGATTTTCACATTCAACTGCTTCTTTTAGCCTTCTCTGTCGACTGTTTGCAGCCTTCCACGCGTTAAGCACACTCTTCTCCTTGAAACTCTTTTCTTCCCCTGATTTCAGTGACATTGCATATTTAGGGTTCTCCCAAATCACAGTGCCTCCTTTCTTTGTATTCCCCTTCCGCGTGTAAGTAATTATTCCCTTTACACGAATTTTAGTTCTTGTCTCAGTTCGACTTTAATATCTTGCTCTCGCCACAAAAACAGGCCTTCTACTGCTCTACTAGTTCCTGTGAGTATTGGGACCAGAAAGGTTAAGGTAAAGCAGAGTTATCCTGAAGATTCAATTAAATAATCCATGTTATTTAGCATAGTGTCTGCTTTAACGAGCAGACACCTAACGTTAGCTACTATTTTTTTATATCAGCATATTTATTGTTTCTTCAGATGTATCCTCTTTTACCTCTTCTTTCAAGTTCAGGCCCTTTCACCTGCATCCTTATCAGCTTCTTAATTGTCCTCCCTGGTTTTGTGAGCATTCATTCAACAAATATTTGTCAACTACATGGTATGTGTCAGGTCTGTGCTAGGTTCTGAGGATACAGGGATGAATGAGGCAAGGTCCCAGCCTCGTTTGTTGGAAACAAATATATTCGTTATTGTCTGCTCGGGCCACCTTAACAGGATACCACAGACTGGGTAGCTTAAACAACAGACATTTATTTTCTCACAGTGCTAGAGGCTGACAGCCCAAGAGCGAGTCCTCTCTTAAGGACTTGCAGATGGCTGCCTTCTCGCTGTGTACTCATTAGACCTTTCCTCCATTCATGAGCATTTCTGGTGTCTCTTCCTCTTTTTAAACAGACACTAGTCCTATTGGATAATGGCCTCATTTAAACTCAGTTACCTCCTTAAATAGTTCCTACCTCCAAATACAGTCTGATCTGTGGTTAGGGCTTCAATATGAATGGGGGGGCGGGGGGCGGTGAGGTGACACAATGCTGTTTGTAGTGATTACGAAAAGTGCGTTGCTGAACTAGTGGTGGAAACAAGGTAGCCTTGTGTCCCAAAGAAGAATTACTGATTCTTCCCAGGATGAGGATTCAGGAAAAGCTCCATCTGAGAAGTGACAATCCATTTACTATTGCTACATCACAAATCACCCCAAAACTTAGTAGCTTAAAACAATGGTCATTTTATTCTCATTATTCTGAGGTTTGATTGGGTTCAGCTAGGCAGTTCTCATTTGGGGTTTTGTGCAGTTTCAGGCAGATGATGGCCTGGGACTGGGATCATCTCAAGGGTTGATTGTTGTTGTTGGCTACAACCTCAGCTGTGGTTTCACCTGAACACCTACAGGTGGTTTCTCTATTTAGCTTTTTCACAGCAGGGTGACTGGGTTAGGGGAGGGAATTCCCCAAGAGGACCAGGCAGAAGCATTAATGCCTTTTGTGACCTAATCTTAGAAGCACATAGTGTTGCTTCTCTCATAGTCTCAGGTCCAAATGGTTTTAAGGGGAGGGGACATAGAACACACCTGGATGGGGGGAATGTGAGCGTCACATTGTACAAAGAACATGTGGGATGGGACATCTTGTGGCCATCTTGGAAAACATATTCCGCACAGTGACTTGCAAGGGCCAGGCCCTGGAGAAGAAATGGAATTTCTCCACAAGAAGATGGGGGAATAAGCTCACCTAGGCAGAGAGGACCAAATGTGAAAAGGTAGTTGGCTTGTTTGTGAATAGCAAGTTGGCCCTGTATTTAGGGCAAGGACCTTATGGTAGAGGGATGTCAAGTGATGATGCTGAAAGGAGCCTTTTGTGTCAGGGTAGGTGATGGGAAAGCCATAAAGGTTTATAAGCAGGTAAATGATGCTAAGTTCTTTGCAGAGACTAACCAGTGGAATGTGAAATTTGAGCTGTGGTTGTAACCTTTTTGACTGCTTCACGCTATTTTTGTGGGTAACAGACATCCATTGTTACCAACATTTCTCATTACCCAGATTTTCAGCCTAAAGATGGGAATGTACAAGGAGTAGGTGGGTGCAGTACTGGTACCAGAATCTCATTTGGCAGGTGCGTGTGTGTTGTAGTTTGATCTTTCAGGAGAATACACACACACACACACACATACACATATATTCACTCTCTTTCACATACTCAGTCAAAACACACAATTTGATATGACTCATAAAAAGGAAAGTCTTGAGACTCTGACGCTAGTTAAGAGTCCATAGAGCTTTTTCTTGTTTGGCAATGGTTTTCAACAGGTGAGATTTGAGAAGAGGTTGGGCGTTGTACAGTAAATAGAGGCATCAAAAATGACAGGATCTTAATACTGGGGATCTTACAACAACGTTATGCAGGCAGATTGTCATCCAGCTTTCACAGGGAGTAAACTGGGGCTTGGAAATACTGATTTGCCCAAGATCACACAACTGTCGAATGCCCGAGGTGCAGCCTAAACCCATTCCTGGCTCCACATTCGTGCCACGTTGTTGCCACGAAGAGATTAAGAAAAAGGAACAAGTTTGTGGTGGAAGGTAACCATTTTGATTTCACAGGAGGGGAAATGTACATTCCTGTGGAATTTTAGAGGAAGCTAGGCCCTCAGCTGCTGACAGCCAGAGGCTGTAGTTGAGGAGCAGGGTTGCAGACCTTGGAGACTCCAGCACTTTGGCTGAGGCCAGAGACTGGACAACATCACCCAGGAAAAGAAAGAAGAGAAGGTAAATGGCAAGGGTGAGATTCGGGGAGGCACTGCCGTCTATGTAAGGGGCAGGTGGGAAGGGACCAGGGAAATAAAGGATAGGAGAGGTTTCAAGAAGATGGTCAATGGCGAGCCCACTGCCACATCTTTCTAAAGCATGTGCTCCCTCCCCTGCTTCAGAATCGGGCCCTCGTCCTAAGGTTCATTGGGTGAATGATGAACCCCTCATCCTAGCATTCATTCTCCCTTACCTGGCTTCACCCTGACCTTTGAAACCTGTCTAGCTCTTCTCCCCTGTTGAAACTCTCCTAACTGGATCAGCATTCGTGTTGTGTCCAGACACAAGGTTAATCCCTTTGTCTACATCTTTGCTTGTGTATGCTCCCTGTGGGTTTCAGTCTCAGATAAATCTGGGTTTGAATTTTGGCTTCTCCAGTCATGGCCTTTGGAATGTTAGTTGACCCCCAGCCTCACTTTTCTCAGCTGCAAGCAGTGATGACTACTTCCCTGTCTTAGAATGTTTTGTGGATTGGTGTGGTCTGTCTGAAAATGCCTGCCTTCTTTCTCTGTCCAGAGCACCATCTAGGGTGTGGCCCAAGGACCACTATTCCTGCCCTCTTGAATTTCTCTTCTCTACGGTTCTGTATTTTACAGTGATTACGATTAGCTCTCATAATATCTCAGGTAGAGTGTGAAAGCTAGAAAGAACCTTAGGAAACGATTTACAGACAGTAAAACAGAAGAGAGGTGATAAGGACCACCATCCTTGTCTTTACGGAATTTACGATCCAGAAGAAACTGTCCCTCATTCCCACCCCACCCCCAAGTCTCTGATAATATGCCTGGCAGCCCTGGCTCCCAGCATCCTCTCTGCTAGCACAGCCCCTTGTTCAGGCATTCAGCATCTGTTGCCTCACTTTATCTTCCAGTTGTTTCATCTGTGTCTGTGTTTTCTCAAAACTTACATTGTAATCTTTTATACATTTCTTATTGACTGTGAAATTCTGCCTAAGTGTCAAATGAGCATAATTTTGTCTTCTGTTTTTTTTTAACCTCCCCCCAGCCCTTTAATTTTCCCCAATAAGAAAGCACCTTAGGTAATGTGCTTGTTTACATTTTAGTATGCTGTTGAAGTGCAGAGAAAGATTCTTGTTCTGGTTGAAGTATTATAAAATATAACTAGAAAGCACACCTAAAAGTACTTTGTTTACTATCTGGCACATAGTAGTGTTCAATGATTTTTTTATTTTAGAAAGCTACCAAGTAAATTTTTTCCTCTGTAAGATTTTTTTCCTTTAGTATTCATGACATGATTAGGTGGGGGATAGAAAATGTTCCTATGATAGTTACATTGTTTTAACTCAAAATTTGTTCAGTTGGGTTTTGTCTTGTGCTGCAAAATGTGCTGAACATTGTTCCTTACAGTTTTGTTTTTCTGTAAGTGCAGCTTCTTCCATTCTCATCTTTAAAGAATCGAACTCTATTTAAAGTCTCAGCACAACTAGATATGGAGGTGGTGTTTATTGAAGTCGATTTTGAAGTCGTTATTTCCAAATATGGGTATATCCCTCAGTATCTGAACTTTTGCTGTCCAGACTCAGGACCCAAATCCATTTGGATACATTTTCTAGGTAGGGCTGCTTGGTGGGAATGGGTGTCTCACGCTATCCAAACTGTCACTGTCTGAACATTGGGAGCCTCCTGGAGTCTGAGAGCCAGGGATGCCTGTATTCCTGATAAAATTCTACCCTTCAGACATCTAACATTGCATCCAGTAGAAATAAAGGGCGCTTCGTGTGAGGTGGGATTGAGACCAGTTTACAAGGTGTGTTGGTTCATTATTATGTAAAGCTGTGAAAGTATTATGTTTTAAATGTATCATTAAGAATCTGCCACATGCATGTCAATGTGTTTTATGTGCTGAAAAGTATACTCACTTTTTTTTTTTTCTTTTTTTTCCCCGGGGCCTCTCACTGCTGTGGCCTCTCCCGTTGCGGAGCACAGGCTCCGGATGCGCAGGCCCAGCGGCCATGGCTCACGGGTCCAGCCGCTCCGCGGCATGTGGGACCTTCCCGGACCAGGGCACGAACCCGTGTCCCCTGCATCGGCAGGCGGACTCTCAACCACTGCGCCACCAGGGAAGCCCTATACTCACTTTTAGATTATGCTTTTTCAGTTGACGAGAGTAATTATATGTGTGTTTGACTTTAAAGGAATAAGAACATTTGAGTATTTAAATGCTGTGCGGTAGGCAAAAACCTTTTCAAAAACTTGGGATTCATAGGGGAAGAATTAATAAAAGAATCTTTATGATGAGTATGCAGTCAGTTTTGCGTCGTGAGGATCAGTTTTGCGTCGTGAGGAGGGATGTGTTTCTTCCTTGCCCTTGTAAACCTTCCTTGAGTGATGTAAATAATATCTAGCCCACATGAGAACCTTTTAAAAATTGTTATTAAGTTCTAAAAGTAATGTATGCTTGTAAAAATTAGACATATATCTGATGAAAAAGAAAATTCCTCTCCCTTACCACCATCTCATTCCTTGTCTTAGAGTTGGCCACCATTAATGATTTGATCAAGAGATTTTTAAAGGAGACTGGAAGGGAAACACTGTAGTTATATATTATACACTAAAATCCAGTCCATTGGACCTTCTTTATTGATGAGTTTACCTTCTGGTTTCAAAGCTACTCGGAATTAACCTGGAAGCACAGCCTTGTCACCAGAAGCTGTTTCAGTTGGTCATCCGGCCCCACTGGCAGGGATGGCAGAGGCAGGAATAAAGGTGCCTGTGGTGGGGTAGGAATACCTCATTTAGCTACCCAAAGTGTTTGGAACTTCTCTTTTAAGGGATGACTTTTAGCAAAGGAACACTGAAAATGTAAGCCAGAACTTTTCCATGCACACATAGCAGGGGCCATGCCAGACAGCCTATAAGGCATGTGTACTTTATAATTTGTGTAGCACCAACCAAGTGATGTCGCACTGGCTTCTTACCAGCCTTTAAAGTTCATGGATGGGTCCGGTGAACACCTGCCAAGTGATGAGTTGTTACAGGCTGCAGGTGCGCTTAAGTCTTTAAGGCACCACTCAGCTCTAAGAATTTCAACTGGGAGTATTTAGACATTTAGGTATTTAGTGTATTTTACCACCATCCTAATATATCTTTCAGGGGAAGATGGATTTTGACCAAAACTTTCATTTTGCTTACTCTGCAGCAAGCAGTGTTCCTAAGCATTTATTAACTTATCTTCACAACAGCTCTATGAGTTAAATACTCATATTACGCCATTTTATAGATGAGGAAACTGAGACAGAGAAATTAAAGTGACTTGCCCATGTCACACAGCCAGGGTGAATCCAGACAGTTTGGTTCTGCCACCATTTTCTCAGAAATGCTAAATTTGTGTTATCATGATACTTTGTTCTGAAATGCTGAGCACCTGTCTTCTCTCTTTGTAACTAGTGTAAAAGTTTGCCAAACTGTTGCCAAGAGTCCTGTGTTCTGATCCTAAGACATACATCCAGATAAAATGCTATTTACTTTCCAATTCAAGTTTCAAATCCACTTCATCTGTTTTTTTGTTTGAATACAGGCCTCTGAAACATTTCCCTGTTGTTAAATGCAAAGTAATTGCCTCAGTGCTTCTGTTTCTTTCACACTGTCTCTTTCTTCCTTCCTTCCAGAGTCAATGCATGTGTGGATGTAGTGCTGTCAGGGGTGAAGCTCTTGCAGGCACTTGGCCTGAATCCTGGGAATGGGAAAGATCACACTGAGCTGCGTTCGAGGAATGACCTAGAAGATGCCTTCGTTCACTTCATGGGGAAGGGAGCAGCTGCTGAACGCTTCTTCAGTGATAAGGAAACTTTCCATAACATCGCCCAGATTGCATCAGAGTTCCCAGGAGCCCAGGTCTGTTTGCCAGTGGTAAATTAAGATAGGGTGGGGAAAGACACCTTGTTTGTACGGTTTCTAAAAGCAACCAAGCAACTTTTTTCTCCAGTTTGCCCTAAGAGGGTAATTGTTAGGAATCCAATTCTACAATGTTTTTCTCTTTTTTGAAAACTGTATCTGACCTTCCTTTAACTCTGCTGTTTCTAGTCAGTTCCATTCAGCCAACATTTATGAAGCATATTTACCAAAATTTTGGTTCTGGGTTATCCATTAAATTGCTCTTTTTTCGTGTTATTTAAGTTTAAGGTAGGAAAGATATCTACTCCAAACTTGTTTGGGTATTGCTTGGCTGATAACTTGCAGTAATCGTGATATGGCTGAGTCCTTCCTAAGCAAAACAAGGCCAAACCCACAGAGAAAGAGTTCTAGCCTTTGCCTGGGAAGGAGGGAGCTGGGTCCTTACCTCTGCTCTGCTGGTCCGGAGCAAGTTTTCTCATCCTCAGCATTATTGACGTTTAGGGCTAGAGAATTTTTCCTTGTGGGGGTTGTCCTGCACATTGTAAGATGTTTAGCAGCATCTCTGGCCTCCGCTCAGTAGATGACAGTCTCACTCCTCCTCTTCCCCAGTTGTGACAGTTAAAAATGTCTCCTGACATGGTCATATGTTTCCAGGGTCAGGGAGAGGAGGGATGCAAAATCACCCTGGTTGAGAACCACTGGTCTAGTTCGGTGGCTCTCTGACCTGAGTGTGCATCAGAATCACTTGGAGGGATATTGAAACACAGATTCCTGGGCCGCACTTCCAGAGTTCTGATTCAGTTCCTGTGGGGTGGACCCAAGAATTTACCCTTCTAGCTAGTTTCCTAGTTATGTTGATGCTGTTGTTCTGAACACCTTGTTCTGAGAACCATTGCTCTACAGGGTAGAGCCTCTCAGAGATAGAACTTAGAGCTCCCCAAGCCCACCTGGTAATCATAAACAAAGCCCTGGGGCCTGCATGGTCCAGACAGTTCCTCAAGGCTCACACACCTGCTGCTACACCTGCCCTCACACCTCTTACCGGCAAGTTTTGGTTGGTTGTTTAAGCATCTCTCCACCCCACCACGTCTTACCCCCAAATTTCCTTACCTAAAATCTTCCTTTGGCCCATCACCCCAGTCTGGGTGTACTTCTCACATGGGGAGCTCTTAATGCCATTTTTGATTGGTACCTTTCATAGACCATTCTTTGTGACCACTTATTTTGATAACTATTAAGATTTTAAAGTTTTTTTTCCCTTTGAAGCCACCCATTTGAACATTAGAAATGGGCATGGGCATTACCCAGCTGAGTTTCTAAAGGAAACAGCAAGCTATTAAAACTTCAGTTACAATCATTTTGACAGCTGAGTTTGGTAGTGAGAGTCTGATCTTTTTTTTTTTTCCTTTCTGTCCGTGCAGCGCAGCTTGGGGGATCTCAGTGTTCCCCAACCAAATCCTAACCACTAGACCACCAGGGAACTCCCAAGATTCTTATCTTTTATGAAAGAATCTTGATAGTTCTAAAAAGATGGCAAGTCTACTGCTTAAAAGTCTTTTAAGATTGTAGTATTTAAACCACCAATTTGCTTTCTATTCTAGTTTCTTCTGCCTTTTGTTTCATAATGCAAACATTTTTTCTACAGAAATTTTATCTAGTTTTTACATCATCTAAATTATTTCTTAACATTGTAAAACCTAAAATGTGTTATTTATCTTCCACTAGCGTGACACTTCACTTGGTGCCTTGTCAAACTCCCTTAAACTATAAGGCAGATTGACTGATAAACAGCAGTTAATAATAACTATTATATGAAAACTCTAAAATCCACTTCATGGAATCTTAATGTTTCACCCAAGATTTTTAGTAAATTCTTCTAGCCACCATAGTAAATAAAAAATTAAGGTTAACATGTTAAAAGGCCAAATTTCAGCCTGTATATCACAGAAAGTTTTAAATTTATCTATAATAAGCCATTACTGTCCCACCTGAATCCAGTGATCGGTCAACACAAACCTTGGTTGGGCTGAAAGTGATGTCTAGCATCCAGAGTTGAGTTACTTATTCTGTGCCTCTGCATGGGACTGGGGACTAGGAAGGTGAGGTGGTAACGTTCCTCCCAGGCAAGGCTGTTGATGAAGTTTCTCAACTTTAATAATAGAGCATCCGCCGTATTTCCTACTTGTAAGGTTTCCAAAACACGTGAATCCGTCCTTAGCACAATGGAATACTAGCCTTGAATTATTTGCTCTTCTGTTATAGGTCCTCAGCTGAGAGATGTGGTGTTTAGGAGAAAACATTGTCCTCTATTAGAGTCTGTTACCTTTAGAATTTACTCCCAAGAAAGCTCTAGTGTTCCCTGATGCATCAGTGTGTTCTTCCTTTCTCAAAATCTAGCAACATTTACTGAGCACTTATTGTAAGAAGACAGTCCTTGCCCTGAAAGAGCTAGACATGTCCCCAGATGACATTAGCCCAAGTGGACAAGAGCTGTAATGGAGGTTTGTTCTGAGTATAGTGGTGGCGAGTAGCAAGGGATCTGTAATCCTGTCTGGAAGGGGGGTTGTGGAGGTGGAGGTGGCCATGGGAAAAGGGAGACAGAAGGCATTGCAGAAGAGGTGATGCTGCAGCTGATACTTGAAAAGTGATCAGGGACTTACCAATGAATGAGAATGGGGAGGCATCCTAGTCAAAGAAAGCAGCATGTGCCAAAGGCACAGAGACAGGGAGGAAGGCAGACTTGGAGAGCTGCAGGCATGGTACGGAAGGGAGGGCAGGAGATGGAAGTAGAAAGGAAAGCAGGGGACAGATAAAGAAAGGCCTGTGTGCCTCACTTAAGAGTTGGATTTTAAAACTGATTCGGAAAGATACATGCACCCCACTGTGTATAGCAGCATTATTTACAATGGCCAAGATAAGGAAGCAACCTTAGTGTCCATCAGTAGATGAACAGATGAAGATGTAGTGTGTGTATGAGTGAGAGAGAGAGAGAGAGAGAGAGAGAGAGAGAGATGGAATATTACTCAGCCATAAAAAAGAATGCAATTTTGCCATTTGCAGAAACATGAATGGACTTGGAGGGTATTATGCTAAATGAAATAAAGTCAGACAGAGAAAGACAAATACTGTATGATATCACTTCTATGTGGAATCAAAAAATACAACAAACTAGTGAATATAACAAACAAGAAACAGACTCACAGATAAAGACAACAAACTAGTGGTTACCAGTGGGGAGAGGGAAATGGGGAAGGGGCAATAAAGGGGTAAGGGATTAATAGGTACAAACTATTAGGTATAAAATAAGCTGCAAGGATATATTGTACAGCATGGGGAATACAGAAAATATTTTATAATAGCTGTAAATGGGGTATAACTTCCAAAAATTGTGAACCACTATATTGTACACTTGTAATTTAAATAATATTATATATCAACTATGCTTTGATAAACGAAATTGAGTTGTATTTTAGTTCACTGTAGTATTTATTGATTTATTTTCAGGAGGAGACTGTCATAGTCATATACTCAGTTTAGAAGGGTTACAGTGCTGAGGATAAGGTCTATCCATGCCTGTCATATTTCCTTTTGTTTCCTTATCTGTTCCGGTTGCCTGGAAGCTCAAGGCCAAATTTGATCTACAGTTAAGGCAATTATACTAATTTCCAAGGGTAGCAATTTGTTTTTTCCACCTTTCCTTATAACTCATTGTCTATTAACCTATGGGGTTAATGTTTTTATTAACCTTATCTGTATGTACTTATAAAGTCACCGCAAATTTTTTTTGGAAAAAAATGGACTGTAAATTAATTCAATAAATCAAAACATTATTAAGCTTGGGTAACATAGTTATGCTAAAAGACTGTCTAATAACCTTGAACTGTCTTATAGCACTATGTAGGAGGAAATGCAGCTTTAATTGGACAGAAATTTGCAGCCAACTCAGATTTAAAGGTAAGTCAAATTCCCAGATTAAAACGTGTGTCCTTCACTAGTGTTTAAGTAATTTTAGGAGTAAGAATGAGTATCTGTCTGTTCCTTGATTCAACTTGTGCCAGACCCTGGGGCTCTTGTTAGGCATATAGTAGTGGAAGGAGAGGAGTGGTAGCTAATGCTTTCTGAGTGCTTACTGTGTGCCTGACGTTGTTTCTAGTGTTTGATGTGGATTACCTCATTTAATCCCTGCAACAACCTGTAAGGCTAGTTGGTACTCGTGCTGGTACTGCTGTTGTCTTGCTTTCCACATGAAGCATGAGGCATAGGGAAGTTCATAGCTAATAAGAAATAGAACAGGGACTTCCCTGGTGGCGCAGTGGTTAAGAATCCACCTGCCAGTGCAGGGGACATGGGTTCAATCCCTGGTCCGGGAAGATCCCACATGCCACGGAGCAACTAAGCCTGTGCGCCACAACTACTGAGCCCACGCACCACAACTAGTGAAGCCCACACTCCTAGAGCCTGTGCTCTGCAACAAGAGAAGCCACCACGATTAGAAGCCCATGCACTGCAACGAAGAGTAGCCCCCGTTCGCCACAGCTAGAGAAAGCCTGCACGCAGCAACAAAGACCCAGTGCAGCCAAAAATTAATTAACTAATTAATTTTTTAAAAAAGAAAGAAAGAAAAGAAATAGAACAGTTCTAACCTAGGACCCCAGAGTCCATGTTCTTGAGTACCTTATCATGTAATGGTTAAGAGCACGTGGGCTCTGGAGTCAGTGCCTGAGGCTGGGAATTGTACAGTGATGAGAGAAGACTTAGTTGGCTGTTCTGTGAGCCTGGGTCCAGAGTGTTGAAAAATGAATGCCACTAGATGGGGGTCAGTAGGGACATGTCTTCAAGTCTTAAGCCATTTGATTTAAGAAGAATTAAAAATTACTGTAACATCTGAGTAAGAAGTTCTTTTGCTACAAGTGGAATAGGTCTGAGGGGGAAAGACAGCAAGGAAGTTATTGCTGCTGTCTTGCTATAAAATGATCGAGGTTTGGATAGGGTAGCCAGAAGAGGAGAAGCCTATCTAAAGCCTACTAAAATGGAGTCACTTGGTGCTAGACCATACATGGGGACAAAGAAGATAGGTTTAACAGAGATGATTCTAGAGTAAGTGAACTTGAGAAGTGCAGAATAGATGTGGCTACTGACGACAGAGAAAGGAAACCGTAAACAGTTCTCAGGGGCACAGGATCAGAAGCCCAGAGAAGGACCCAAAAATTCAAATAAATGTTCAACAGTTTGAGGGGAAAAAATTCATATGGAGCCACACTGTACACCGAGGGATGGATGTGCTTAGATGTGGAGAGCATATTAAAGTGTGAACATTCACATTTTAATAAGAAAGTTTTCATAAAATATTAGGGTGTGGGAAATTTTTTTAAAAAATAGTCATTATCTGGGGCTTCCCTGGTGGCACAGTGGTTGAGAGTCCGCCTGCCGATGCAGGGGACACGGGTTCGTGCCCCGGTCCGGGAAGATCCCACATGCTGTGGAGTGGCTGGGCCCGTGAGCCATGGCCGCTGAGCCTGCGCGTCTGGAGCCTGTGCTCCGCAACGGGAGAGACCACAACAGTGAGAGGCCCGCGTACCGCAAAAAAAAAAAAAAAAAAAAAAGTCATTATCTTTATAGATAGTAATTAACTCCCAGAGAATATTAGAAATTACAGGGCTGACCTTCAGAAGTATTACCAGCTAATGGATGGAAGAGAAGGAAAGATCAGTCATAAACTAATTAGAGAGAACCCAGGCCCTTCCCATCAGAATCCTGGGCATTTGTATGGGTCCATAAAAGGCCACTCTCTTGACCCTGAGAAGTAATTCTGGCCCTGGAAGTCCTGGGTTAGATTGACCTTTCAATATTGCCCTTGTCTGGGACCACTATTTGCTGTTGGTCTCTGGAGAAGCTGGGCCTGAGACCAGTCCGACTGGAAAGCATTCTGATTTTTTAAAAAAGAAAAAAAAAAAAAGTCTGGCCTTGGTAAAAGATTGAGGAAAGAAAAGGGATATCTGTTACTCAGTCCTCACAACAATCTGATGAAGTTAAGGTGTTATCACCGTTTTAAAGATAGGAGATCCAGAGAGGTTAAGTAATGTAAGAGATTAAGTAATGTGCATAGGGTCACCTAGCTAGTAAATGATGGAGCCAGGATTCAAACACTAGGCTCTGCCATGACCTCACCACCCTATACTGCTCTCTCAGAGAGATTCAATTTAACTTGCTGAAATGCTTCTCGACATGGACAAAGTGATCATCTGAGAACGACCGCAGATTAAGGATTAGGTATTTTCCAAAGGCAATAATAATCGTTAACACTTTCATAGTTCTTACTGTATGCCAGGTACTGTCTTAAGTGCTTTACATTATATTAACTCATTTGATCCTCACAGTGCCCCGTAAGGGAAGTCTATTATTATCCCCATTTTGTAGATAGAAAAAATGAGGCATGGAGACTGTTCAAGGTCACATACCTAGTAAGGAGTAGAGCTGGGATTTGAACCCAAGTAGTCTAGCTCCAGCATCCATGCTCTTTACAACCAAGCTATGTTGTCTCAGAAATAGACCCTGGTGAATATAGTAAAGGTAAATTCAGTGGAATGGTGAAATAGAAGCCAGATTGCAGAAGAGAGCGGTGTCTTTACGGAATATATTTTGGAATTTAGCCAAGAATTAGAAGTAGATGTTGGATCTTGTCAAATGCTGTTTCTGCATCTATTGAGACAATTGTGTGGTTTTTGTTTTTTACTTTGGTATATGGTTATTACATTGATTTTCAAATGTTAAACCAACCATGTATCACCAGAATAAACCTCACTTGCTTCTGATGTATTACCCTTTTTATATATCGTTGGATTCAATTTACTAAAATTTTGCTTAAAATTTTTATATCAATTTCCCCGAGAGATATTGGTCTGTATTTTTCTTTTCTTGTATATCTGTCTGGTTTTAGTATCAGAGTAATACTGACCTTATAGAATGAATCGGGAAGTATTTCAATTTTTTTTAAAAAAGAGTTTGTGTAGAATTGGTATCACATCCTCCTTACGTGTTGGTAGAGTTCACTAGTGAAGCCCTCTAGGCCTGAAGTTTTTGATACAGGAAGGTTTTTAACAATTTTGATTTAATAGATAAAGAGAAATTCCGATTTTTTATTTCTTGAGTGAGCTTTGGTAGTTTTACCTTTCAAGAAATTTGTCCATTTCATCTAAGTTGTTGAATTTATTGGGATAAAGTTAGTCATAATGTTCCCTTATTCCTTTAAGGTCTGTAGAATCTGTAGTGATGTTCTCTCTCTCTTTCCTGATACTGGTAATTTATGTCTTTTTCTTTTTTTCTTTTCATTGATAAGTTTGGCTATAGGTTTGTCAATTTTATTGATCTTTTCATTAAACAATGAGCTTTCAGTTCTACTGATTTTTTTTTCTGTATTTTTCTCTTTTCTATTTCATTGGTTTCTGTTTGCTTTGAATTTAACTTTCTGGTTTATTAAGGTAGTAGCTGAGGTCACAGATTTGAGACCTTTGTTTTCTGGTACAGGGTGTTTAGTGCTATAAACTTCCCCTTAAGTACTATTTTAGCTGTATCCCACAGATTTTGATACTTTCTGTTTTTATTTTCATTCAGTTCAAATGCTTTCTGATTTCCCTTTGATTTCTTGAGATGAGGTATTTAATGGCCCGTCTATGTACTACTTAGAAGTGTGTTATTTAGTTTCTGAATATTGGGAGGGTTTCCAGATATCTTTCTGTTATTGATTTCTATTTTAATTCCATTGTGATCAGAGAATATGCTTCTCTGATTCCTATTAAATTTATTGAGACTTTTTTATGACCCAGAATATAGTCTATCTTGATGAAGTTCAATGTACACTTGAAAAGTACATATTTTTCTGTTTTGGAGTGGAGTGTTCTATAAATGTCAGGCCAAGTTGGTTGATAATGTTGTTCAAGTCTTCTATATTCTTAATGATTTTCAGTCCACTTGATTTATCTAATACTATTGAGAGAGGGGTATTGACATCTTCAGTTA
Source organism: Physeter macrocephalus (assembly GCF_002837175.3). Taxonomy (NCBI): domain Eukaryota; kingdom Metazoa; phylum Chordata; class Mammalia; order Artiodactyla; family Physeteridae; genus Physeter; species Physeter macrocephalus. The sequence continues at coordinate 64,409,840 of NC_041224.1, read as the reverse complement.
TACTTACAGACTTGGCTATTTCCCTTGCAGTTCTATAACTTTTTGCTTCATGTATTTTTAAGCTGTTATTAGTTGCATAACTCTTGAGAATTGTTACCTCCCTCCATTAATTGACCCTTTTATCATTACCAGGGATAAAGAAAATAATTTCATAATATTCTTTGCTGTGTAATCTATTTTGATTAAAATAGCCATTCCAGCTTTTTTTTTTAAACATCTTTATTGGAGTATAACTGTTTTACAGTGATGTGTTAGTTTCTGCTTTACAACAAAGTGAATCAGTTATACATATACATATGTTCCCATATCTCTTCCCTCTTGCATCTCCCTCCCTC